>NC_036443.1:10950177-11281873 GCF_002775205.1 Xiphophorus maculatus | reverse complement strand
GGAGAAGCCACAGGCTGCTTTTTCAATGGCTCTTCTTGAGCTATTTGTCCATCTTTGTTTGGAGTGCCAGGTCTCTGTAGAGGGATTCATCAACACCTTACGGTGGAAAAACAATCTTACTGTTATGGAGGTAGAGAGAAAAAGATATGTCCTAGTACATATGTCAACAATATTGCAACTTTTTTATTCTGTTTAATATATTAAAAATTTCTTTAAATTAATGTCACTGATGGCATTTCCAATAGACTAGATGTGTTATTTACTGCTTTCTCATTTAGAATTATTTTTTTACAGTATTTATTTATTTTACTTATGTACTTTTGGAATTAATAGATTAAACATAAGTACTGTGACTCTTTTTACTGTCTATTTCCTAGTTTCGCCATTATCACTTCCGACGAAGGTCACTAATTTTGATGTAATTTGTATTATTTCCAATTATTCACAGAGATATTGGATTGTTCAATAACATACATTGTTGACTTATCTACAGAGATTGTTCCAAGATGGAAGAGGAACTATGTGATGAAGCTGACCGAAATCAACCAGCTCAGGTATGATCCTTTTTTGAATACCAAATCAGTAGGCAGATTGGTGGTGTGTCTGTAATGACGAGGGCACTGCAAAGGTCTGCAGTTTTCAAGACATGTAGTAAATACAAAAAAAATTAGTCAAATGTCTCGATTTGGTGGTTGTTCCATGTTCCTAACCTCACCTATGGGAAGCAGCCTCACTACTAGGCACTAACCTCAGACATGCATAAGATAATGTATAAACATTGTGAAATACTTACACAAGACTTACAATGTTGCCACATTAATGACAAAGTATTAAGTTCAGCTAATTATACAAGCTATGCCAATATAAAGTCTTTGTTTTCATTTTTAGATCCGGATCACATAAACAGGAGTCACTCATTGAAGATGAATCACAGTAAGAGACAGAAATTTGTACTCTTCTATATTTGAACAACAGTTCTCGCCTCAAGTAAAGAAACTGTGCGTTGTTTTTTTTGTTTGTTTGTTTTTGTTGTGGTTAGGCTGGACAGGGATCTTCGAATAATTGAGAGACACCATGGTGTAAAACGAAGGTGGCTCCCTTCGGATGACATTTTCCAGAGAACACTGAGAGATGTTGACCAGGAACTTAGAGGTCAGCTGATACGACGAGCACAAAATGAAGCAAGGGAGAGGACCACTCTTCTCAACCTGAAAAGAAGATATAATGGTAACGCTACTTCTTTTCTTGACTGTATGGTCATTAGCAAAATTGAAGCTCAAAGGTCTTGTGGTTGAATCCCAGCATGTGGTAAACCTAAATTTAATCTTTATGTTATCCCTGCACCATGCATATGTTCACTCTGGGTACTTAAGCTTCTTTATGCAGTGTAAGAAGTGACTGGTTTATTCCAACTTGTCCTTTGTCATGGGTATGTGCTTTTGATGTGTATGGTTATTTATCTTTGGTGTATGAATATGTTTCTTGGGTGTATCCTGTCTTTCACCTAATGCCCGTTGTAAATAGGCACAGATAAGTGAGTATTGTAATACATCCATTTTCTAATGGACATTCAATGATCTTATGCATTACTGCAGATATTAAGTCACTGGATAACTTTTTTAAGAGTACAATTAAAACATCATTCAATTATTGGCAGTAATAGATTTTGACCTACAAACTGAGATTTCCTTATGCGAACTTTAGTGTCATGTTGAATATCTTGTGTAGAATTGGCTGCCACTACTTGTGTTCACAAAATCCAAATTGAGATAAACACTATTTCAGATGTTGACCTTTTATTATGTTTAACATACTTCAATAAATGACTATTGTATCATGTTTTCATATTGTGTTGATTGTATTATTTTTACTAGTATTTATATTTCTTCTTTCTTTACAGATGGACAGGGAGTTGCTTTAAGGCTGTCCAAGCAAGTGAATGCCTGTAACAGGAAACTGAAGAAGATTGTTACAGAGTACAATAATCTGCAGTGGCCTCCACAAACTGGCATCTTTCCATCACATTTAGAATTTCGAGAATTGTGTGATGCCTCCTCCCAGCTGTACACATTGTTTGATGAACAAGTGAGTAGAATTGATCTAAAGGTTTTATTCAACTTTCTACATGCTGTTATTCACTTTTTGTTGCTACTACGCTTTAACAAGGTTCCACTTGCAATTGTTCTCTTATTTTAAAGATTGAAGATCATGGTGTTGTTCCAAAGAACCTAAAAAGTCGAGCAATAGAAGCCCTGCATTTGAAGACTAGAGCAGCTGAAGAAAAGCTTCTACTTAAGAGAGAGATGAACACTGTCATTCTTCACCTTCATCAACAACATGGACATTTAAGTTCAGCTATAAATGATACTGCAGATCCTGGTTCAAAAGCTGTACTTCATCAAAACATTATCATGTTAGAAAAGAAAATGTACAGTGCAATGAACATGTTCAAGAGGTTTATTGAAGTTGGTGCCCCTCCTCCAAATCATCACCTACCAGAGTTTAACTCTCATTCTCAAGCACTTATGTCTCCAGATCTACATTACATAGACTATGATGAAAGCATTGACGATGGAGAGGATGAAGAGGATGATGACGACAATGTTGACGAAGGAGAGAACAGCATAGATTGTGAATCATCTTCATGATTTATGGCCACTTACTGTCCTGTGTGAAGAGCACATATTCCAGTATGAAAAGTGCATTGTTTGATGATTTTCATATAAGCTTTTTGTTCTAACATCTCAGTTTATTGCTTTTGATATTGTTGAGACATATCTGTTTTTTAAGTCAAGCTATATATAATCAAGGGCATTTTAGTTTTACTCATTACAGCACAGGTGTCAAACTCCAGTCCTCGAGGACCGCTGTCCTGCAGTTTTTAGATGTGCCACAAGTACAAAACACTGGAATGAAATGGCTTAATTACCTCCTCCTTGTGTAGATCAGTTCTCCAGAGCCTTAATGACCTAATTATTCTATTCAGGTGGTGCAGCAGAGGCACATCTAAAAGTTGCAGGACACCGGCCCTTGAGGACTGGAGTTTGAGACCCCTGCATTACAGCTTTGTACTCTTTTTCACATTTATTAATGTTCTTGTTCAGTGTGACATTGTTAATGACTAAACTTCATTTACAGTTTGAATTTAACTCTTAATTTTGAGATGCTGCATAATGTGCTTTACATAATATCTTTAAATTTGGGCACAACAACGAAATAACTAAAACGTAGTGGACAAAAATTTTGTGATGTTCATATTTGAGAAATATTTGACTGTTATCCAAGAATTACATTATTTTGAAGGGCACTACTCTGTATTAAAAATTCATTAAGAGCTACGTCAGTGTTTCTGTGATATTTCAGACAGATTTCAAAACTTACAATATGGACTATTTGTAGCCTGTGTAGGGACTTACAAACTGGTTGATTTGATTTACCTTCTTGGTTTTAGTAAGAATGCCAGCAGCACCATAATATATCATCTGCAGTTGGATGATTGACTACTTTTTTAGGAGACCCCTCACACCAGCATCCAGGTTGAGTGTTTGCTGTCTACGCGCTCCTTCCACTGCTCCACCACTCAGATGGCTGCACAGACTAGTGAGAATTATCTTACTGTTAGATTTGCATTTAGTTTTGCAACTGTAAGGACATGTACATTCCTGGTTGTTTAAAAGGTTATAGAGCAGTTAATATTAGTGTTGATGTTTGCGTTTTTCAGGAGGGCAACGCGAATATTGACGTCCTTCACACCAGATATTACATTAAAATTTAAGCACACAGCGGGACGGATCAGGCAGGAATATAAAGACAGAGAGTCTGAATAACACCAACTGTATGTCAGAAAATTCTGACATGTAGTCTTATGTGATTTGTCTCTGCTTACATAAAAAAATATATGGGCCACTATGGAAAATGGTAACAAACCATTTTGGGACCTATACTGTCTGCCCTCTTTTTTCCCTTATGGGGCCCACCTAGGTATGCCGGCTAGGGCATTATGACATAACTGTTTGTAACCTACCTGAGAAAGCGGCAACATACAGTCATATGAAAAAGTTTGGGCACCTCTATTAATCTTAATCATTTTTATGTATAAATATTTGGGTGTTTGCAAAAGCTACTTCAGTTTGATATATCTAATGGACACAGTAATATTTCTGTTTCCATTAGACACAGAAATAAATGAGGTTTATTGGACTAACAGAAAATGTGCAGTACGCATTAACAGAAAATTTGACAGGTGCAAAAATATGGGCACCTCAACAGAAAAGTGACATTAATATTTATTAGATCTGCCTTTTGCAAAAATAACAGCCTGTAGTTGCTTCCTGTAGCTTTTAATGAGTTCTTTGATCCTGTATGAAGGTATTTTTGACCATTCCTCTTTACAAAACAATTCCAGTTGAGTTAAGTGTGATGGTTGCCGAGCATGGACAGTCCGCTTCAAATCATCCCAGATGTTCAATGATATTCAGGTCTGGACTGGGATGGCCATCCAGAACATTGCAATTGTTCCTCTGCATGAATGCCTGAGTAGATTTGGAGCGCTGTTTTGGATCATTGTCTTGCTGAAATATCCATCCCCGGCATAACTTCAACTTCGTATCAGCTTCTTGAACATTATTCTCAAGAATCTGTTGATATTGAGTGGAATCCATGTGACCCTCAACTTTAACAAGATTCCCAGTACCAGCATTGGCCACACAGCCCCAAAGCATGATGGAACCTCCACCAAATTTTACAGTGGGTAGCAAGTGTTTTTCTTGGAATGCTGTTTTTTTTCCCCCCCGCCATGCATAATGCCTTTTTTATGACCAAACAACTCAATCTTTGTTTCTTCAGTCCACAGGACCTTATTCCAAAATGAAGCTGGCTCGTCCAAATGTGCTTTTGCAGACCTCAAGCGGCTCTGTTTGAGGCGTAATTGCTGAAAAGGCTTCTTTTGCATCACTCTCCCATACAGCTTCTCCTTGTTAACACATACTATCTGTAATAGT
This sequence comes from Xiphophorus maculatus, assembly GCF_002775205.1. Taxonomy (NCBI): domain Eukaryota; kingdom Metazoa; phylum Chordata; class Actinopteri; order Cyprinodontiformes; family Poeciliidae; genus Xiphophorus; species Xiphophorus maculatus. The sequence goes on along the minus strand of NC_036443.1, from coordinate 11,276,873 downwards.
GCAGCTAAACTAAATATGAGAAAAAAGTGAAGCCCTGATCATAGTTTAAAACACTACACACTACAATTACACTCTCAATGACCATATACATTACTTTATAACAGCCTTGCACTTACAACTCACAGGGTCTTATAGTTGCGGCACACGTTCAATATTTGAAATGGAATGCGCCCCATCATTGACACACGGGGCGATGTCATGATTGAACTCACCAGTCTGAGTGGGTAGCAAATTCTGCTAAAGTAAGTAAATCACATTTTCCAGTCATATATTGAAATTATCAGACAGAATGAAATCCTAATGTCAAATCGTATTAATAGTTTTCATTAAGCAGAAAAAAGTGTGTAACTGGTCACGTGGCGTGTCACCCATTGATAACCAATAGTAACGTGACGTTGTGGAACTACTGCATCCCACACTGGGATCTTCTCCAGCTGTGTCCTATCAACATGCCTGTCCTAACGATTTCGCGAAGGGAGAAAGTGCCTTTACCTGAACGTGTCGTCTTCTAACCTGGTCAATTTGTTTATGTAAAAGGAAAGATCTTACTCATTCTTTTGCTAAAGGGTATTATCTGTGCTACCATGTTTAAATATTTCAAGTGTAATAGTAATGAGTTCAGCTAACATGCTCACTGATGTGTTTTGTTTGATACCCAAATGTTTGTTACTATTTAAAGAACTCACATTTGACAGAATATATTTTCAATACAAAAGCTTTTATTGATGCATTGTACATTTATCAATTGTTTAAGAAAAAACTACAGGAAATGCTAACATTGACAGCTGTCAGATGTCACAACTGTGACCAAATTAGAAGTGTCTTTTTTGCAGTCCCAGTGCAGACAATTTTTCAACGTTAAACATGTTAATGTTTCACCTTCGCTCTGAAAGACATAACAAGGCTCAACTTCTGGGAGTCTGACAATGACGACACAAGTTTTCTTGAATCCACATGCCAGGTGTGACCACTGCTCACATGTGTTGCAACGTAGCCACTCACGCCACTACTTCTTGGCATTTTTTTTCTCATCACTGAACAGACAGTGGCAGATGTTGCAAACATCCATAGTATCTAAATAAAGAAAAATAAGTCATTTATTGACAAATGTAGTTTAAAAAACATAAAAGAAGCATAATGCCTTAATTTATTTAAATGCATACCATCTGTAGTCGGTTCTCTTGGCAGCACTTCCGTCAAACCCATAGTCTCTGTTACGCTCCGCTCATCTAAAGAAGAATTAACAGTTTAGTTGCAATGTGATCTCAAGGTAGGTCATACCTTCAAGTAACGTTTAACATATTATACTTTATATGGGAATATGTTGAACTCAAGCGTTACTATCAGTTCTGTGTAAACAGCATATTTAAACATATTGAAACAGTTTTGTTATTAATACTTTTTATTTTTATTCATTGTCGTCAAAATTAGGGCCCTGAGGATGGGCATCCTGCATGTTTTAGTTCTCTCACCGGTGGAAGTTACAAACTTTTCATCATGTCAACCTATTCATAGGCCTTGCATTAAACCAGGAACAGAACTAAGAAATGCAAGGTGCTGGCCATTGAGGAACAATTTTGGGAACCCCTACTTTAAGCTATTGGTTAGTGTGATTTGTATGTAATTATTTCTGCAAATTTTTTTTATGTTGAAAACAAATTATTGCCTGCTCATTCATTAGTTCCGTAATTTGAGATGTCTTCTACTTCCTTAAAGTTAAACAAGTGATGCAAGATAAGCATCTATGCTTTAGTTCTGTACTACTGTATTTTGTGGTACATCTTATTTAATAATTTCTTTAATGTTTGCATGTGTAATTAAAGCTGGAAATGTGGTTGATGTACATAGGGAATGAGAGTTTTCTGTGTTTTGTTGTGTGACTGATGGTCTCCACCTCAAGTGGTTTGAATAAGCAATAAAACATAACCAAACATAGTGCTGCAAAGTATTCGGATTTATGTCAGCTGTGACACCAGCCACAACTATTACTTTTAACAGCTCACAATAAAATATTTCTGTATTCCGCATTTGTGAATGTGACTATTGTTCAGAGGGAACATCAGCTGTTGTGAGACTTGCCAACTTGCTAATTGTCACAACTACATTTGTTCAACAGTCTTAGCATGAGAAACGCATCACATGCACTATATTACACATACATTTTTGTACAACCACAATATCAATGCCGAGATGAATCTTGCAGACATTGACATGACAGTACAGCTATAATCCGACTATACATAACAGCCATATAGAACATTTTGAAAGGTGTTACATCCTCACTAATGAGATCACCCAATACACGTACCCCAAAGCGTATGTGATTTATCTAAGTATGGAATATTTATAATTTCTTAAACATATCTGGTTGTACGTCAGAGTGACCTAAAGACAAAGCTGGACTCCCCACACTTTTTGTATCAGAAAACCTATAAATCATCCGGAATACATATTTTCCTAAGGAAGACCAGACATATTGTGTTACCGAGGGTGTGGTGCGCTTTGTAATATACCCACATAACATACATAACAACATTGTAATGGAGGACTTTCAGGATAGACATGCAACGAACTTACCATTTGCACACATTGCATTCAAAATGTCTTCCACAGTTGGTGTCCTAATTTTCCTCCCGGGGTCTGATACAAAGAATAAAATATAATTATTGAAATTGTTTTTCCAATATATCTTCAATATGAGTACAATACAATGCAATATCAAAACTTGAAGTACAAGTATCCAGGACATGGCTTAAACAGTATTTCTCAAGTACACATTGTGAAGTGTGAACGATTAAAGGTTTTCTTAAGGCTAATATTAATCAACACAACATTGTACTTTATTAATTTTAATGAACGAAAGGACAATTTCCCATACTTAATGGTATATTTGTTTCATTTCTCGTTGTAAGTTGGCATCTGCTTCTGCAAAGTTTTTACAGTAACTATTCCATCATAGACCATAATTGCAAATAACAGGTATCTGTTGGGATACACTGAATAGAATTGTCACAGGGAAAGAGATTTATTTCTAATATAAATCTGATATAAAAACCATATATACAATTTCAAATGGAATTGTATGATTAAAACAAGTCCAAAAAAAAACCCCTATTACATGGAAAGGGATACTGAATGAAGTCCTTCCAATAAGGACCGCTTGTTTTACTTCTCTGTCTGGTGGTTGTAACCTCCTCAACATGTCAATTTTCTTCTTTGGCCTTCTAATGAGCCATGATTGAATGCAGGTGTGTTAACCTAGATTCAATCATGGCTCAAGGGCATGAAGGTTCCAGCCCTTGAGAATCAACTTTGGAAACCACTGTTCTAGAAAGTAAATCGAACAGAACAATGCAAGTATTACACAACTACAAAATAACTAAGGCAAGATACTTTTTCCAAAAATTAAGTTTATGAATAGCCTGGTAAAAAAATGACCCATTGTACTACACATTGAAGCATCCAGAGGGTCTGGGCTATGGCTATTGAGACACTATTGCTCACTTAACACTCATTTAACACCTCTGTAGAGGTGTTAAATTTTACCCAATCGCTAATGTTTGTCTGTGACGTATGTCATGTGCCAGTTCAATGCCAAAAATTCTACTTGAAATTGCATTTGCTGCAAATAAATAAATAAATAAAATAAAATAAATAAATACATAAAATCTGTCACTACAAAGACAGAAGCCCTGAGCTCATCGAGGCAGCTGTCCATGTTAATTCCATATTTGGAAGGCCAACAAAGACTGAATGGCTTCCTTTACTTTGCTACAACTACAGGCGGACTGCAATTCTAAAACAGCACAGAAAATTGGCAGTCTTAACAACTTCTCCTTCTGTTTACTGATTGGCACAATGAAACGTCTGCGGGAGATAATCCGAGTCAAGGGGAGAAAGCAAAGGCTGTGCTGTAAGTGAGAATTGCAATGATCAGGCTAGCTATACACACAACAATGCTTGTCAACATAACAGCTACAGTAAATCCTCTCTCACCCTTGTTCTTTAACTGATCCCTGCAGAACAGGTTGTAACCAGACAGGTCCTTGGTGTATAACTTCTTGTTTTTAGGTTCAGAAGAAGATGGTTTTTTTCTTCTATAGTTTCCAATCCAGTTCTAAAGAACACAAAAGTCTTGTTACAAAACAGGAAGTTTGAATTTATTTTTATATAAAATTGCATCTTGCCTTCTGAATTCTGAAATTGAACGGCTAGAAAGAACTTTGGTAAACATACATCAATGACAAACGGTGGCAAGCCAGTGGCCTGGGATGCCGCTCCAACCAGTGGAGATCCCACCCTGATCATCCCTTCTTTATAGGCTTTCTGGAGGAAGACCTTCGCTTCCTCCGAGATATGTGTTCTCTCTTATCATGAAATGAAAAAAAGCAGAGTATATAAAAAAATAATATTCAGGACAAACACATATTTTCTTAGATCTTGCTGTATAGCAACCATGAATATGAATAAACAGAAGGTAGCTGTTTTTTCTGGTATGTGATAAATAAATATTAGCATGCATTGTGCTTGCAGGGTATCCCCCAGAAAACATGGTAAGCCCGGTGGTTCAGTTTTATGACAGTCAGTCATCCTGTAGCTGGTCATGTTTTTGAGATAAAAAATGTTAAAAGTTGACGGGAAATTTGAAATTACATTTTGAGAATTATGTGTTATTGAAAGATTGGAAGATTAATACTTGAACAATAACTATAAAGTCATAGAAAATGCAAACGTTTTACAAAGACTTAAATAAATAAACAATGCTTAGCCTGGTGGGGCAACAAATAAAGAATGATGGCCTCAGGGCTTATAATACACTGTGGGAAACGATGAAATGTAATGAACTGTATGATAGAATCCTAACATTAAATCAATATACTGATATAAACTAGTATACTGAAAAGTATACGGTTTTTTAAGATATATGAAACAAAATTTTAGCACATTGTTATTAAAGGTATGAAGGACAGCTACATTTGAATGTGACTGGCTTTTAAGAGGCTACTTTAGCTAGCTTTTTTTTTCTACCAAATAGGGTTAAAAACGTGTCTAAATCTGTACAAACACATGCTGTGCCACATACTCGCTAACATTAACTCATAGAACTACCATCAGCAGATTTATAAATGTAGACTTTCGGTCTTTTGAGGTTTTTTACTACATTTTTATTTGACAGATTCAGGGGCTACTCACCAGCTCCGACCGTGGAAAGTGTCGCGTCGAATGACGTAAGCTTCTTCTTCTTCTTCTTCTCTAATGTTTTGTCGGGTGCAATCCGTAATTTATTATTATTACTACTAATACAAATATTAAACATTTTCATATGGTACAAACACAGATTTTCATATAATCATATGAGCAAATCCATCCGTATTTTTATTTTTAATTTTTTAAATTAAAAATAAGATTAGGGCCAACCCTAACTTCTTCTTATCATTATTAATGGATTGCAAGCAACTTCGGATGTACATACAGCCACCTAGTGGAAGGCTATGAAGTTGGACAACTCATAACACTACATAACTCTAGAATATACCTTTTAACTTCATTGTATATATATGTATATATATAAAATTGCACGACCGGAAGATAAAAACACGGCATGTATTGAGAGAACACGTCTTGTAAAGATCCAATAAAATTAACCAAGTATGTTAAATTTTGGCATTTATTTTGAGTGAATTATTGGAAAAAAATCCAAAGAAATAAAAGGCATATTGGAAATATAGGTCTTTAAAAAAGCGAACAAAAATAAACAAAACAGAAAAAAAACCCTCCGGTTTTAGATTTTAGTGAGTTGTTTTTAAATACTGTAACGTTTATTACAATACCTAATTAAAATCTTATGACGGATACGTTTGGCTTTTGTATTTTTAGTAAATTCTTAATATCCTGTTCAAATTCGCAGATAACTTATAAATAAAGGTTTTTAAAAAAGGTTAAAAAAAGGTTCTATTAGCGACAAGCGGCTGTTATCACCGATAGAATGGTTGATAACGGTTGATAACAGCCTGCTAGCAGGTAGAGCAGGGACCAACTGGGGCCATTCAATGGGGCTGATAACCACTGATAATCGCCATTCTATGGGATGATAACATCCGAAGCGGGTGAGATATGCCTCTAGATGCCTGTCCTAGATCCAAACTTTGACAGTGAAAAGAAGCAGCAAAAGCGGTTTTTTTTTTGTTTTTTTTTTACTTCAGTGATGGGTTTTGAAGAGGCACACGCTCAGACCACCCACTCTCTCTACGAAGAGGCTTTTCAAATACACACAGTTCACATAACTCGGTTTATTCACTCTTAGGTTTTGCGTTGGGATGTGTGTACTCAAGTCTTCCTGTTTCGGCAAGTAAGGCTTTGTGTTGGCTGCGACCAAAATCAAAAACAATCAGAGCCTTCAAAGCAGCAGACATGATGATTTTTTTCCTTTCAACTCGACAGAGCCTTATGTTTGTTTATGAGGCCAGATTACCAGAAGATGATTTTACACGACGAACACACACAAAAAAAAACCAACATAATTTGTTTGGTGATTTTTTTTTTTTTTTTTTTTTGTCTATGCCTTTTGAATCAGATTCTGTTTCTGATTATTCTGCTCTATTATCTCTTGCTGAAATGGAGCCAGTGTAATCCACTCAACCAGCTGAGAACGTCGTTTCAAGCAGAGCACAAAAAACACGAGAACGAGGACAGAAAGATGAAGAAACCTCATGGAAGTCTGAGCGGAGAAAATGGGGAGGATTTCGAGGGGGGCGCGTTTGTGCTGGAGGGAAAAAAAATTGGTTGAGGAAAAAAAAAAAGGTGAACCACTGCCAGATTTCTCTATCAAACATACACTCGCACACATAAATACACCCACACATCCCAACACACGCGCTCACGCCCACCTAGTGTTTTGAAGTGCACAACCCTACACCTCCAGGAAAAGCACATCCTATATCTGCTGCTTTGCTTTTATTCCACCCCGTACAGCAGTTACAGATACGATTAGTGGGGTTTAATGAGCTCTGTGGAGATGAGGGTTCTGCTCGCCGATTCACAGCTGCCGGGCCCCCAGGGGGTTCAGTTCCACCAAGCCAGTGATGTGTGCTGTCTCTCTGCCTGCACCATCTCTCTGTCTTCATCCCCACCGTGAAAATTTCGTGTGGGTATCGGAGGCAGGGTGGCGTTACGTGGATTTGTGGCTGCATAATGTGTCGGCATGTATCCTCCGTATAAAGATAACATGTTATTTAATCGTGAAAGCTAAAATCTCTCCTGTGAAATATTCTGCCTTATCAATTTGTCATGAAGGAATAATTAGCATTTCTTCAAAAACGAACATGTAACTTTTTTTTGTTACTTTAGTAAAAATTATTAGCATGGGAAATATAATTGTAATTATTATGCCAGCTGTCGTCCTAGGTAATACAATCATATTGAACTGCTTTTAATTTGAAGACTGCACTTCTGAATGTTTATATTACACATAAACATTCAGAAATACGTAGTCGACTTTATTTCACTGATTGTGTTTTTAGAGGTTTCACATTGTTATAGAGACCCGATTTTCATAATTATGTACGTCATCTACCAAGAAACTTGCAGTCCTACAAATGTGAAGTACAAATCTGTAGTATATATATATCTTATTACAATTTATTGCAATGCTTAATATAAATTGTCAGGGAACCAAAACATTATTTTCTGATCAAAGATTTCCTTTTTTTTTAAATTTTCATTCATCTTGTGGTGCGACAAAGTGATGTAAGAGCATGTTATTCAATGTTTTATCTTGACTTTTGCCAATAGGGGGCAGTATTGGATAGCACTGGTAATGTCTTGTCCTCTCAGGAACTGTTTGGAGTCAATAAACTAAAACATTAAACTGTAAAATGTTATGATTGCCACAAAATATAATCTTTTAAAGTCTGTCTTTCTTTTTCTTGACCTCTTGAAATGTTTTTTTGCAATAATTGTATCATGTGTTTCTTCTGTAGATATTATTCTACAGATCCGGTTGTTTTAATTTTGCAACTTACACTGGAGAGATTTGAGTTTATGTATGGTGGAAAAAAAAGTTAAACCATTTTTAAAGGTATTAGCTTTCACAATAGAAGTGGCTGTTGAATTCAATGATGTAAAACAAAGTCTATAAAGACTATTAAAGCTGTTTTACTTTAAAATGTTTTTTAGTAGAAAATGGTGAATAATCCTTCAGAAATAAAACATTTTGCAGCTAAGTATTCAGTTTTGTTATGTTGAACGAACAAACTGAGGTGATTGGTTAGCCAGATTTATTTTTGGTACATTTTTTAAACTTACAATTGAATGACTATAAACTATATGTCCTAAGGCAGCAGGTTCACTTTTGGCAATGCACACCTGAACCGATGTAATCAATGACATCATGTGCAAAAAAAATTATAATTTCTCAAAGTTTTTTTGTTTTATCGCTTAACTCTGATTGGTTGTGCACCTTTTTCTATTTGGTGTAATGAAATGAGAACATATGACACCCTTAGCACTTGGTCCTCAGTTCTTGGTTGTAATTGGGGCGCATTCACATTTGTGTTCAAAATATTCAAGTAAAATAAATGACACGAAGGTGAAATTTCAACTTTATAGATATTCTTTTTTTGTACAGACCTTTCAGCCTATACCTCTCGCTCTCTGTCATTAGTTTCATATTTGCTGAAGGCAAGCTGCAGGTGAAATCTATTTCAGGCTTTACATGAAGATGCAGAATGACACTCACTATAGTTTGCTGTATTTTCCATTCTTGTTGAAGGCAGTGACATCTTTTGGATCTCTAGTCACCAGTGTTGCCACAGTTGCCTAATAATTTATCTGTACTCATTTAAAAACTAGGTTAAAAAGGAACCTAGGTGCAGTGCTGATTACTTAATTTTAAAAATAATTAAATTAGATTACAAGAAATGTCGATGTCTATTAGCACATTTGTCCAGAGATTCCCAATAACTTTTGTTGTACACCTTATATTACTGATTGTGCTGCATTCAGGTGATTAATATTTTGTCGTTTAACTTATACTTTTAGATCATACAGTTGTAACTTGTTGCTTCAGAAACTTGGTGATTACCACAAAGGCAATCAGTGTTGGATAATCAATATGCAGGGTAAAGGTCAGCATTTCAGGGGTTATGGTTCATTTAAACCAAATAGTGGTATTGATTTTGGCACATAATGTAGCTTTTGTGATCAATGACCATATATTTTAATTTGATCGATATTATGTGCTTTGTGTTAATGTTATATATCCTGTTGAAATTGCTTTCATGTTATTTGCAGTGAACTGAATGAGGAAAATCTGATTTTCAGAATCACATTTCAACTATTTTATTGTCTTTACGTTTTAGGTCATATGATTTGATATTTTCACAGACTGGTAAAAATACAGATTTTGAAAGGGCTGTAAATAAATGCAAAACATAGATCAAGAAATGTTGATTTATGTTTGCCCATTTAACTACTCATGGCTAAAGTTAGCTACTTTGATGAATGTTTTTGGTTTTCATTTTGTCTAACGTGTCATTAAATGAAAAGGAAATAAAGTTGAGGCCAAACTAGAGACATTTTCTTGCCTAATTGGTTTATATTTGGATAAACTAAAATACAAGCTGTAAAATGTTATGACTGCCATATAATCCTTTTGAGCCTCTTGGTTTTTTTTTTATCTTGACCAGTTGACATATTTTTTGCAGTGTTATCTTTATGATGCATTTCTTCTGTTCTAATGTTTCAGACTAACATTAGAACAAGAAATATTATTTTTAAGAAGGAGATGATCTGCTGTTATGTCAAATTTCTGACCATGTTCTCACGTTGCCATTTATCTTTTTCTTTTGTAATTTTGTTTGGGTGTAATGTGCTGTAGACAAGTCGGTGTAGTGATAGATGGTGTAGTGATTAGTTTAAAGATGAAGTGGATTGTGTAGGTGAACTTAATATGCAGCGTTCTCCAGCCTACTGTCACAAGGGGGGGAACTGATTACCACATTGGACTGTTTTGTTTTTCTTTGCAACCAAGTGGTTGAAATGTTGCAGGCTTTCAATGTCTTTTTTTTTTTTTTACATTCAACATTTCACCTTCAGTGAGATGTTCTTTGATTTCTAGTCTTGCCAAGTAGAGGGCACTGTGATTGTGCAATAAGAATTGCACCCCTCAAATCCCGACTGAAACCGGATCCACACAAATTCTGCTGTTATGAATTATTGAATTAATGCTGATATTCCATAAAAAGTGATAAAATGTGGCATTTTGCTTTTTAATCACCCCAAATTAAATAAAATGAAATAGAGTTGAGGCCGAAACTCCCATTTATGCACATTCTATGGTCCATTTTTAATGACTAAAGAGATTTATCAGACACTCAGACTGACTAAAGTGTCTTGAAATTCAGGCGTCAAATGCCCCTGTTCACATATTCATTACTCTGACTTCTGCCCGACTCTCACCTCGGGGAGGGACACAGGCTTCCTCTTCAGGTCCTTCGTTTCCTTCTTATCTGCGCTGCCTTCAATCCCAACTTGTCAAATTTCCTCCTCGGAGCTTGTTTGCTTGGAAATGTCAGCCGTAGTGATGATAGAATTTTGTTGTTGCGCAACACATTAATCTAGCCTCTCTCGCTGTCTCCTCTGTCTCTCTCTCTCTGTTTCTCTCTCTTCCTTTCTCTATGCATGGGCGTTTGTGTCTGAAAGAGGCTTTACATTTGCATCCTGAAAATACCTTATCCAGCTGCTTGCCCTCAAATCATCCTACTCACTGGGATTAGTCAGGTTGCATTTCGTTATTTGGTAGAAATGTGCCAGCAGAGGATTTTTAGCTAGACATAATAGATTTAATGGCTCAAAGTTTGCATAAAATCACCTCTGGACAGATGGCCAATCCTTAAACCTCCTTTCTGACTGACATGGCTATAACTTTAGAATAATTTAAATGCTGGAAAGAAGTGGGATGATGGATAATGACACTTCAGGGGTTAGCGTAGCAACTCATGTAAAATTCAAAAGATGTTTGCTAAACCCCAACAAAGATATGGAAATCACCCGTTCCTCCACGCCTTCATCTATCCTGAATTTCCACCAGAAATATTTGCCGTGACCCTTCGCAGACCAGAGGTCACTCAGTGGTAAATGGGAAGTGTGTTTAGGAAGTGTGTATGAGAAAGAGGGGGGCAGGAAGTACAGTAAGGGTGGTGAGTTTTTAATGAAGGAGAGGAAACCTGGAAGGAGAAGCTTGCCAGGGACACACAGGGGAGAGAACAGGAAAACAAAAACAGGATGGCTCTCAGGCTGAAGTGGAATATTCTGAACCAGAGATCATGTCGCCGGAGAAAGTAGGTGACAGCAGAAAACTAGTTTGTTGTCGCTGTTGTTTCTGTGCTATAAGATGTTCACAGTACCTTTACAGAAATACAAGCAAGAAAGACACAGTTATGTTTTTTTGCAGTATGGTGCTCTTAAAATCTCCATGTATTAGAAACAAAAACTGTAATAAAGAAAAAACAATTGTGAAAGCAGATTATATGATTTTGTGTCTGTGTTGCCCTGTAGCTGTGCAGTCACTGAACAATCTGAATGACCAGATTGCGAGCTTTATGGTGACCAGACCCAAACCCCTGGAACAGGAGGAGCAGGCCTACTGTCCTCCGGAGAAGGAGACGCTGCAGAAGTCCATGAACCTGATGCGGCACCTCCTCGTCGATGCTCAGGTACAAATTTTGTTTTTCTTCTTTTCTTTCTAGATTTAAAAAAGAAGGCAGGTGGTAAAAGTAATTAGCAGACTTTTTGACTCCAAAATCCAAATCTGTACAAAAAAAATCTCCTTTTTTTTGCATTTTGTCAACTTGTAACCTCAAGATGACTTAAATGGGATCATTTAAGTGTAAATGATCCATAAATCCATGTAAATGATACATAGATCTAGATTTATTTTGCAAATAAAAATCACAAAAGTGTGGCATGCATTTAAGTTGAAAATATTTCAATTTGGTCAGTAGGAGGAGGCTATACGTTTCAGGTCATGCAGTAGATTATCAAGTGGTTTCAGGGCTGAATATGATCTATTCTTTTAGTTGGTCATATATTTAGAGCTGCTGTCATTCTGGAAAGTTAATAAGTCTCTGACTGGTTTTCATGCAGGTTTGCCTTTTACTAATGTCTGATGTTTGAATCTGATTATGATGGGGTTTCTTTAAATGCAAATGAGGCACTTCACGCCCTCCATATTCTCACAAGGGCTTCATTGGATTAAATTTAAGCCATTTTCCTGTTAAAACTAGTTGGCTAGTGTCGGTTTTAAAGAACAAAAGTCAACAGGACGTTCAAATGTGTAAAATTATGGAGAAAAAAGATTAGTTTGTGTTAAATTGTAAATTTTGTTTTGTATGGGCACATCACATGCTTCATTTTGCATCAGTGCAAACTCTTTCTGAGGGTATGCAATTATGTTTATAAACCATTTATATCAGAGTGTCCAATTAAATTAAAATGTTGACTGTAATGAGATGAAACAACAAACGAACACTTCCTCCAGTTTGACAATTTATTATTTTTGGCAGTGACAGGCCTGCTTCATGCACCACTCTTTTAGCAACTCCTGCAACTGTCAATTTTGTTGTGATCTCCCAACCACCACAAACGGCAACTTTTAATTGAAACTCGCGTCACATCCCGTCAGCTCAGAAAAATTAATTTTCAGATGGATTAATTGCCCAGGTGAGAAGCTGAAGGGGAGCAGAAAGTGTTTCTGCAATTTGGTGCGGCTGCTTTCTGCTGATAAGTCAATTAGCTGAATCGCAATTACAGTGTGAAAGAATAAAATGCTATTGTCTTTTCCTCAGCTTTCTCCTCATGCTTCACATGCTTGTTATGGCTGATTAGTTTATATAACCTTTGTTAGGAAGGGCGGCTAAAAAGGAGGACATGGAACTCCAGATTCCTGAGAGATTAAATTAGTGGAGGGAGGATTCATCAAATGTAAGTGGCATTGTGTGATTGAGTTGTTTCCTTTAAATATGCATGAATTTGTTTTTTTTGTTTTGCTGTGTCCATCCTTTTCAAAATGATTTTGATAGTAAATCTGCTGCACAATGACGACTTTGGAAGTCATGTAAACTGTGTTAACCTGCTATTTAAAAAAAAAAAAAAGCTGCCTCAAAAACAAACAAACTTCTTAATTTATTATCGTTGAATGTTACAAAACAGTTTTGGTCTCAAAGTCAATTGAAAATCAACTGCAGGCCTGAAGACAAGACATGCAGAGATTACTGAGTGACTGCTGGTGACCCTGAATGCTTCTTCCTATTTTCACCTTATCAGTGTCACTCTTTCATTCTTCCTCCAAAAGACAGGTAGCCACGGTGGCTGTTAATTTACTCTCTCTCTGGTATTCCGCCTGCAATCTTTTTCCTCTGAACATCATTCTTCTTGTGCAGGTAATGTGTCATCAGCCAGTATCAATTGGCATTCATGCCCTTTTGGTTTCCTCAAATCAAACGGCTCCGTGGAATATTAAGTAGCTGATGTCTCGATGAGGAAACAATTAAAAGGCTGTGTAGTTCGTAATGCCCAGCCTCTTCTATGGAGGCTGTGTCGAAAGTGTGAAAAAGTACACCAATAGTAGCAACAAGACTAAGATAAAACTAAATGATTTATAATGATTCATAATAGTTTAATTGGTCTTTTAAATTGCCTTTAGGTGAGAGAGAGGGAAAGAGAGAGAGAGTGTGTGTGTGTGTGTGTGTGTGTGTGTGTGTGTGTGTGTGTGTGTGTGGGTGTGTGTGTGTGTGTGTGTGTGTGTGTGTGAATGGTTGTGTGTCCTGTGGGTCTCTGGGTTTCCCCGTGATGGACTAGTGACCTGTCTGGTGTGTACCCAGCTCAATGACCTCTAAATGTAGCTACCAGCCCCACTGACACTCTGTACAGATAAGTGCGTATAGACGGTGGACGGACGATTCAAAATGATTATTATGAATTTAGCTCTCCTTAATTATGGCACAGATTCAAATAGCTGGCCATTTGCAAGCTTTACAGTGATCTTAGCATGAAGCACAAGTTCATGGACGAGCCTTGATAAAACAATTATATACAAAGGTTATATTCTCCTCCTTTTTTTTCTGATGCAGGAACGTCGCATTAAAATGTGAATTTGGTGTAATGAAGCCATTTAGGTCTAGATCTTTTATTTTTTTTAATAGTCTTCATAAGTGTAGTTCCTAACTCCTATGCTCCCCCTGACTGAGGTCCAGAATCAGAAGGTACCCCACTGACCAAACTGCGTAATTAAAACATATTGAAAGTCTTAAATAACATCTCTCCATCTCGAACCAAAGCCTCTTGACATACCACTGGAGTTTATTTACTGCTATTGTCCGTCTGGTCATGGCTCACTGCAGAGCTGCTTCACGTGGATCCTCCATCCACACTAAAGGCCCATCTGGCGTGTATCTTGCAGTCAAGCTGGGAGGAGATGGGCTGCTGAGCATTTTCTACCGACCCTCTCTCTAATTCTCTTCCCCATGCTGTACTCAGCTGCGACTGCATTAGCTGAGCTGTCAGTCATCACATGGGCGGGGGGAACGGGGTTCCTCTGAGGAGGGGAGAAGGGCATGGTTTGGGCATAGGGGGTGTGCAAACGCAGTTAGGAGGCCATTTAAAGGTGACTTTGAGAGTGACTAAGAAGAGACAGAGATAAATAAGATCTGTCTGACCCCCTGCAACCTCCACTTCACTTTAATCATCAGTGCAACACTGCAGACACGGCTGTCAAGCTCAGAGAAAAAAACAAAAAACACAGTAAAACAAATAAGATGCGTCTTTGTGTCTGACAGATATTCATTTACCAAAAATGTTAGCCTTGAAAACAATTGCAGTGGATGATCAATACTGCTTGGAAGGAAATTTTCCAATAAAAAAAAAACAGTTGCTGTGATGCTGTTTTTTTTTATTTTATCTTAAATATATATATGTATTGAACATACAGAAATTGATTTTCTTAGCTTGACCATTCTTAGAGGATCAATATCAGAATGCTGTGACATGTTAAAGTAAGATTTCTTAGTGACATAGTTACAGTTATATTCCTCTGCCAAAATCTGTGTACATTAGTCCAAGACTCCATAAACCAAACAAAATCCAATTGAAAATCTGATTCAGGACTTTTAAAGCTGATGTTTACATACGTTCTTTAGAGGTGCAGCACTGGTAGAGACATAACTCATAAGACTTCCACTTCAGTTATGTCCTGGTTTCTGTTCGTTACATGAAATCCCAATAAAATTTGTTGAGGATTTTGGTTGCAGTTCGACAAATCGAAAAAGTTAAAGGCATATGAAATTAAGTAAATGAGATAAGAGATGAGACTAAATATTTCAACACCAATGGCTGACTTACTCGTTTGTTAGCCAATAGTTCTGGATTCGTGCCATGGGTCGTGGGGGAGCACAAAGAGGAGACAGCAGTCTCACTGGGTGGAGGGTGGGAGGCGATGGAGGGGGGAGTAAATGTGTGACGGGTCTGGCTGGGTCAGTCTGGCTCTCTCTCCTCCTGTGGCCTCACATGGCCCATCGGAGCACGTTTCTTTTACCCATGCATAATACATCACCCAGGTTCCATCTGCCCTCTCAGCCTGTCCTCTGACTTCGTAGACCTGTATTAAAAGCCTCTCGTCCAATCACTGACAAGCCACAGACGCAAACACGCACTATCATTGTCGCCTGGTTCAATCCTGAAGTGTGACAAATGAGGGTGAAATTTCGTAATTTGGTTCAAAAGGAGCTTTTCTTCTCTTTTTCATCTACAACTGAAAGGAGTCAAAGTTTATGTTTCACTGTCCTAAGCATCCAACAGTTTTGCGATCCTACAATTAGCTCAAACAATATCCAAGTGTAAGTGAATTTTTGGGCTATTAAAATATTTCTAAACAAGTTGTTGAAATCTTCACTGTATATAGCTCTTTATCTCTGCTTCTTGTACTATTTTCTCAAAGTCACAATTGTCAGATTTCAGAGAATTTTATTCATAGTGACAGTATTTACATAGACAAGGTCAGACCCTTGTCATTCTTAATGCTGCCGTCGTCCAAGATGCTGCACTCAAGAAATGTCTGCAAACGTCTCATGCACTGACAACATATATCTAGAATGAGTTCACAGTGTCAGGTTTTAACCATTTTTTTCTTTCGTTTTAGACGGAGCAGGTACCAGTAGAATTGAATTGTCGTAAGATGCATGATGGCGCTCCTGTAGATGGTGGACTTCTGTGTTGAGTAGATTGAAAATGACAGCTTATCTTGTAAGGCATAAATTGAAGGCATTTCATTACAGATGCATGTTTCTGAATCTTGCCTGAGGAGAGAAGAGTAATGTTAATAATATGGGAGTTATAATGGCTCAGTAGGAAAAAAAAACAAAAATTACTTATTGTTCCTTAGTTATTATACACAATAAGTCTTCTAAATAGACATGTAATTATGAATCAGCCAAATTACATGGATACATTCTGTCATTTTGCAGTTGGTGCCAATATTTGGTCACAGCATGCTGTCTAAACTGGATTCACTGAACACTGAAAATTAATGGACGACAAACACAAGTCTTTCACACAGATGATGGATGAAGAAAGAATATGCAAAAAATAAAACAATTAGTAGTACATATTAGTCAAATACGATGAAAAATACAGTCAGTTTGCGCACAAAACCTATAAAAGGTCTTAAAATGACAGAAGACGTTCATACAACAGGTTTTGGTAGATATATTATGCAATGATCCCCACTAATGTGGAGCGTTAAACCCATATACCATCTGAGCTAGTGTTTTAAAACAAGCAAATATAGATGTTCGACTGCAAGTGAACACAGCTGTCGAGGGTTTTGCTGGGGGCAGGAAGAGCGCAGAGGACAGTGCTCTTCAACGACACTCCAATGTGATTAAACGGCACTGGGTAATGAAATGTCAGAAACTCTGTCCTATAAAATATATAACTATTTAATCTTTTCCCAAAATGCATCAGTAGGAAGATTCATAAGAGCAGAAAGTGATAAATATATTAGTTTCGTGCTGTAAAACATTTATAATTTTACTGCATGTGGATCTGTATGATGGGAAGAAAGCCACACAAATCCAGTTTACAGTAAACTGAGGTACAAATAACTACATGTCAATTAGATTTATCTTTGAACATCTCACAATAAAGATTTATACTATTCTGATACTTAAAATAGTATTCCTCTAAAAAGCTTAATCTGTATTTTAAAATGTTTTTTTTTTCTCCCAGCGTGAAACCCCTCATGATTTCAAAGGAGGAATCTGTAAGTGTGCTAATCAGAACTTCCCTCAATCTAAGTTCTCACCCTTGCCTGCAAGTTTCTTTTCACTCTACAAAAAATGCTCTGCTAGGCAAATATTGTAAAGATCAAGCAGCTATAAAATAATGATCAGCACTGCTGACTGGCAGTCATAGCTCTAGGCAGCACTCATTTATTCCTTTTTAGGGAGATTTTCATTGAGAGTTTTCTCTCATAATGAGCTTGTTTTAATTGCATAGAATTTTTGTTTTTACAGATTTGCATGACAATTTGCATTTTATTATGCTATTATCAGTGCCAGGGCTGATGACATACTGTATATCTGGATGGGAGACATTTAATGTTCAGTTTCATTCGTTTGTCATCGTTGTTGTTTAGTGCAGCACTTTAATCAACTCTTAAGTATTTTAAATCCACTTCATGACCAAATTTGCCATAATTAATTTTGTTAGGAATCACTTCCACAAAGCAGTTTGTCTCTAATATACTTCACAAATGTTCTGGCTTAACTAAATTAAATAAGTAGTTGTAGTTTATGCTGTTTCACAACAAATCTCGACAAATTTGTACAAGTGTTTACATGTAAAAGCAATAATAGAGTAAGTTTGTATTTAATTTAAGCATTTTTTTGTGGTCTTGAATAATCAGTTGATTTTCCAAATGCAGGAAATGCAAAACATTGGAATGAGGAAGATTTCTGTTAGGACTGCCCTGAAGCAGACGCATGGATTAGGAGAGGCAAACTGAAAATCTCAACTGTTAATCTGGCAAAAGCAGAAACGACAATATCATTCAACTATTTTAGCATCAACTAGTAAGATACGAGTGGAAAGAATTATTGGTACATGTCAGGGTTGTGGGTCAGTTTGGTTCATTTTTAATTTGTCAGCCGTTTTATACCTTCCCATTGCCATCTTGTCCAAACCTGCTTCCATTAGTCACTGCATGTCAGATTAATTTGTTGGCAGTTAAGTGTTTTGATGAGTTATCAAGATAAATGATACAACCTTCAGTTAAAATGCATTTCTGCAACATCAAAACAGTATTACAATTTAAGTTTCTAAATTGTAAAGTAACAGAAAAATGAACAGTTTGAGTCTTGTTGAAGGCATCTGTCTGGAATCACTAGTTATTGATTCGGCAGGGCCATTAACATAAGTAGGCTGAGAGCTGAAAGATTGAAAGCATTTAACAACCCGCTCTCTGTCCATCTCTCACCGTCCTTCGTCTAAGACCTGCTTGAACTTTCTCATGAGAGGTCAAGACCAGGCTCTGACACTGACATCAACATGCTGGGAGAATGACAAATCAACATCATCATTGATCCAACATCCGTTATTGAAGAGATTTTTAGAGTCTAAAATCATTTGGAGCCACGATGTACTGTCCCTCATGTTCTTCTCAGACATCTGGTGGTAATATTTCTTTCACTAAGGTTACAGGAATGTTGAGATAAGATCATGTTAAATTGTCATGCAAATACTTGCTCACAAAGCAACATTTTGAACATCTCACAATAAAGATTTATACTATTCTGATACTTAAAATAGTATTCCTCTAAAAAGCTTAATCTGTATTTTAAAATGTTTTTTTTTCTCCCAGCGTGAAACCCCTCATGATTTCAAAGGAGGAATCTGTAAGTGTGCTAATCAGAACTTCCCTCTATCTAAGTTCTCACCCTTTCCTGCAAGTTTCTTTTCACTCTACAAAAAATGCTCTGCTAGGCAAATATTGTTTATCAATTCATTCAGAAGGTGAAGACTTTTAAAACAATATGCTTGTTTGACTTTTTCAGAAAATGGTTTTAGTAATTCCTAGATATTTAGCATTTGATTATGTTGTTCTGATAGAAATATGAAGCAAAGTTGGACTTATGTCTGTGACTAGGTCTAAGGACTCTCTTTGGCTTTTATGGAAAACTAATGCCAGTAATATACTTAATGTGCAAAAATAGCTGAAATTACTCCTTAGGACAGAGTTTATCATACTTTTAGAAGGTCATACAAGTAACAAATTACACAATGGGTAAACGATCAAAGTAAATTGAATTGATTGACATTATAATTGGAGGTAATAAATATATTTTTGGTGTTCTAACACATGTTTTCTTTCTCTGTTATCAAAGACAAGCAGATGACCTTTTTTGAGGTCACTATCAGAAAACTACATAAAGTTACAGATGTTATCTTTTATACTTGATGCTGAAAACTTCATTACCCCTTTCAGGTTTGGATTGGTGAACAGAGCACTCCCCTTCTCAAACGTATCTTGAATCATGATTCATCATGATTCTTTGAACGTAATCACGTGTCCCATTCTGTAGTGATTCTATGCGTAGGCAAGTCAATATTACACTAACATGCATCTTCTATTCATGTGGAAAAGATTTCAGGGATGTAGTGAAGGCCACTTCCTGCTTTAGCACCTAATGTCCACTCCCCCCCTCATTCTGTTGCCTTCTGGATACTTTTTAAATATTCAATCTTTCATGACTTTGAACCACTTATTTGTAATTTGCACTGGAGAGAGAGAAATATGGAACTATACTCTTGGCTTTTTTTTGGTTCAGGAATATTTTACTTTGGATATGGTCCAATATTGGACCATATATGTTTTGGAGTTTTTCACCCCAACAAAAAACGTTGTAACTTTAGGATAGTTGAGTCTATAACATGTTGCTCCAAGCTGATCTTTCTCCTCACTTGGAAAACTGCTTTTCCCAATGAGTTTAGGTCCAATGCTCTCCTAATCTAACTTGCTCATCTATTGATTGAGCCTGAGTGGAAACCACCATCGATCGTCCTCCTGTCTGAGAGGTGTTTATTTGTGTTTGTGTGTATACATGTGTTTAAGGTGCAAAATGTTACTATGGAAGCAGACCATCAGATACATCTTCTGTCTTTTTGCTCCTGACACCCAATCTTTCCTCACTAAAGTCTCTGAAGCATTCACCTTAGTTTTCACCATTTGCTCTCCAAGCTCAAATACTGTGTACCTTAAAAACAGGTATGTGTGAAGCAGTCTTATCTTTTGATGTGCGACGTACACATCAAAAGATGTGCAGGTACATCTTTTGTACCTGCACATCTGAGTAGACACAACAATCTACTCAGCAGCCAATGAGCAAAACCTCACATTGTTTGAATTCTGTATTGCTTATTTTTTTCTTTTATTTTCAGAAACCTTGACTTCAGTCTATCCAATGGTTTCTTAATATAAAAGCTGCAGCTTGACGTTTACTAATTGCTGCTCTGACAACAGAAAATCATCATGTTTGACTATCTGGTTCTAGCTCGACAGCTGTGTCTGGACTGACTCCTAATCTGAGACTTTCTTAATTAAATTTTGATTTTTTTGGAAACCACAAATAATATAATAATGCTGTGTCTACTTTGATTTTTTTTTAACTTGTCATTTATGCATTCAACTGAAAATAAAGTATTGAAAAATTCAGCACCGTCCTCTGCTGAAGCCAAGCCGCAAATAACAACTGTGTATAGTTGTTCTCGGTATTTGTTCTGTTGTCCATTAGACGGAGATGAAAGCGCTACACAGACGAGTTATTAGTATCGAGCTATGTTGAAATATTCATTCATATTCCCTGAGATCAAAGAAAACACAATGAGGTTTCATGTCTGAAACCTGCTCCTGTTTTTGACCTCTCGATGTTTAAAACATTGTCACATTTCCTTTTGTTTCACATGTCTTCACTCCCTTTTTAAAAAAGATTATTCGTAAGCTTCTTTGTTTGAAATTGCGCTCTATGGGAGTGTTATTATTGCATATAATGCATAAAATTATGAACTCCAACAAATGAGAATTGTGCAGATTCTGATTTTTTTCTAAGTGACATGTAATTAAAAATGATTAATATTGATAACTAATTGTTGCAGACTCAAATCCTGAGTCTAATGATTTTAAAGGCTTTTACATGAATATGTGCATCATTGAATCACTGTAAATTTTACAACAATAGTTACAGAACAACACATTGGTTATTCTGACAGAATAAAACATAATTCCTTCAGTATAAAGGCTAAAGAAGAGAGACATTTGTATTTCTTTGATCTGCAGCAGTAATTACCAGCAGTTACATAATAAAAGATGGATCCTCTTATGATTAAACACCGGCTCAAATGGGATTATTTTGGTTTCATATCAGGCCCCCTGAGTTAAACTTCAAAGCTGACCTACTCAAGGTGAACACAGTGCTGTTCAAGTGGATAATGTCCTTTTCCCACTGCAAGAGTCCTCACTGCTACTGTATGTGCATTTATAAATCAGATAGTATTGCCTTTAAAGTGATAAACTGTATGTTTGGGAACTGATAAAAGGGTATTTAAGGGATTTTGGTAACTTTGATTGTATTAAATTGAAGTCAGAGCCTTCAACATATCCTTATGACTTTGTCTGGCTAATCATTAAACCGTTTTGCATTAATTTGTAACATTTAAATAAAGATAGATTGGAGTCTGACCTACTTGGAACAGCTTTTGTTTTATTGAAACAAGTCATCTAATATTTAATAAAGCACTTATTGTGAAAAACAATGACTCCAGTAAGAAATATGTTACAAATTCTCTTAGCAAGACTAAGGAATAACTTGTGTTGATCAGTAATATTAGTTCAGTTTTATTGAGGAATTCACGACTGAGTCTTGAGCATGTGCAGAAAGTGATGCGGCAGCACCGGTGATGAGGAGGGAGGGCTGGGTGTGTGGGTGGAGATTTGTTGTTTATGTTGGACGTGCACATCAGTCATCACCCATGTGAATGGGACACAGTAAAAGAATCAGAGAACATTGGAGAATTTCTCAGCTGTGATCCTAGCTGATAACATTAGCTATTTAGGTTCATTCTGAAGATATTAGAGCTGCACAGTGGCTCCTGACCCCAATGGGATAAGGGTGTAAGAAAATGTATGGATGAAGATGATAAGCATGACTAATTTTAAGCTGAATGTCTACTTGACACCCTGTGTGATTTTAAATAATAAAAACATCCCTTATATCGTCCATAACTGAAAGCAAACAGTTGAAGCAACTTATTGAAAGCAAAAAGTAGGTCTCTGTTGAACCTAATAGGACGATTGTAAAAGATAACATTTTCCTCTCTACTATGTTTTTTGTTACTATTCAGACGCTACTTTAAATTGCTTATTGGAGTTCTATAAAGCCTGAATTTATTAGCCAATACCTTTTGTGTAAAAATAAGTTATTTTTTTGTTTTTTTTTATAGGCATGATCTGTTGCAAACATGAGCTATAGGTGAGTTTCAACTGGGCTTTGAAGAGGGAGATATTTTTGAGGTTGTGAGATGGTATCATCAGTAATGGCTCCCTTATTTAGCAGTCGTGGGTCATCTCATTGTGAGTTAGAAAAGTGAACAAATCCAAAGCACCTAACTGAACCATTACTCGCAGCTGAAATACTGATACTACACAATTCAAAGGTTTTTATTGTTTAAGTCATACATGGACTGGATTTTTCAAATCATTGAGCAGATGTGCATAAATGTTGCAACACATTCTAAAAGATAGTTGTGGTGTTTTGAAGTCAGATTGTGTTGTGAAATTATCATTAATAGTCTTTTCTGTAGTAGTTGTTAGTCATTATGTATTTGTTGAAATGCTGAGAATTCCCCAAAGCTGTGAAAGATTCCTTTCAGGATTAACTTAAGAGCTCAGTTGCTCGAAAAAATAAAATAAAATGCATGGGTCCGTTTGACTTACTTATCTATCTTATCAGGACTCTGAGGATTTGTTCACTTTTCTAACTCACACATACACCAAAAGGGTTATGGTTTAAAAAGAAGCGGAAAATTCTTCATAATACTTTCCCTATTCACTGAAACATTTCAGGTCTCTGACATGCTCTGTGATTCTGCAGAGACAAACATTTAAATTGTATATTTGAGTTATACAGAATGTTTTGTTTAATCAGGATTGTTTCACATGATTTGTTGGAAGGTGAATTTCATCAGGATTTCAGACCAAGTCAAAGATGCTGCTTCCTGAGAAAAAACAATAATACCAAGCAAACAGAAAAGACAACACTACCAGGTACTTTAGATAAGATGCAATATTTGTTTCTCCCTAGTCAAATGTTTCTTGCCTTGCATCATCCTCTATGTGTCCTCTGCTGTGATAGTACTTCTGTTTTTATTTAAAAGTCTTTAAAGCTGATATTTTTCCGTATTATTATTATTATTATTTTTTTTTTTTTGCTGACTGTGTTTGGGCACGCTTTGGCGTATTTCAATTTAGCTCCTTCTGATAACTTGGCCTCCTCCAATGGATAATGTAAAATTAGAACAAATGACTTTCTCTTTCTCAGCAGGCAGTTGTGTCCTCTTCCCCCGAGGCTTTTAGTGTTGGCTAAACAAGCACTGTTTCTTTCTACAATTAGAAAAAGAAAAAAAAATGCATTTAACACATGCCAGCATGTTCCTACTGCTAGATGAATTCGCCCTGCTTTATCAATAGGAACCAGCTGCTTCTCCTGAAGGACTGGACATTACTCAGATCTCCTTCTTCTTCCATCTACCGCATTTTGAAGGGCAGGATTTTGGTCTGCACATCTACAAAGTTAAAACTAAACGCGGTTGGCTGGGGTGCCTTTGCCTTTACGTAACATCTCATATACGCTGACATAATCTTCTTTTCATGTTTGTTTTTAGCACAGATTGTAGGGTTCCAGAGAGGGAGGTAATCCTGTAAGCCTGTTTAAGTGTGAAACAATATTAGTATGACATGATGTGAATGACAAGCCAGGTTGGTTTAAATAAGTGTCGCTCCTGGGAAGCACGTTTAGATGAAGGTAATATTGTGTCGTGTGAAACTATTTGAGTTATGAGACGATTTGTCAGATTGGAGCATGCTGCCACGCTGAGAGCTGCTCCAGATGACTTACATCTGTCTGTTCAGCTGAAACAGGAGGAGGAGGAGGCTCAGGAGCAGTCAAAGTCATATCTCGAAGCCATTTTGCTCCATCACAATTACCAGATCAAGCTTTGTGATATTGTTCTGGTTATTGTGTGTGCTGGCATATATTTGTGTGTGGGAAAGATGCCTGTTTTAAGAAGAGATATGAAACCCGTCTTGTAAAAACGAGGACAATTCTCATTTTAACAAGATTGTGTGAGTTTAAGTTTGAACTTACTTTTGTTGAACAGTCTGGGAATGTTAAATAAATTACGAGTGGAGCTAAGCAAGGAGGACTTTTCTGTGGACTGCAACTCCAAACTACTAACAAAATATTGGTCTAGTATTTTCATGGAGTAGATCTAAAATATTTGCAGATTTTAGCTATTTACAGGTGATTAGTAGTCATCAACTCCTGCGAATAACAGGGGTTTGTTGCATAAGGGGACACGTAACCTGGTTTTCTCATTAGTCTTAACTTTGTTTTCTTGTCTTAGGTCAGTAAGAATGATGAAAATTACTTCTATTTCCTAAATACCAGAAACATAAGATAGTGTTTGGGGCTTAGAAAAATATTGAACTTCCTGCCTTAATAATGGCACCTTATGTAGGTGCCATTATAAGTATATAATGTACTTATAAACATTATATACTTAGAATGTTTATAAGTATATACATATTACGTATGAATGTTTATATATTGCAGCAGTAGAATACCTCAGAGTACAAAATCTTTCAACTCAATAAACTTTGGTGATATGAAGCACCAAAGGGTGTTTCTTGGATCCGATGTGGAAGATTTTCAAATACACTATTTTTCATTTTCTGATTTTCACACTGAGCATTTGTGTTTGGGAATTTTAATTAGAGCAAGACCAAAATTTCTGGCTCTTATAATTTCTTCAAGACATTGCAAAAGTAGAAGACACTTGGCAAATACTATGAAGTTTTAGCTGTACTTTGCATTCATGTGAATTTGTCATTTGTGAGACTGTGGTTTTCATTTAAGGTCAGGTTCTTTCTTTAAGCATATTCGGTGTGAAAAAAAAATCCTTTAATGTCAAATAAAGGTGATGATACAGTCCACTGATGCTACAAGTACTAATAATTGTCAGTAATTTACTTTTAGTGCCAGCCACATATTAAGAAATTAGTCACATGCAAATTGGAAACATTCTTGTAAAATGATTGACATTTTTAAATTAACCCTGCAAGATTCATTTAGCATGTATAGTGTTTTAATTAGTTGCACTAAATGGAAATGACCAGCAAAGCAAGAACAGCAAAGCAAGAATAAGCACAATCCTTTTCTTTTTTTTTCTACAGTCTGTTCAGACTGATTGCTAAACTACAACCTGGGGAATGACGGAATACACTTTCATGTTTTACTCGTGTCCATTTATATTACATTTGAGGGAAACATCTGATAGCTTTCCTGTGATATTGAACCGCCAAATTAAGAAAAGGTCAGAGTTTGTCTGAATTCCCTTTCTCCATTACCAGAGTTGTAGCACCATTTGAAAAGGTCAGATAAACACAAACTGTGAACATAATGTAAGAGCCTTCATTGCTGTGATGCCTTGAATGAAGTGAAGGGAAGTGTGGTCGCTGACACGATGCTTTTTTATTGCTAAATCATTTTACAGCTTGAAAAGTGAGTTTATGGCAAACCTCAAACTAAGATTTTCATTGGAACAAAAAAGGAAACACACTTTTTAAACGTAGCTTCCAAACAAGTACACACACCCCCCACCCCGACAGGAAGTTCAATATTTTTCTAAAGCCCCCTTAAGTGTCCGTGTTTTTTGGAGTCTATCAATATTCCACATATTGACTTAATAATATTTGCCCTCTCTATCTTGTAAAAATGATCTACCTCTGTTAAACTGTGAGGGTATATCTTGGCCATAGCTCTGTCTCCAAATGACTCCATTGATTTAGCTCTTGTGACTATCAGGAGGATTGACCATGGCAAGGGTATTGCAGAGAAAAAGCTGCAAGGAGGTTTGAAGAATGATGTTTGAGAGGTGACCAGGCTGGTGAATAATACTGCAGGAAGGAGCGGGTCCAAGCAGTTCACAGGTAATGATATCCAAATTAAATTCAGATCAGATTAAGGGAAGGCAGGACATGTACTTGAAATTATGAACCGAGATCCACACAGATAATGGACATGGCAAAAGGTCCAGTGACCATAATCCAACATATTAGTTCACTAAATCAGACCAGAATCCCAGCTCCCCCCAAAAATAGCTGATTTATTTTTATCTATTAAAAAAAGAGAGATTTTAGTGGTCACCATGTTTGAAACTTCCACAGAGAAAGTATAAAATAAGAGGGCTCAGCATGGTCAGAGAGATTTTTGAAAGTATATTGGTAAATGTCATTTTTATATTTTTTAAAAATTTTTATGCATTTTGTGAGAATGCACGCTGAGAAAAATATCAGAATAGTTGGAAGTCTTCAGTAGCAGACCATTCGTCCAAATAGTTTTTATGATGAATGAGTCAACACAGAGGCATGTTGCTGCAATTTGTTCATTTGCTTGGCTTGTACTGTGCAGCAGACCTCTTTGTGTCTTTGTTTTTAACTATATCTACAGATAAATAAGAAATAATCTTGTTATACATTACTTTTTTAGTTTGGCACCAGTTTTCGATATGGGAGTAAATTGTGCATTTTAATATTGTTTTTCATCAATAACCTTTTCCACTATCCCCTTTCTTAATTTTAATTTGGAGAATCCTTCTTTGGTTGTGAATTCATAGTTAGCAAAGTAGAGGTTTTCCTCACTTTTTGCTTCCTTATCTGTCATTCCGATAATTACACTTTAGCTATCTCTGATTTCCTCTGCCTACATCGGGATGCTCCCATGAGTTACCTCCTGCCGGACTGCTTTGACACAATTGTAAATAACAGTGTTGAAGGCCATAAATCATGGTAATTCTTCCAGCAGACCTCTTGTTCAGATTGATCACTTGTGAGCCTTTGAGGTGCACCTGTGATTCTTGTCCCGCGGTTGTAAGTGAAATTGAGGGAATTGTGCACAAAAGGGGCAATGGATGAGGAATGTCATCAGTTGAGTTGTAATATTATTTATAACAACTCAACTGAGGTTGTAGGTATCATGCAAAAAGTGTAATCATTTCACTAAAAGACAACGTGAAGATTGCTAAGTTATTTTGCCACTTTTGCTTTTTAAGGTAGAGGTTCTGATCTGAATTGTGTACAAATGTGAACTATGAACTATTTTCCCACAATCAGTGCAGCGTTGTAATCTTTAAGTATTTCATTCCCTTAAGCGTTTTACTTTTATAGAAACGATTGCAATGATGCATTTATAATTACTGGGTCTTTTACAGTGCTGTGAAGGAGTTTCTTTGCAGATGTGTTTTAACTCACATTGGAGCATTAATGGCTTGTTTAAGGCCAGAGAAAATGTTCCCATGTGCTGTCAGGAAGACATTTTGTAGTTGTAAAAATGCCATTTTAAATCTAAATCTGCCATAAAAAAACAATAATTTGGCCTTAATGTTATAAACATTTCACCAACCAAATGTCCCAAGTGTGTATGTCATAATATGCCTCATGTCCAGCGTTCAGTCAGACAGGAAAAGTCACAAGACTTTTTATTTTTTATATTTTTTGGCAAGCAGTGAATATTCACATCACATTTCCCTCCTCCATATTATATAAATTTATGCAAAATGGCTGTACCCAGACTCGGATGGGTAGCACACAAATGTGTTCCAGTTTTATTGTATTGCTAAACACACAGACAGTCAACAAGCACTCAGTGCTAATTTATTACTTGAAGTAATGGTTCATTTGCAAAAATCTGCATATGTTGGGGAGAAGTTTGATGTGTGATGGCAGGAGTGATGAGAAGCTGATTCCCTATGGGGCTCTATGAGGCTTCTCTCACTATTTGTATAATTGATTCCTATTTCTTCTCCACGGTCATAATGACTGTGGGAACCAGTCTAATTCTACTTCAAATAAATCAACTGTCAACTAATTTAACTGAATTCATTCAGGCTAAAACAAAGTTTCCTTTGGTTGAAAAGATAAACTCACTTACTTGGAGAGAAACAGACAGTTAGCATTTTTTTTCCTGAAGATTTTGATGAAATTGTGAATATTTTGAAAGAAAATATAAAAAATTACTTTATGCACCCAAAACCAGCTAGCATGAACTAAAAATGACAGATTTAGCAAAAAGAAATAAATTGTACTACAGTATATGGAAACTTCAAAATCAAACAAGACTAAAACAAGCAATGTAACACAATAAACAAGAAACAAAAAACAATGCAAATGTTGAACGCAAGATGCATGCTTTTGTCAATTATCGAACTGCATTCTGTAGTTATGCATTTTATTTGTTATGCTGGCAATTTTGAAACGTTAAAGCTTATTGCTGTTGCAAGTGAAATGCTGACTGGTTTCTATCTTTCTGTGTGGAGCTGTTGTCAGTTTGTCTTCTCCGAAAGATGCAAAACAAAGGTTTTCTTTTATTCTGCAAGAACTAAATTAGCATATTGTTCTATTTTTTGGCATGTCAAAAGCAGCAGTAACAGTAGCAATAGCAAACTGATGTAAGCTTTAGTTCAGAGTTTTAATCTCAGCCTGACTCCAAGCTCCTTCAAAGGTTTTCACAATGAAGAAAGAAACAATGAGCCTTTTGTACCTGACTTATTTTATTTATATACGTTTGTTTTAGTGTAGAAAAGCTTATCATTCAGGCAGTTTGCCTTTGAGGCAAAATGGTTTTGAAGGGATGCATCAACACAACCAGACCCCCTCTGGTCGCCTCCACCCACCATATAGCAGGTAAACATAGCGTCTGTCTGTCCTCGTCACACAAGCTGATGGCTGTTGCATACTGAACAGAAGAGACAGGATCTGTCTCTCAACCTGAAAGAAAAAAACAAACAAAAAACAAAGTCATTCTTTTTCAATCAGATCAGCCATCCTATTTATACACATTATTCTAAATGTGAGCCCTAAGTGACATTTATTCTGCTACTGAATAATGCGAGTTGGAATACGAACTCTATCCTGCTAGCATTTTGCCTTTCAAAGAAGTTTTACGTGTTTGGCTTTCTAATAATTTCATTTAGTACCCCATTCCCATTCTGTTACGAGTGAAGCAGCTAATGGCAACTTCCAAGCATTCATTTTTGCAAAATATTTATGAGGACATCGTGAATAAGTATAATTTTGTTTGCTAATTGTTTGTCCTGGATTATAATTTGAGACATAGGCCTTAGTTTTTGAACCAGTCTAAATGTTTTTAAGCATCTTGCAAAATTAATTGGAATAAAACCAGATTTATTTCAGAACCTCCATGAATAAATTACCTTCGGGGTATTCGGTTTGACTGTTTTTGAAGGTGGTGTTTCTGTTTGAAGGTTTGTCTGCTGAGGCCCAAAATCTGCTTTTAACATTCTTTTTGAAAACACAGGCTTTCAAGCTATTATTTTCAGAGAAAAGTGCTATGTGAAATAACACAAACAGATTCAAACTTATTTTTAATATTTTTTTCAATAGCACAGACCTATGAGCTATGAACTTTGACATATTTCAAAGAATCCAGATTCTTAGTCTGCTAATCAGTTTTATGCCCAAGATTAGACCTGTGCTTTCGCATGGCAGCAGACTTACATTTGGTTTTATGGCAAGACCCCAGAAATGTTCTTTTTTCCCTTCCATCAGCATCAGCCTCACACCTACAATGGCCACATGAAGGCAGCAGAATGGGCACAGGAGCTTAGTGTGAATGGAACTAGAGATTACAGAAAATTGGTGAGGACAGGATAAGGATAAAAGTTTTTCTAGTTGCACAGTTTCCTACAGCAAACCTCGCCCTCTTGTCAGACAGCATGCGAGAGCGTATCTGTATGTGAAAACTCGTTGGCTTTACTCAGGTATATCCATGTATCTTATTTCTCACCTGAGAGTACACGCAGTGCTGCTGATGCCAAGAACAACAAACGCATCAGTATCCATTCTCCAGGAGCTTGTTTGTCACCCGAAACATGCTGCTCATCTTAATGAACTGATTATAATTACAGATACTGGGCTTGAACTTGCTCAGAAAGGCAAAAACAAAAGCACGACAATAATTTACACTGGATTGAGAAAGGATTTACTGGTCCATGTTTCTCTGCAGTTTGCTTAGGGGCATATTTCCAAATAGTAGCACACACAGTTGCACACGCGCACACACTCAGCTTGGAGAAGTCCAGAATTTGATTCCAGTATTTTGAAGGTCCAGATAATTATGACAAAAAAAACATGTCCATTTCCAGAATTAAGTCCTAAATATTCTGTGCTATATTCTTCCTTCTTTTGTCTCCTTGTCTCCTTCTTTCCTACATTGTCACATTTTTCATCCTTCCTGAGTACCTTGTGGTCATCCTTCCTTTGTCCCTACCTCTTCCCCTTTCTATCTTTTATTTTTAATTTATTTTGTTCTCTTCTTGTGTATTTTCTTCCTTCCTCTCTTCCCTCTTTCCTCCCCACCCTTTCTGTTTATTCCTTCATATCTTCCTTCCTTCCTTCCTTCCCTCTTTGTTACTCTTTACTTTTTTCCATCCTTCGTTCCCTTTTTTCTGTCCCTCCATGCTAAGTGAGCCCCAAGTGAATATAAAATTCATGCCAAAGAGTGTTTGCAAATTTCTTACTGAAAGTGCACATAGAATATGAGTTTGCATCTAAAAATCCATCCATGGACAAAATATACAAGCATCAGCATTATTAATATGAAGCACAATTTAAATTAGAATTCTGGATCAAATGTCACTTTATTGTTTTGGGTCAAGAATCATTAATTAGTCTGATGCAGTAGTTTTCAAAATCTTTTTTTTTTTTTTATGTGCAAATTTTATTCGATCTCCTGGAGGTAATTTCTCATCCTCATATAAGAACCCAATTAAATGTGGAATGCAGAAAAAAGATCAATAATCCCTTCATTACTACCTAGGAATGTGCCTGGGCTCACTGCTCTGCTCAATTAGAAATCAGCAATATATATTTTTTTCGTTTTTCTGTCTCAAATACTTTAGCAGCCAAAAATGATCAGTTTGCATGGAGATCAATTTTGGTAGATTAATTGTGTAATAAGAGCCTTGCCATATAGAATTATGTGTGTTCAGAAAGAGCCATTTTAAACAAAAATGTTTCTCATACTTTTCCCATCATCTTTTCTTCTCGGTCACACATGGAGAAACTTGAAATCCATGCGTCATTGGATGTAAGAAACAAACCACGAGCAAAAAGTCTTTCTACATTTTTTTTTCCTAGAACAAATTACTTTTCACAGCATTTCCCTCCAATTTCCCACAACCGTGTTAATGTGTGTATTATTCTTTTTGTGTGTGGTTTCATCTGAATGAGACAATTTGTGTTGTCAAGTTTGCCGTGATAGGAATTCAACATAGAGCTCAGCAATAAAAACTCAAATTCCTTTTTTTTCTTCCCATTAAACTTTTTACTCTTACTTCTAGGGATCAAAAATACAAAGTGTTCACATTCGCTGGGTTCAGCATTATAACAACTTTCCCACCTTGCTGGCTGGTCTTAGCAGATGCTCTCAGTGAGCAGGTGATTTTGGTGCAGACCGTGAACTCTGCAATGCAGAGGCAGTCTGAATGACTTAACACAAATTGTTGTGTAGGTATCATTAAGCTCTATATGAACATCCTCCAACTCTGAGACCTGGAATCTGAAATCACTGCATACTGAAGGAGACTTTTAGATATCTGAAACACAATGGAAAATATTTTTTTTAACTTGAGTTATTTCTGTGAGTTATAGTTGTTATACTATTTGAAGAAGGTAAGCACCTGAAATTGTATGTTGTTTTAAGCTTATTACATGGTGCTTTTTGCATGCTGTTATATAATTAGTACAAATGGATGTAAAGCATTTGCTTATTGTAGAAGTCTGGCAGTCCAGGAGTCTTTTGACCATCACTATCTAGTGGTTTTCTAAATCATTATGGGTTTTATTTTTTATAAACAAACATAACTGCTGGATTCAAAACTTATTTCTTGAAGAAATGTGATGTGCACAAAAACACTTAAAAGCACTTGCACACAGAGTTGTCTTTTCTTAGATCCCAAGTGAACAGTTTTGACCAGAGTGTCTCACTGCTTCTTACTGCCAGATTATTGAATGGTTGTGGAAAGAGCAAGTTAGCATTTCCTCTCTATTTGCTCTTCATTTACACATTTATAGTAGTTGTAATTAATTAAGCCTCTCAGTCGCAACTGTATTTCATCAGAAGTTGTCATACTGATGTGAGATGATAAAGTGTGAACGCTTTCTCGTGTTTTATAAATAAAAGTGAGAAAGCCTTTTTTTTCCAGGTCAGTGGTTATGTTAAAGACATTTACATTTGAATTTTGAAGTACCCCCCTTTTTTTGGTGCTTCCTTTAAGTGTTGAGACTTTAAACTGAAATATTATCCCAAACCAATTTAAGCTTGAATGTTTTTTGAAAACCTTAGGGCTTAAAAACAAAGAGAAATCTTACCTTTTACATGCATTTGGTTAAAATAGGTTGAATGGCAACAGATGCTCTGTTTATATGTTGGTGTTTTGCCACGGGAGCTGAAATCATTGTATTTCAGTTCCAGACAACAAACACAAAACCAGTGTAAAGTGTTCTTGGTGGTTTATTCCTTAGCAACATAATCCCACTGCTGTAAGTGCACAATTGAGATCAGCCATGCAGAAAACGTGTTGCACACAGACTTAAGTACAACAACTTTCTTTAGCGACTTTTAGTTAAATCAGGGAACTCTTCTGGAAAAGACATGCCATATGCCCCCTCTGCTGCACGACAATGAAGAATGGTTGCGCGCCGATTCCACTCCCGACTTTCACTATTCATATGCTAATCTAAAGCCCCCAGCACACCCCCTAATTACTTATCCTTCATGTCCTGATTCACTTCATTGATCAGCAGACACATTCAAGGCCTCAGAAAAAGAACCTTTCTACAAAGGTCCCACTTATGTGCTAAACACAAAGAAACAGATTTCAACACACATCCACAGGAATGAGGCGCAGTTCTCCACCTGAATCAACCAATCAAATCAAACGACAAGTTTTTAATCATTTTTCACTTTGCGGTGACAGGAGATGGTGGAAATACAGTATTTATCATAATTAGTTGAAAGGGTGTTCATATAAAAGATAAAGCATGATTCAGCGTACTTTTGACTTAAAGTCCACTTGTCTGGTTTGAAAAGTTTGCGAAGCATTTTTTTCAAAAGGGAACCAAAATCCAATTCTGTAAGCTCTTTCATACACAACATTTTGGACAAATCCTAACACAGTAACATCTTTCTATGATGAAAAAAGAAGACAAGCAATGTATTGGTAGATTATACAAGCAACTTCTATGCAATTTAGAGGGATTTTACATGAGTATCAAACAAAAAGTACTTACTTATGCAGTGGAGCAGAAAGGAAAAGGAAAGATGCTTTACATTTACATTTTTAATAGTTAAAGAAATGACATTCATATGATACCCTTAAATAAAACCCAATGAAGATAACCACCCTCATAAGGCACCTAATTAATGTGTTAAAAAAACTCACAAGGATCAATTTATGCAGACCAGGGAGGATTTTGTGTCAAAGTTTAAAGCACCTGATAAAACTATAAAATAACCCTTGAACATCTCACTGAGTACTGTTAAATCCATCATTCAAAAATAGACAGAAATTAGCTACAAATCAAATCACAAATGAGCTGAAAGACTAGGAAAATGCCATAAATTAAAAATGGCTGAGTGGAAGAGCTGCTGAGACCTACAGCTCAGCTGGAAAAAATGTGTGTGGCACAAACTCCACAAATCTAACCTTACTGGAACAATGATAAGAGTCTTGCTTAAAGCATAGATGGGTTGAAAAGCTACATTTCCTATGTTATATTTACTTGAATCACTTTTTGACAGTTTTTTAAAATGTTATTCTTTGTGGTAGAGAAATACTCCAAAACATCGTATACCTATACAGGGAAAAGTTGCTCAGCAAAGTATTGACTTTATACAAATGCACACCACACTATTAAGATCTTTATTTTTAATATAAACTAAAAACATTCTTTCCACTCCACAGCTATGCACCTGCTTGAACTGGCTGATCAATAAAAATTCTTATAAAATGCAATGATGTTGATGGCTGTAACATGACACAAGGTGAAAAAGTTCAAGGAGAATGAATAATTTTGTAATGCATCGACAGCATCATTTGAAGATGTAGGTACTTCAAATGGTTCTTTTACAAAAAGTTTAAATCTTGACCATGAGCCGGATTATTAGTCCTATAATGTAAGGTATGTTGCCCCCCCCTCCTGTCTGCATGTATGTGTCCGTCGTCCCGGTGACCGATGTATCACACACAGCTCCGGGGTCGTCTATAAATAACATGATGTTCACTTACAGAGTGAGATGGGTGGGGAATGTCTAGGCAGATGGATGAAGTGTTGCGAGCATGTTTGTGTTGTTCCCGTCTTCTTTGCTTACTTACTGCTGTTGGTGGCCCATTAACTTTTATATGGGACAATTCAATTGTGTGGAGCGCAATCTCTGACCTTCAGGCGCACAGTCACATTCACAGAGCACCTCAGGCTACTGTAATAATTTCCGGGAGCACACAGCAGTCACCCGCTCCTCCAGCTTAAGCAGCATGGTGGCTAACCTCCACTCACCACATGGCAGGACGGGTTACCCAGCTGCACTGCTGAGTGAGTGTGCATGTTTTGGCAACTTAATGTCAGATTAAAGCTTTATACTGACTTGGGTTGTCACTTGGTAATTTTTCCCCTGAGGCCTGCAGATGGATCACTTGGAGTAACATTTTAGCTCTGATATGTTTATCAGCTTGTGTGTTGGCTACAGCTAAGAAACTGACAGTGGGTCTATCAATGTAAAACACCATTTTGATGCTTAAGTGGAAAAAATACCCTGAGGTGGAAAGAAGCATTTGGCTCCTTCGTTCATGATGGAAAACCTGATCCCACATTCTGGTGAGTTAGTTTAAATATAATAGTGTTTTTAAAACATACATACAGTTGAAGGCAAACGTAATATCATTTTGCTTTGGGATCAGTGCAAACATACACCCCAGATGGTGAGTCTTTGGATGAACTGAAAAAAATTAAAGTTAATTTTGGGCCCACAGTGTGAGACAATTTAAAGGGTTAGTTTTGACAATCCAATGGTGGCGGATAAACTGTAAGTTGTTTCTCACCCACTATTAAGCAGCGCATACCTGAGTTGATTGACAGTGCTAAGACCTTCCACCTGCCTCCAATTGTTTGTTTTTTGACCAAGAGTTGTGTATTTCTGCAGGTGGCAAATGCAGCACTGGGAGCAGGTTGAGGAGCTTGATATGTTTTTCACAGATAATCTCCCATACCATGACATAGCAACAATTATAGAAAATATATAAAAAACATATATTTTTAAAAACATTACATACAGCAGCTTTAAAGTGTCTACGGTTTGTCTTGTCTGTCTCTCTGTCGCTGTTTCTCTTTTCAAGTGAAATGCTGCAACACAAAACTGACTCCATCCGCACAGCAGTGAACCGATTTTAGAACTACTTCTTTTTATAACTCTCTCAAAAAATAAATGTAGGATGTCAAACCTAAAGCATTGACTTGTATGTCTGGATCTCATAACATTTGCGTTGTCTTATTTCCACAGACAAAGTCACATGATAACTGGATAGGTCTTCATGAAACAAGCAAATACTTTGACTTCTTAATTTAAATACACTCCACTTTATTACCAACAATAAAACCTCATAAAATAGCTTTGAGATGGACTGAGAGAAACCTATACATATATGCATTTAAAAATAAAATGCCTTATGCTGAGTTAAATATTCCTTAGTTTCGTCAGAACATTAAAACTGTATTTGTGACATTGCGATACAAGCTTCAACTCTTATTGTTTTTCTCGTCACAACTGCTTCTTTGTCAAAACTAATGATTTCCTTCCTTTTGTTTATGAGGCCACCACAGGAGGTCCATGCAGTATACTCAGACAAAGAGGAAAGCTGCAGTACTTTATTGCAGATTGGATTATAGGACCTTACTGTGAATCGTTTTAGTGCGAAACACAAACCTTTATCACTATCTCTTAAAACCAGCTGTGCTGAGGAGCCCTGACTTCCATGCATTTCCATGGAATAGCTGACACCCCCCTCTAACTTTCTCTCCAAATGGTACAGTCCATTTAAAAACGTTCTTGTCATCTTTCAATGCTCTGTGTCCTTTCAACAGTCAGCTGCGGGGTGCACATTTCACTGGGGCAGTGCTGGCTCTCTGACACACATACACACGCAAGCGCACACGCTGCTACGGAGCTCTCAGAAACGCACACATGCAGGCATGCTTTCACACTGACACACACACACCACCTCTGCTGAAACGTATACTCCCTCCCGCAAACACACATTTCCCCTGAACCAGATGCGTCTCTCTAACTGGAAAGGACAAACAGCTTAGAGGATATAAGTTTGTGTTTTCATGAGCAGAAAAGAGTAAAAGGACTGAGAGAGAAGGATTTTATGCCTTGTCAGGAAATGGTCAACTTGTCGGCATGACACCGTGTTTGGATTCCCCTCTGTCCCCCAGGCAAAAATCCTGAAAATGATGGATGACAACAAGCAGCTGGCCCAGCGCATCGATGGGGCCATTCAGTCGGCCAGCCAGGAGGTGACCAACCTGCGGTCTGAGCTGAGCGCCACCAGCCGCAGACTTGCTGAGCTGGGGGCAACGGACTCCTCCGCCAGCATGCTGGAGACGGTGCAGCACAACCACAACGGTAAGTGAGCCGCTCCGGGTGTGCAGCCTGCCCGAGTCGTGTGCTGAGAGACGACAAGAATGTGGAGAAGAGTGAGTGCCCTCCAGATCCAGCTTGCAAAGTGTCGCCACTCGTGAGGAAAGTGCTTATTTTAGAATCAGAGAGCGGTTGGTTTGAGCAAGATTGGGGGAGAGGTTTCTGTTTGACTCGTGTCCGCTCTCGGGTCTCCCAAAATCCATTCTTGTGTGGTATAATTAACCCCTTGAACTTTTGAAGGTGGAGGGAGGTTGGGGGTTTGTGGCGCACTTGTGTCGAGGCAGAGTGGGTGAAGTTACAACCTCTTTTTACTCTGTGTGCTACTTCTCCCATAGCTGGACATACGATCGGTGTCTTTTGAGAGAAGGAAAGAGGGCTGGATTTCGGGTTGCTGTGGGTTACTGTTACCAAGCCGCTTGAATGGCTGCCCGGTCTGTCCTCTTAATATGTGTGCACGCTGCAGCTGCTTTGTCCCATTTTTTAAATGTATATACTTACTCTGACATCTATATGGGTAACAGATGTTAGCAAGAGTTTCTTCATTGATGCGTGATTGTCTTTGTCCCCTCAGTATGTGGGGAAATGGGTTTTACAGCTCCTTTAAACTTCTACCACCACACACACATTCGCAGCAACTCCTGCTGTTTCCATAGCAGTCAGCTGGTACAGTGAACCGAGGGATCGGATATGGTCCGTCCGCCTTGGCTCTGCTGTGAAACAACATCTCCCTCTGACACTTCCGAGATCAAGCTCTCTAACAGACCTGCGGTATTTCCTTCCCTACATGTGAAAACAGTTGGTTAACTTTTCGTTTTTGCTGTCAGTGAGTTTCTAGGTCCTCTAATGACCCCTGGTTTCCTTTTTTTTTTTTAAATCAGGGAAAATGTGAACGCTGGTCGTCTTACTCAGCTGATTTGGAGGCAGTTTTGAGTGGTGTCAGCTCTGTTTTCAGTGCCTTTGTCTCTGCTTTGTGTGCTGTGTATCATCCCTTTAACACTGATGCACATTCACATTCCTGCTGTTTCCATAGCAGTGTGCGTGTGTGTCAATGCAAGGGATGATAAGAATTCCTCTGGGAGGGTTTGATCACTGATGTCACCATCCATTGTTTCTGCTCGCTGGCTTAACTGAAATGATGCTTGAGATGAGAATATTATGATGTGATTTATGAGAATATTTATGAATATTCCAATTTCTAATGCATTGTTCTTTGCTGGTTTTTGCCTTTGTTTGACCTCTTTGTCCTGAATATCTTCTGTTGTCCCTAGTCAATAACTCCTTTATTTGTTCTACTTCACACCCACTTCTTGCAATTTGCTCTCAACCCCCATTCTCTT
The DNA here is from genome assembly GCF_002775205.1 of Xiphophorus maculatus. Classification (NCBI taxonomy): domain Eukaryota; kingdom Metazoa; phylum Chordata; class Actinopteri; order Cyprinodontiformes; family Poeciliidae; genus Xiphophorus; species Xiphophorus maculatus. Next base: position 11,238,436 of record NC_036443.1, on the reverse strand, counting down.
CCAGCAGCTCCGTAAAGCTTTGGGTGTATAGCGTAAACAACTGGGGATAGGAGTATCAGGTAATTTATCACAAGTGGCTGTGTTGGAAAAGGAGGTGTGTGGTTAGGGTCGATGGTTCATTGCACAGCCGGTAAAAATGAAAATCCCAAGAGAAGGTGCGTTGGGGGCGAACTCTGTCCCTTCTCTACACGCAGCACTAACCTTTCCAGCAAACCAGCTGACCTTACTTGCATTCTTACTGCCTATGGGGTTTGCATTTGCATGTTACATTCATCTCAGTGTTTGGCAAAAAGGGACTTATTCAGGAATGTGTGTGCAGATAATTTTATTCATGGCAAACCTCCCACTTTCAGTTTGACAACATTTCACATCAGGACATGGTGGAATATGTTTCTTTCAGTACAATGTATTTACATAAATATGAGTCTTTGGTGAATAACAGCTAATGTACGCTCATTTTTTTATTTTCCTAGGGCACCCTTTTACAAATTTTCCATGTCACTCTGGTTTGAAACTTGTAAATGAACATGGTCATTTCCATGACCAAAATTAGGAAAGTCAGCCTTTGCATTGTGATTTATTTAATGTGAGTAGGAAGTCAGGAGAAATGTTATGTGAGGGCAGTAGTTTGGACATCTAACAAATGGACAGTCGAAGATTTTACCAGCCCACTTGGTAACTCACCACGGTGGCAAATATCTGTTTGGGACTAAAACTGTAATTTGAAGTATGAAGATAAATGTCATTTCTGTTCTGTTTCTGACCATCGTTATTACTCTGATGAGCACAGACATGCTTTGGGACATGCCTCTCAAAAAAAACAACAAAAAACAAATTTTTACATATTATATTAAAGAGGAACTTACCCTTACTTTTATTTTATATAATAAATCCTTGTTTTACATGGGGGGTTTACCTTTCCTGCTTTAATGTGCAGCTCTCAAAACAGCTGTCCTCTTTATGTTTCTGTCAGTCATTTAAATTTCTTGGGAGAAAATTAGAATTAGTCATTACTACATTTTCTCTCAATGTATTGATATTTGGGGGTGGCATCTGTTCATGAACAACTCTTTTGAGATCCATCTGAAACATTTCATTCATATCCAGGTCTGGGCTTTGATTGGTTCATGGCATTTGATTGTATTCTTTCTCAACAATTCTGCTACCTGCACAGGATCCTTATTCCATTTCATTATGACCATGCTATAGCTTTCATACAGGCAGATTCACATATCTGTGTATCATATTTATTCTTAGGCCAAGAATAGATACAATACACAAAATATTATTCTTGGACCAAGAATAAATATAATACATGTACACAGAAGAGGTTCAGGGGAATTCAGTGCTGGCTCAATGACTTCAATTTCTATTTCTTCAGGTTCTGTGGCTGCACAAATATTAACCCAATCAATATTAATCAGGTTTGCCACCACGCTTCACTGTCAGTGTGAAGCATTTGAGCTGTTCTGCTATGTTTACTATTTGTAAAATGTTGCATTGCACATTAACAACTCACCTAGCCCAAATTGTGTCTTTCGTTGGTGTTTATCTTTATTTAAATAAGCAAATATGAAGCATAACACCCTGTATTATGTGAAAACACCCTGAAACTCTGAAGTAAGTGAATGCACCATCTTGTTTCAGCCTGTTCCAACCAGAAGCATCTATCTTGAAAGAGCGGTTTTATGACCACTCATCAGTCAGAACAAGACTTTATGCGGTGAAGTTGTTCTCCACCTGGTGTGGCGCAAAATCTATTGGCACTTCACAGTGGGAGAGGAGAGTGGGACACTTTCTGAATATGAGATGCATAAATGTACCATCTCTTTTTAAGTATTCTTGCTGAGAAACAAAAATCCATGAACTGTCTGAATTTTACACTGACTCTCTAAAGTCTAAAGTGATATGGCATCTCAGTGACATGACTGTGGCCTCTTATTACGCTTTCATTTTTGAGTTAAGATGTGTTTAAAGATCAGAAAAGCTCAGAGTTAACATTGACAATACTACCATAAAAGAGAAAATGATTTTGGATTCGTAATCTTTTAAAGTAGATCATGTAACATGAATACAATATGCTCAAAACATTTGTAGTTGTAACACAATTTTCATTTTTTAGACATGGTTATTTGTTCCATTTATATTCCGATGAAGACATTTTTGTTAGTTTTACAAAAACATAATGTCTGGAGTGAGCTCCAGTCTATTAGTCTTTCAGTTCATGGTGAGTCTCACTCTAATTGGACCCTAACTATGTTGTGTCCACCACAAATGAAATACTCCATTTGCAGCCTTAAGAAGAGAAAATCAATTTACATTAAAAATGTGAGCTTTGCCTCAGTCATTTCTTTATTTGTTTCAAAATGCAGCAGGCTTGTTTAAACTCTTACTTGCAAACTTCTGGTGCTCAGTTTTTGGGAGAAAACCCTATTTTATAGCAATGTACTGGAGTTTAACTGAGAAATCAACCAGTTGAACTAAATGGTGATGAACTAATAGAAAACCAAAGATATGAAACATCTTCTCTATCAGTGTCCCCACCATGTGTAAGCCCTTAACAGGTCACACTGACATCAACATCAATCAGTGTGGAAGTTGCACCTGAGGGTAGAAGACTTAGAAATCTTTAGGTTAGGCAAGGTAATTTTATTTGTGTGACACATTTCTAGAAACGAGGCATTTCATAGTGGTTTACCCAATTAAAACAACTATGAAGTTTTACCTGATCACTAGTGTTTGTCTGTGTTTGCAATGCTCCAGTTCGACGCTATGAAGTTTACCAGAAATTGCCTTCAATGTAAACAATCAGATATGAGTGCTTGGACACTTTGTTCTGTATATGGATCAATAACATTGAAAAATAAATATAAAGTCAGACACTGCACCTATATGGAACAGTGTCACGAAAACATTACAACATGTGTTTAGCCAAGTTATGCAGCGCTTTAGCTTTCTCCCAGTTTATTTGTTGAAAATGGTTTACAGTTGGATGCTCAAACAATGAAGTCTTGATGACTGGCTCGACTGCATCAAACCCTCAGGCAGAAATGTTGTTTTCATTTATGGTCAAGTTGGAATCCTGTCAGAGTCTCTGTAGGTTCACTCAAGTGTAGAAAATTCTCCAAGCACAGTTTAGAGCTTTTTTGATGAATTTCATCTCCCCTTGTCATTTGAATCCTCTGCCAGGGTGTAGGTTTGGCTTGGCATTACCTTTGTCCCCCTTAGTACTTCTGTCTTTCTTTCTGCTTTTTTCTTTTCTGCTCTCTTCTGTTAATGCATTGGGACAAAAAAAAAGCCTGCTGTGTGACTGAAAAACAAAGAAACAAGAAAGTGCAATCTGTAACAGTCATAACAGCCTGTGGTGAATTACCCCAAAACCGTGAAAGTGGCATCAAATCCCATTAATGTTTTTGTCACTGGAAATGTCTCCCTATTTGTCTGCTGTATGGAGATGAGAAACTTAATGACTTGTGTGAGGAAAAAATGATGGTCCTCCTCAGGTTTTATGTTTATGGCACATTTTATTGTCATTTATTTTACAGAGTCACCCAACAGATGGTTACTCATCAAAGCAGTGCCCAAAAGTGCAACAAAAATTGGACTTGCCGCAACTGCCTTTGGCAAGCATCATTTTGGTCATCTTCTTGAATCAAGTGCTGTGACTTTCTGAATTAACCCATATAAGAATTTTACACCCAACTGAGGTTTTATATCAAGGGGAATGATACAAGTCGTTAAGATTATTACTGCTGAAACCTGAGCATGTTGCTGGAGGTTGTAACTATTTTTTTGTTGTTGTTTTTTTATAAAGCATATCAGCCTTGAGTGATGCAAGTCGGCATTGGAGGAAGCCCACAAGCTTGATAACACCATCACAACTTTGATGTACCGCAGTGTCAGTTTCATGTTGTGGTGGTATTATGTAATCAGGGAGGCTTGTGCACTTCATAAAAGATGGTATTTGGAGGAAATAACATTGTACTGAACTATTGAAGCAATATCTCAAAACAACATCCAGGAAGTTAAACTTGGCAACAAGCTTTAACTTAGTTTTTCTTATAGCATGAATTCAAGACAACAAAGTCAATGTTTTCAACTGGTAAATAGGAATCCCTTATCTTTGTCCAATAGAAAATTTGTGGGCAGAGCTAAAAAGGTATTTGTGAGCAAGGTGGCCCACAATCACCGATGAATGGGCCAAAATTTCCAACAAATTGTTCTGATATGCTTTTGAAAGGATACCCAAAAACATTTAAGGGAATCTGTTTTAATTTCTAAATAAAATAAAGTAAAAGATTTTCCATATTGATTCTCAAATCTCTGGCATTTAGCAAAAGCAAAAAATTTTGGTAGTTTTATCTAACTTAAAACATTTAACATCTTAGATATCTGGTTTCTGGTGTATAATTAATGATTTGAGTACCATAAGTTTGAGGGGTTTTCAGGTAATGTAAATTTAGGTTGGCCCTCATCCTTTAGTCCTCTCATGCTGTAAAGTAAAGCTAGCACCAGCACACAGCGGCAGATGGCTGTAGCCTGTGTCCTCAGTTGTAGGTGACATTGCTTGTATTCAAATGCCATGAAGTGCAAATGCTGTACTGTGTTTTACAAAACTCTGGGCAGAGGGTATGGAGAGACAAAGTGTAAAAGAAGTGTCACTTTTTCACTGTTTGCAAGATCCTTGCATCTGTGTACTAAGAATTCAGAAACAGCTAATTAACATGTTAATTATTTGATAGAACGGTGCAGTTGTGGGTGATGGTAGTTGGTGAAGGTCATTATGTTTTCACTGCATCCATTGCTACATGTAGGGTTTTCTAGACAATATAAACAAGTACTTGGTTTATTTATACACCACAGTGTCCAGATTAAACATATTTGCATGGACATGTTTTTCCATAGATGATAGGTGGAAATCATTTAAAACTGTGTTGCTGCCACTAATACTGGGATCTGATCATGGGAACTGAATGTAGTTGAATGTATTTTTGGATGCAATGCAAAGAAGGTGACCCTGTTGGCTAATCTCCACTTTTAGCTGATAGGTTTGTGCTGTAGTCCTGAAATACAACCCATAGTGTAGAATATGAAGAAACTATAAGCCTGTCAGACATAAAGCCCCCACAGTGGGTTTGGAATGATGTGATGTGACATCCAGGTGGGTGGTTGTGTTGGGGAAATGCTGCGTGTACATCTAAAATTCAATCTCCAATAATTCATTATGCTATAATGTTGTAGCCTGTTGTAGCAATGGTGAGGTTAGAGATACTAGGCGAAATGTACCTCCATTATTACTACCTTTATTTTATCCGTGTGTGCGTGTGTGTGTGTGTGTGTGTGTATGTGTGCATAATCATTGTAAAAAACTGTAAGTCTATGTATGGATTGGGTATTTTATCAATTGATTATCTTAATGCACAACAAAGAAAATTAGATATTATTTTTTCATAATCTTCAACAGAGTCATCTGAAAAAATTTCATCGGTGTAACACAAACACAAAAGATACAAAACACATGAAAACAAAAAATGTACTAATAAAAAGTGCTGTATCTAATCAGCAGTTCAGCACTTCAAAGGCGCTGTCACACTGTTTCCTATCTTGCCATTTCTGCTGGCATATTACAAATATCTTGTGACTTGGATCAAAACACAAAGAATTAAATGAGATTTTGTGGAATTCAAAGCCCTGTCTTGTCTTTGAAGTATGTGTGTCGCCTCTGATGCCCTCCTGTTCTGAATAGTAGCTCTGTGGGAATAAGGGTGTAGAATCCACAGTGGTTCTGCATGCTTTAATACAACTGACTGTGAATTACATTTCAGTACTTTACTAGAGCTTCCAATTTGTCAGATAACTAATTCAAAAACAAAGCAAGCCATCAGATCCAGTGTCAAGCATTCAGCACAACTAGTGAGTGAATCTGTAGATGGAAACAACATAGCGCAAGTAGACATTATGTATTGTAATTATTGGGTCATTTGGGGAATATCTCAATTGTAGTTTATGTAGCACAGTGCCCCATTAATGCAGTGTAGCAGGGTTTGCCATGGCAACCTGATTTATTTGATCAGATTTTGTATGTGACAGTGTCAAAAACACAAAAGGGGCCAATTCATGTTTCCCCTCTACTGTCCGCTTCACCACAAGGACTGCAACATAAATACACGTAAATTTTACCATCTGTGTCAACCAACGAGGGACTCGGATTTTTGTGATCAAACGAGTTGCAACGACACCATCACGTCCATACTAAGGGTGGCAGCAAATGCATAGCAAACAATGGGTCATTAGGAGCAGAAGAAGAAAAACAGCCATGATGTATGTTAAGAAATGCAATATGGGAAGATTATACTGTTTGGTAACAGTACAGTCTTCCCATAAAGACATGAAGTTACGTGAAGTTATTCTTCATGTATCACAAGGGAAGGAAAACTGCTTTGTGAGGAAATTTGTCTTTTTCTTCTGAGTTAACAATGTATAAACAACCATTATCACCTCATCTGAGTGGAACTTCATCTAAGAACAAGCAGCTTGTGTTCGCAGATACAGAGAAGAATGTTCAGGCCATAACGCGACACTGGAGCAATATTTTCTCATGCTGTTGTGTCTTCCAAGTCCAATTAAATAAAAGGCAGATATGCAGTAGTTTCACTGGGGTATTAGTTTGAGACAGTCTGGCGATTCTGCGTTTAATGTTGCAGTTCTGCTTTCCTGATGGCAGCAGTTCAAAAAGTTAATCGAGAAGGTGTGAGGCGTACCCCACGTAGCTGAGTAATATGTGAACATAATTGAAATAATAGCAGTTCAGTGTCAAACGTTCTCATTTTTAAGGATATACTGTCAAAGACTGAGAGATGAATACACTACTGTCAAAGACTGAAATAATGTTTGTTGATGTTGCTTGTTAAAGACATTTTAATGCAGACCAGTTTTGTCCTTTTTAAGCCCTTCTTACCAAGTCTGCCATTATTCTGTGCTTTTGAATCAGAAAATGCAACAGCATTTTCATCACAATAGGATGAGATTATTTTGGGTCTAGGTAGGTCAGATGAGAATTACTTCCCCTCCTTGCTCAGTCGTTGTCCTTCCCATGAGCATTTTCAGACATACGGGCTGGTCTTGGGTCAGATATCTTCTTGCGCACGTCCCACTGCAGCCGATTAGAAGCTGACAAATAGAGTGGAATCTTGGATCAGTGATTTTTTTAAAGCCTTTACTCATGTGTCAAACTGCCTCCACCAGCTCAGATGAACCTTTCAAGGGAGATGTGCATTTGTTTCCAAGTGTTGGTGAGATGCTGCTTTGAAACACTGCTCAGGGAAAAGGGCTTAGATTTCTATATTCCTGTCCCAAAGCAAATGGCATCCAATGTTTACAGACAAGCATAAGTGGGAGTGAAGATGTTCACATGCAAAGCTGGTACTGAAATACTGGATATTAAGCACTCCCATTTATGTCCTACTTTGTGCTTGGTACCGTGCTTCTGAGTGCTTACGTAATTTCCCCCAATATATCTATCTGGCGTTTATAAGAGCTTATTGTTAAAGTGAACTAAACTTGTGCTGATGGCAATGTGGAATCTGTCTTTTCTTAAAGTGAGGATAAAATTTTTCAGACTTTTTTGGGTTTTGCTAAAAACGGTGTGACTTGTAAATATTGTACTATGCAACTCTCTGACCTTTGCCATGTTAAAACAAGTCTACTCTTTACAGTGTCAGCAGTTCATGTAACTGGTAATTTGAAGCATTTTAGCCACTGTCTTGCTTGCATTTACTCAGAAGTTTTTTGTAGATCATGATCCAAAACGACACTATACTATTTTGAGACGTGTACACTGAAGTGTATTTGGCCCATGTAAGTATGGAAAAGTCATGCTGTCTATAAAATAGCATTCACTTGAACTATTTTTGTCTTGCCAGTCATAATCTTTTATTTGATCTGAATTAACAGTTTAAGCTTTGATCCTTCCACTATGGGAGTAAATGAGGAGCCGTTGCTTGTCTTGGAGAACCAGAGGTCTACAAATGCAAATGCATTTATCAGTGACAATTTCCAATTTAATGTTTCATAATGGGAGCTAAATACAGGAGGAGTTTGTATAAGAATGAAACCTTGTACGAGTTGTTTTGTGTAAAAGTCCCTTTTGAGTATCCATTTCAGGGTACACTTAATTATTGATACTTAGGTTTTGGATATTTCTAAAATAGATGGTCTTGAAAAATACAATTCTCTAACTTTTTCACATAACTAAAGAGTGGAAGGAAAAGGATAAAAGGATTTCAGGACTTACAATTTAAAAGCTGAGAACCATAGCATGCATTTAGATTTAGCTCCACAGTGTCAGTACTTTAAACATCTATAATTTTTTGCAATAACATTTGCAAATCTATTCTAAATCAGGCGTAATCATAATGCCCTCTTACATTTTTTTTTGTTCCATGTTTTTTTATTTTTTTTTTAAATCTAAATAATCATGTCAAAAATCTATTCAGATCTACTTGATCTTGGTCAGTTGGTCAAGTCTAGTCATTGTTAATAAGAATGATCGTCCTGCCTCCCATCATCCATATATGAGTGTGCAGACTGCCCAGCCAGCTGGTGCCTGCTGGGCTGGAGAGGCTCATGACACAGTGGTGGCAGGTGGGCCCCGCCATCAGGTACCGCTATGCCTAGGGGCACAGACGGACTGCGTCAGGGCTGGAGGACAGGGTGTGGGGGGGTGTGTGTGGTGGAAAAGAGAAGGCGGGATTGTGAACCGTGTTTATGCCAACACTGACAAATTGGATAAAGTTTACAGATGATAGGAGGGGCAGTGGCAGTGCCAGAATGAGGCTGACACCAGCAGAGTAATGGAGAGCAGATGTGTGTTTCATCACAGCCCTGGCATCACTCTAAAGAAGAGGAAATTCTGCTGTACAGATATTTACACAATTTAATTTACAGTTGTACTAAAGTCTTGGAGGACGGCGGGACGTTCCAACTGTGTGAAAGATATGATACATTTGGGCTTTTTCACACCAAACAATTCCTCTCACTAATTTATCTCATCGGTAGGTTTTGTGCTATTAATTCTGACTGACTGAAGTGATGTTTTTTAGTTACAAGTCCTGTTTTACAATCTGAATTCTACCACAAATGCAGTGCAAGATTTTACATTTTAAATAAATCTGTATGTGTGAAGGTTGTTAATTTTTCATTTTTTATTATCGTCCCCTTATGTGAGGCTTTTGAACAAATTTAGGTAGTGTAGTGATTTATATTATTTTGTAAACTGCATACACCATAAAACCAGTTTATTTTCTATTAAAAGAATTAAGCCTCAGAGAGCATAATAAAGTTGTGATATCAAGTAGATAAGATCGAAATGAAATGAAGAGGAAGTAATCAAGAAGTAAATAAAGGATCAAATGAAACAACAAAAAACTTATTGAATTATTAAATTAAATCTGTTCTGTATATTGTATGAAACCTTCACATTCAGACATGACAAAAATTTCTTATTTCATCAAAATTTAAACAATTATAGAATTATTTTTTGTCATAACCTAATAAATCTTTCACTAAGGGTTGCTTGGCTACAGTTATCAGTGTTCATTTACCTAGCCCTATAAAGTGGACACACAATACAGAACAGTAAAGGCTTTGGTCTCTCCTAACCTCACTTGAAGTCTGACATGTGTATATACGTATTCCACTCATTGATCTGAACCATTATTTTATTTTATGGTATTGATCTGGACAATGTGTCTGCTCTGAAGCTTGGTGTAGTGCAGTTTAATTGTTTGAGAGCAGACATATTGGATGTTAGATTGTAAGAGTACCCTAATGACCCCAAAGTGTGACACAACTAGTTATACGTTTTAGAAAGTAGCTTCTTTTTCACTCTGGCCAGGTTGGTTTGGAGAGCTTTTTTATATATACACAGGAAATGATTACTTGAAAACAGCTTTGAAATAAAATATTAGTGTGACAAAAAAGTGAAACAGATTAAACCTGTTGTGTAGAATTATGCAGTGCTTTGCTGAGGGTTTTAGCTTCCAGCCTTGCACAACCTGCCCTGTGCTTCTGTAAACAACGCCTGCAGGTTTTCAGTTTTATATATTTACAAGTAGGGGAGACAAGCCAAATAGGCCTATGGTTGAAAAGACTGTACTGAGATGCATCTTAGCAGAGCAGCTCGCTTACTCAATTTGTTGTACAAATTCGTGAGATGTACTTTTTCCTTTTTGCCTAGCTGCTTTCTTTGCTTATATGACATATAAAAATCATGTTTAATTATTGGTTTCGCACTATATACAACTCAATATGTCCTGGTTCAACTTATTTGGAATTTAAATGTTAGTTTTGATCTGAGACATCAGGAGTCGGGTAATGCCTTTGCTCTGACGGTTCATCTCTATCAAATGAGTTTTAAGTCTGCTCAAGCTGAGAGTTCATTCTGAGTTCAAAACAAAGCTGATAGAGGATTTTTTTTTCCAAGTGTCAGTCATCTCTCACCTTTAGTGTCCTAATCCTTCATCCAGACAATGCATTAAGTTGACAGCTCATAGCTTATATACAGACTTTCTACTTCATCAATGTCTTGCTTGTAGCAAGTATTGCCATAAAAGACTTTATTTAAGGAAACATAAAAAGGCAATTTTGACTGTGGCTAAAATATGGTTAATTTAAAATGCAGAACCCAAAATGATAGCACGGGGTAACCAAGGAGCATACATAGTCATCATAACTATATTAGTATTAAGATATCACTTACTAATTTAGCATACAATTTATTCAAAACATACATCAGGTATTGGAAATGGACTGTTACAGTTCATCTAAATGACCATATATATTATTGACATGCCACTTTAACAAAGGTCTGAGGGATAAGAGTGGGGACTCTATTTGTTAAAGGTGACCATAGTCATATATTCACCATATATATGGCAAAAAACATATATAATGTGAATGTATAAGACCTAAAATAGAGTAAACTACCAAATATTGTATAAAAGCAGTTGTTTGCAATTGATATAATGTGCACATATTACAATGGCTGTTGCAATTTGATATATGGCTGCCCTAGAAGCCATATTGTATTTTAAGGTCATGGTTGGTTATTTTAAACCAGTTTGTTACACCTTGACTTGCATTTTCACATCATAATGTTTGGGTGCATTCCTACAAAACAAAGCTAGTATTCAACAAAAATAATGAGATTTTACATCTATTTCCCATTGCATGATTATTTTAAATCTAATTATGAATTCTTAACTTGTAACATTTTTACTTGTAAATGTTATTTTTGTGTGAACATCCAGTCCTTGTTCCTATTATTATATATAGTGTGTTTGGCATCTTCTGGATCTTCCTTTTATATCCTAGGAACTGTTAGCATGCAGTTAGATCCTGAGAAATAAGCAGCTTCTATTAGATTTAAAATTTTTCAGATTGCTAAGCAAGATTTTTGCTTCCACGCTCCATAATAAGACCCTCAAAATGGACTTCTCTGGATGCTTCACAATTCCCTGACAGCTTTCCAACTCAACCTTTTCATGTTGCACATTTCAGCTCGTAATGCGATCTGCGTTTCCTCTTTGCATGTCTTACTTACAGAGGCAGATGAAAAGGCAGCTGTTGACGGCCGTCATAATGATTTGTGTGGTGGAATACAGTCCATTACCTCACAGACGGTCGATCTTTGCCAGCAGGGACTCCCGTCCCCCTGGTGAAAAATTCACATACAATAGGCTTAATCCTCACCTCTAGGTTTGCTCTGATGTCAGAATTGTTCAGAAGTGTACCATTGATTCATTGATTGTGGTCCTCGTAGAGTTCTTCCGTCTCAAAGCATTAGCTGCGAATGGTGTCACTGTCAGTTCAGTTTAATGAATATATATATATATATATATATATATATATATATATATATATATATATATATATGTCCGATGACCCCCCCCGAGGGGGGGGGTCATCGGGGCCCTCGGGGCAGTCACCCCCAAACTGGACCAATGGCTACAACAGATCCCAGGAACAACATCAGACATCTCAGTCCAGAAATGTGCAGTCCTTGGCACAGCCAAGATACTGCGCAGAACCCTCAAGCTCCCAGGCCTCTGGTAGAGGACCCGAGCTCAGAGGATAAGAACCACCCGCGGTGGGTGAGAAGGGAATTTTTATATATATATATATATATATATATATATATATATATATATATAATTCAGGGTATCTACAACATAAATAAAACTCAAGAATAGAGATAAAAAATGCATTAAAGAGTTGAGATAAAAAATGCATTTTTTTATTTAGCTTTAATGACTGTTCCTTCCATATGTCAATCTTTGCCCTAAAACATAATAATACACTGTAAATCAGACTGTAAATTATCACTAAATTATTAATTTCCAAAAAAATGAATGGATCAATATCCCGAAGAAGAATTTGAGCGTAAGCAAGGCGACAATTACAGGCGTGCGAGCCAGCTTGGTTTACAGATCTCACAATGCTGGCTTTGTTTTCCCACAAACATGTGCTACATGTTTTGCTGCTACATGCATGCTGTGTCTCTCATTTTGCTTTTCTACTTCTTTTACTCTGCAAACTATGACATTCACAAAGGATCCAATAGTGGTGGAAAGGTGCCCTGTTTCAGAGCCATCAAAAAGGTGTGTGTAGAAGAAGGTGCAATGATTGTCTACACAACATTACCCAAGCAAATTCTCTGATTCATGCAGCATAACTCTGTACAATAACAATATTGTGGAACTTTTCTTACCATTTGGAAGCAAAGTCAACCACTGTAGACGGTGATGCAAGTCCGGCCAATGCTTCTAAAGACACTGATGCAATAGATGGAAGTGCTGCCGAAATTTGTTGGCATTATGTCAGATTATGAGTGGAAAATGCCAGATATGGAAAAGAACTCCAAGTGGTTTAGACTTAAAAAAAAAGAATATCTGACAGCGGAAAGTCTTACACAAACTTTCCTTATTGTTATTATTTTATTAATACTGCATCATACATGGCTTGCAGCCAACCACGCTATATGTCATTATATAGCGTGGTTGGCTTTTCTAGGAGTGCGTGATAGAACAATATTAGATTGTGAAGGATTACAATGTTTTGAGGGTCTGTTAAAACAGGGAGAAATTGTATTTACTTATCCCACTTTGGACAACGTTTTTTAATCTGTCGTTGTTCAAATGCCTCAGACATGTAAACAGACAGAAGCAGAAAAAAGTGAAACTGAAGCAGGGGTAGTTCACCCACCACAGAGGACCAACTGGACCAACTGCACATAAAACATGTACAACAACTATTTTGACTTTGATAACAGCAAAAGTGAGCAAATGTTCCCAGAGGATGTCCTTCAGATCTTCACAATAAGAGACTTAAATATATATATATATATATATATATATATATATATATATATGCTGTGCTCTTCAAACATATTTTGAAAAAGATTGTTAAAATGCTTTATAGTATCCCGACACTGTAAAAAAATAAGATGGTGTGAATGCTTTTTCTTGTGTGTTTGTGCTACAGAATGCTAATTGTCTCTATGTAATGTAATACAAAATAGATCTTGTGTGCATTGATAATGAGAGTAATAACTATTACTATAAAATATATATTACTTTTGTTATTTTTGCTTATTCTACAACAACTACTACTAATGTCTAACATTAATAATGACACAAAATGTCCATATAGTTCCACTTTTACTGTATTACAACAGCACCTTTTAGTTGGGTGTTGTGGTTATAGTTTACCTTTGAGGTTGGAATCCTTTTTTTCTGAATGGGCTGAAACTGTGAACTTCAATTATACTTAATAAATGTCAGCTGTGTTTACACAAGTTAGCAAAACTGTGCAAGCTGATCAGTGTTTAAGGAATGTTCATTGGTCTAAATGTTGTTTTTATTTTTTTTCCTTTGAATCTATAAGTTAGTCAAATCACAGTGCAGCTCTGGCCAACATTTTGTCAGAGCTATAGTTCTGCACCATCCGGTTTGAAACTCTGAAACTACATAGCATTAGTTTGGTGTAATTTGTTATATTATCTTTGGATTTTTCTTTTCAGTGAAGTTTATGTGTGAATATCGGTGTACATCTTTTGATCGCATTACTTAATTCCAAAGGTTGCAAATGTTAAAACAAAAAAGTGCCACAATATAGATAGATCCTTAACTATAGCAAACTAATCAACTAATCTGAATTGGTTTAATTATTTGGGCTAGCAATGAATTTCAATAAGGCAAAATGAATATCTGGGTTAATTTGAGTCAGCCATGATATTACCCAGATACAGGGTGAGATGTAGCATCATTTTAGACATTGATCTACTAAGTACTTGGCATTTTTGATTGTTTCATCAGTACAAAGTCAAATATCTGCATTTATTTATATCAAAACCACAACCTCCATATTCTCCATTTAAGATTTCAGCTGCAAACAACACTAGTGGAGTATTGACCACAGCTCTTGTGCGTTTATGGCCCTCCCACATTCCTGCCTACATTCACATATGTGTCATGAAGTGGTTCGGTGAAGGGTGGTGAGGCAAACACAGCGGACCCAGGTCAGATGAATAATGATTTTAATGAAGAAAACTCAGTCCAAACAACGAGCAGCAGGCACATGGACACACTGACGACGACTAGACTAGACATTGACGACTACAAGGACCCGACGAGGAACAAGAAACACAGGTGGAGTTAAATACATGGGAGGGTAATCACAGAAACGAGACACACCTGGGAACAATCAAGGGGAGGACAGGACAACGAAGAGACTTAAGGACACAGAACACTCTAAATAAACAAGGAAAAACACAGATCCTGACAATATGTGAGGAACACAATGCTAATGGAGACACTCCTACCTTGGCTGGGAACCAAACTGGACATTAACCAGATACTTAGCTGGTTTTCCTTTTCCTTTGTTTTCCTTAACAAAGGAAAAGGTGTTTAATAGGCCTTACATTTACATTTTCAGACATTTATTTTTTTAAAAGCTTTTCCCGTTTTGGTGAGTGAAGAGAATTTGAGCTTTTCTGTTAAAAGGTAAATATGCAGTATTAATAACAGACAACCCGTGGCTGTGAGAGGAGAAATCTTGAAGACAACCATGCTGTGAAAATACTCCAATCTGTTTCCCTCTCTTAAAACTGGTAAAACAAATTCAACTTGTCATTATTCCACACTGTATTATTTGAGCTTATTTTTGCCACCTTGTGGTTATATTGGAAAATGGGTTGATAACCATATCTATCTCTAACTGCATCCTGTGGATTAATAATTTATCCAGTGTAAACAGCTCTGGGGCATAGACAATGTTTTGAAATATTAAATCCAGACACAACTATTGGGACAAATTATTTTGAGGCTGTTTGCTTTTTATCTCACATTGGTCATTGTTTGGGTATTGAAAGTAATTTTCTTTCCCATCCAGTGACACTGTTACCATAGCCATCACTACACTATCACAGTTCACACACACAGAACCACAGAAATGTCAGACACTTAAAATGGAGGGCAAGAAACCATGCAGAAAAGTTTCAGCATGTCTTTTACACTACACCTAAGCAGAGGTATTTAATATCCCCAAAAATGATGGAGCACCATTACGTAATACTACACTAAGCACAAAAAATATACAAACTTTTGTTGTGATGATGATTCTTTCATTTATTCAACTAGAGGGGTCCTTAGTAATGTGTGGGAGAATTGTACGCAACTATAACTACCTGTCACCTCCTCCTCAAGCTGGTCACTAGCTCGGTCACTCACTGATATGAGATGGAATCCCCTTCTTCTGTCACCCTTTGTTACAAATCAGCCAATATGGTTGTGTTGCTCACTCTGTCAAAAATAGCACCGCCAAGCTTTTCCATTAAGGGCTAAATGGGGTTGAAGTCAGAACTGCAGGAATGCCATTCGATCCTTTCCACTCTCAAATTTTGGTGGTAGTCTCCGATGAGCCATGCTCTATAAGATTGAGCATTTTACGCCTTAAAGGATAGAGGTTTGTCTCTTAAAATACAGAGAGCAGACATGGGATTGTCAGAGATTGCAGAATTTCATCTTTATAACTCTCTGCAGTTAGGCTGTCTTCACTCATGATCATCCTTGTTATTCCAGCCACTGGGATCCCACCTCACATCATACTACCTCTACTAAAAGCTGTTACCATTGGCAGAGAGGATGTGGCAAGCTGTTTTCATGGATGCAACACATATCCGAAATTCTGCCGCTCAACCAAAACTCGGCATCAAAGGTTGCGTCACCGTGGAGATTTGATATCAGAGCGTGTCCATGAAAGACGTCAGTGCATTCCAGTGGAAAGTGTGGCTGCTCTTCAGGCCACTGAGGAAGAAGAACAGTACATTTTCTTTGCTCATTAGGATTCTGCTGCGGCCACTGAAGGAGGCTATAATGAGAAGAACTGATGAGAAGAGAGGCCAGAAATAGATCACAACCAAACTGGACTCCACCATACCCATCATCGGGTATGGTGGAGGTGGGGGGGTTGCAGGGTGGGAATGTTGGCCCCTGTAAGCCTGGTGACGCTAAATCGAGCTGTCTGACTGGATTACACATACAGAGGCGCTCAGAAAAATGATAGCTAGACTGATCGAGCTCCAATGATTAAAGTATTTATAGATGCCAATAATAATACGGAAGACCTTAGCTGTGATCAGAATAAGGAGGATTATTTTCTTTGCTTTCTCAGTCCTTCCACTTCCCCTCTTTTCTCCATTTTTTTTCTTTATAGAATTGATGTTCTGATTGTGATTTGCAGAGAACCTCGAGACTCATGATTCTTTTATTTTCTGCTCCATTAGTCCGACGCCCTTCATGCTTTCGATCAGTGGCCAAGTGGCTGTCTGTACCCTCATCTCCAGATTCTTTGCTCTGTTTATCATAGCCTTTAAGTCAACCAATTAACTTTACGTCATAGTTATATTGTAATTCCTTAGTTCTTTGTGATTTATGTGATTTAAAGAAAACGTTGGTCCCTGTTTCTGCAACCTCTGTTAACCTTTCTGCCTCACTTCTTTTATACCGCTAAGCTGTCATTTTTCTTTGCCCTTTTAGTCTCATTTGCTTCTCTGTTTCCCAGTCAGCCTGTGACCAGGAGTTTCAGTCAGACAGTGTTAATATTCTCATATTCTTTCTCCTTTTTTCCTCTCTTAGTGTCTCTTACATTTCCAGTGAATCCACAAGTGGAAAAAAAGGCAAGCGGAGAAAGGCAGAAAGGTAGAACCCTTTTCTTCGTCTGGTAATAAGTCTGGAAAGTTCAGAGTCAAACGTCTCCCGTCTCCATGGAGACTGAGCTACACTCTCTGGCTTTGTTCGGTGGTCGTCTTTGAGGGTTGTGGCTCAAATAAACAAAGCCAAGGTCAACTATTCTAGGGCTCTGTTTGACCATCTGTAACTTCAAAGACTGCCTTTAAGGATGTTTTGGGTGCTGTCTCATTTTTTCCACTCGGGTCTCTTTTATTCATCACAGGACCACCCTGATATAATTTTAAACCTTCCTGAAATTTAAGGCCATTCTTACTATCGAACATCATAATTTGGCAAATTAATGTGGTTCATTGTTTTTTTTTCTTCTTTTTTGTGTTTTTTTTTTTCTTACTGAGGAGTTCAGATTTCTGGTTGTTCATACTGTATTACAAATTTATTTATGCTTCTTTTCGATATGTTGTGATACTACAATTTTGAAGTTCAATGTATTTTAAGTGGGTTTTTTTTTAGGTAACAGACCAATGAAAAGTAGTGGATAATTGAGAAGCAGAAGGAAAGAAAAGTTTACTTTCAAATTTTATCCCAAAAAATCCCTGAAAAACCGTGGACTATTCAGTCCCCCTGAGTCAAGAAGTTGGGAAATTATCTTTTGCAGTACGTCTCTACCAGCTTTACCTGACTTAATTTCTGATACTCAAGCTCAGTTCTGATGGGTGGTGATCAACTATGAAGATCAATTTTCGATTGGCTTTATATCTGGACACATACTGTAGCTGTCAAGTCTCCCATTTTGAAAGTGAAACTATCCCTCTTCCCTGCCATTCTCAATTCAGAGGAAAGAAAAGGTTTAGGTTTCACTTAAGGACAAGCAATGTCTTTAAGTAAAATATATCAGATGAAAATATCTAAAATAAATAAAGCCATTCTCATTCTCTTTTGTACTTTCATTTAGGTTCTATCAAATGTATAATATTCGTAGGAATCTCCACAGCATTTCACTGTCAACAAAAGTAGGCCTATCAGATTGAGCACCTAGTTGTAGTTTGTAAGTGGTTGACAAGTGACTTCTTGTAATTCTGTCTGAAAATGTAAGGAATACTGGAGCTTAGTTGTGCTGGTGGGACGGCTCTCAGCGAGCGCTAAAAAAAAATTCCCTTATTTTTAAACCCCAAATTTGCCAGTTTTGCTGGACTCAAACTGAGACATGCAAACACAGTACGCTCTAAACCCGTCTGCTGTAGGCCTGGATGTTAAGCATCTGCCCATGTCTCATTATGCAGCCTATAACGGGACTTTTTCTTCCCACTATGAGGTATAACTAATAGTTGTCTTGTCAATAAATTGTACCACCTGAGGTATGAATGTCTGCAGCTCACCCAGAGTTACTGTGAGCCTCTTGGCTGCTTGTCTGGTTAATCTTTTCCTTGCCTGACTCGTCGGTGTAGGGGGGTTGTTATGGTTTGGTATGTTTACAGTTGTGGCATTTTGAAATGATGGATTCATTGTAATATATCTCTGCTTTAGTCGTCTTTATAACCTTGATTCTGAACTGTCTGGTGATTTCATTGGTCTTGGACTTAAATGGCTGCATTTATACTGAGATTAAATTACAGACTTAAAGCGCTATCTGTTAATTACATGACACTGAACCTTGTCATTGTGAAGTGGAAGTGTGAAAATAGTTCAAGAGGTAAAAACAAGGCACTGCAG
This sequence comes from Xiphophorus maculatus, assembly GCF_002775205.1. Lineage (NCBI taxonomy): Eukaryota > Metazoa > Chordata > Actinopteri > Cyprinodontiformes > Poeciliidae > Xiphophorus > Xiphophorus maculatus. The sequence goes on along the minus strand of NC_036443.1, from coordinate 11,219,477 downwards.
TTTAGGCATCAGCCAGCTGTTTTTTTCTTTTCTCCTTCGAATACATTAACCCCAATCACCCACTCCACCCATTCTTTCCCCTCCGGCCACCTTTATTTATTGGACAATTTAAATATTAATGCTCCTAATGTTTGATGAGGGAGGAAAGCTGCCATTTCTTTTATTTATGGCTTTAAGCTCTGCCACCACAGTAGCTCCTTCAGCATTACAGGTCATTACTAGTTAGGTAATTAGATATAAAGCCACCTGGCAACACTCAGAACAGATGAGTGGTTTTGTCACACTGTTTTGTATTAGCTGCCTTTTATCCACTGTGGGGCTAGCAAAGACTTTAGGTCATATCTGAATTTTCTGTTTGCAAATTGATCAAATAAATCAAAGTGTTCAAAGTACGTCTTTATACCTGTGCTGTACAATTGCTTGCAAAATAGTTGGTAATATTTTTAAACTATTGTAGTGTTGCCAATTCTGACCAATTTACCTAAAATAGCCATGGGGTATTTATTACACTTTTTGGGTGAAATAACTACACCGAGATGCTTCTTATAACTGTCCCAAGTCTCCAATCTCACTTTCTCACTTTTAGCTGGGAGGTCTTAGAGGATTTCTTGCCTATTCAGGTTGTTTCATAATACCTCACAGCATTTACAAGAGAGCGTCAGCTGGGGTTTATCTTAATCCACATTCTTTGATGGTCAGCTGCTCAAGTCCTACTGGAGAAAGCGTTCTCAAATCATGACACCTCCAGCACTGTGCTTCAGATTCAGTTGCAGTTATTTTCCTGGAAATGGCTGGTTTATGCCAAACATGTAATCAATTGTAATGCTAAGATCACCATTGGCCACTTACAAAGCGTTCTGGAGACTGGGTCATTTTAAAATCAAATACAAAAAGGTCCGAAGGGCAGAATGAACTTGATCGTTTTATTTGCCCTGATCTATTTTTGTCTTACAACTCCAGGTCACTGAACAGTGACTAATAGTGCTGCTGCTGAAACAGTAAAGATCACCTCTTAATAAAAAGCTAAATCCATAAGCCACAAGCTATAAATAGAACTTCATGTATTCTATTTCCAGCCTTTCTCCATCTGCATCCGTGTTACTAAATAAAATATCTCTGTTCAGTAGAATGTTTTCTGGTTTGTGCTGAGTTCTGGTAGAATTATTTTAAGTTCCTCATTTCCAAGTTAAATGTGATAAAATCAGTTTCACATACTATGTGTTCAGGAGAGCTAAAAACAAGAGAAACACACATCAGCAGACACTATGCCCTGTGTCATGTTTGTGTATAAATTTTGTGACTAGCATTTTGGTATCCATTTCTGTCCCAAATGCTGCAGGGCACATGAAGCTGTTAAAAGTGGCCGAGGGCAGACGGAGTGCAGATGGTATTGGTGCTGTGAGATGAAAAGGATTTTCTGGGTTTACTGCAATCTGCACTGCAGCTAACAGTGGACAGGCGAGACGAGGATCAAGAAAATTGAAAAGCAGGGAAAGATAGAATGATAGCAGGAGAGGAAATAGACAAACGGCAGAGGAGACATAAATGATATCAAGCAAGCGTGTACGTAATAAGAACATAAAACATAATTTTTCTTCTTTTTGTTGGTTTGGTCATTGTTTTCTATACAGCTTTTATTAAATATTCAATATCTTTAATGGTATAAACAAAGTTCACACCTTTCATTGTGCATCCTATTTATATGCTGTGGATGCCAAAGGCAGAACAAAGGGTTAAACCACTTGAACCCTCTACTCCCATAGCCTTTTATATTTCTGCTCATCTTGTAATTACCGCTGATAGAATCTCCAGGAAACTAATTCAACTTCCTAATGTGCAAAGTTAACTTGATGAACTGCAAGCAATAATGCGTCTGCGACCTCCATCAGTCACCATTAAAATGGAGAGCTGGTCATTGCATCTAAATGTAGCTTTATTAGCAGTGGAGTTTCTTGAGCGGACTATGTTTACTGAGCCAGTGAAGAATTGTTTACTGTACTTTTATTGTTAATCACAGCATAGAATGGTGTCCTTACTTCAGTTACAAAACATTTCCTTGACCATTAAAATATTCCTTAATGGTGTCATCATTGGTTCGAACTGAACAGAATTTTTCAGCTCATTACACACCGCACCAAATAAAATTGATTTCCTCAAAAACGAAACTTCTTTTTTTCTCCTTAGTGAGTGCAAATCGGTGCATCAACTGGAACAGAAGATCATTTCACATTTTTCAGAAAAACATTGCAGAGGAATCAACTTTATAAACGGACAAACTCTCAGCATGTGGCCTTCATCAGGGTCGGTACAAAACACCAAACAGAAAAAAATAAAATAAAATAAAAAACAATAATGCATTCAGTCATAAAATTCATTCAGTAATGAAGGTGAAAGTCCTTGTTCCCTGGTTGAACAAAGGAGCTGTAATATCTATTTTATCAGGAAAAATAGAAGTTTCTGGATATTTTATAAAAAAAAAAAAATTATTCCTGTCAGACATGAATGAAATCCATCTATTTGAAATTGTATGATTGATCTTATGGGTTTATTTTGTTGGTTTTCTCACATTTCTTATATAAAAAACAAATAGTCAATTACACAACTTACTATTATTTAAGTTTTTTTTACCATAAAATTATTTTTTTTAGTAGATATATAATTAATTTTCTCTGCATTTGCTGTGCACCTTTAAGAATCAAATAACTTTTGATTTGCGAAGTGATTTTACCTTCAAATTTAAAACTGTTAGGGGACATTTATAAAGATATGATTTTTGGATAATTGTTCAAATGTTAAAAATTTGAAAAAATTGAGTTCCTCTGTCTTTTCCCTGTGCTTTTCCTGCCATGTGCAGAAATATGCGGCTCTTGATCAGAAATAACCAATCAGAGCCAGGAGGAGGGTCTTAGCGCTGTGAATCATGCTTGTTTAAGCACTTGCACAGGCGATGTGACAGTTCTGAGAGCTTTGTCCTGCTTCTGACTGGATATTCCTGACCCAGAGCAACGTATTTCTGCAGATGATAGAACAACTGCAGGTTATCTGAATCATATTCTACTGTCAGGACATCATGACGGTTTTAAGAAATATGTAAAAACAAACAAAAAAAAACATGTTTTTCTAGAGCTATTACTTCATCTTCAAAGTCTAAACTAAGTTTAAATTGCAAACCTACGCCAGCAATATGTCAGGAATAAAGCAACTATACACCTGAAAATCATTAAGATGTTCATTGTAAACTAAAAAGAAACATTTCCTTCCTTCTCGTTTTATATATAACCCACACAACATCAAGAATCCTATTCACCATACAGAACAATCTTCAGCATCTTTCATTTAGACAGCTAAGATGATGAATGTCTTTCTTTCGACAGGTTCAGGCTCCTTTTCACTAATTCCCAAGACTATGCATTTATGTGTGGATCCTGTTGTTGTCGGTAGCTGAAGATATGTCAGAACAAAGCAGCGAAGCTCGGCTGTCCAGTATAATGTACGATTTGAAGTAGATCAAAAGTGTGTGCTATGTAGGCAAAGCTATTAAAAGCTTCAACTGTCCAGCCCAAGGTTCAGGAGACATGTTCAGACAACACACCACAAGGTACGGTGGTCGACTGCTCCAAGTTGACAAGATGAAAACAATAGGAAATACATTTGACATGATTTATGTATTTGCTGTTTTTGTCCCTGGATGTCTAACAAAGACACCCAGAGCTGGTTAGTTTCTTTAATTTTTGTTCAAATACAGCACATTGGAAGGACCGGAACATTCAAGGAGGAAAACCTAACAAGCCAGTTATACTTATGAATGCTGAATGGTGTGAGTTTCCTCTAACAAAACATGATGTGGTTGTTTCTGTAATTATTCTGGCCATTCAAAATTTGCGACAGAGCCAAACTATCTCTGCTTTCTCACAGATGAGTTGCAAACATAATTCCTACCAGATCCAATTTGTAGTTTTTGAAGCTGGGAAAGACATACAATGAAAGACTTGGAGCTGTACTTGCAGCAAAATGTGTTTATACACAGTATTGATTTAGTGGAGCTGAATAAAAATGGAAGGAATACTTTTTAGCTACTTATTTGTCTTTTTTTTCTATTCATTCCTCTCTGGAAGATAACTAGTCTATCCTAGAGCCCCAATCTTCAGTTGTGTTTTAATGTTTTATATAATCTTTTATTAGAACCATGTAATGTTTTTTCATTAGAAAAATCTAGAGTTTTTGAAACAGTGATATTTAAGTTGGAAGCAAGTCAGTAAAAGAAAAAAAAATAAAGAAAACAGGAATATTCCAAGGCTATTTTTTTAAATACAATTTTAATATTAAAGTAGAAAATACATGCTGTGGTGCATTGCATTGATGAAAAAAATGTAAAACAATAAAAGTATTGTGTTTTAAAGAATGAGTATTATTAACCATGTGTTTGAGTGAAAGAGCAAAGATGCTGATATAAATCTTAAACTCCTAACAAAAAGTTTGTATCATCTGACATCTACACCTCAAAGTTAACCTCGGAGTTACAGAAGCAGCTGGACCACAGTACTCCTGCAGAGGTGATAGATGGCAAAGCAGTCAGTGTTTAAAAAAAAAATCAAACAAAGGCAGCATTTAAGCTTCTAGCTGCCCACTGCTCTGTTTTATCATCTGTAGCATAAATCTCAGTAAAGGCGTAAATAGTTTCTCCTAAGAGGGAAGGGAAGGGTTATTTGTTTCACTTTGTAGACGGTCTGCTGTAGATGAGAGGTGGGAATTTCTTTTTGAGTGTAGGGGAGGTTCTGGAGGCAGATAAAACCCTCAGAGCATAAGACGGAGACGAATGTGGGACAGCGCCGTGTCATGTCATTCATTTCGGCAAACATGGAGTGTCGTAATTAAAGCTTTTGAAAAAAAAAGACTGACTTTAAATATTTATTTTCTGTTTAATGTGGTCTCTACCAGTAAAATATTAGGTAAAATTTCTCAGATCAAGCATATCACTTTCCCCCCCCCCATTGAGCAGGGATTCTCTTTGTCTCTCTGACAAAACACAGACCGGAAGACAAATAGGTAGCTGGGGACTGGGTCAACCACAACAACAGCTGCTCATGTCTGGACGCTGTTACATTAGACAGTGGGATTTTTTATTTTTTTTCCCCCTCTGAAAACATGTTCTATGCTTGTACTAGGCACATAAAACATTTGTTCTACATCAGACATCACAGATTTCTGATTTTTCAGTTCCTTGTTATCTTAAGATTTATGCTTATTGTCTTTTTAGTCGTCCAAATACAGAACAGATACAAGTTAATATACAAATACAAAGAGCCGGATAGTATTGAGTCTACATGAAAGCAGGTAATCAATACCCATTTGACTTGTGTACTAACCACTGCCATGTTATACTATCACTTAATCTTTTTCTTTTTCTCCAGTAAGCAGGTTTAAGCCAAAAGCAATCCCAGTAATCAGTTTGCTGTACTGATGACAGTATTTGGCCCAGCTACACTCATGTAGTTACCAATTCAATTCAGTTTATTTATACAGCACCATTTCACTGCAAATCTTGTCTTGGATGAATGTAATTAAGTCATAAAAAAAAAAAAATTAGCCTTTTTTTTCAATTAAAGGTAAATAATTATTTTGATTTGTGTGTGAGGAGCAGCTGCTCTTTAAATTTCTATGTCTTTAGCATTTTTATATTAGCGTTCAATGGTTAGCATGAGTAAATGTGAACCGCAGTCTCTGCAGTCATCTCAGCAGTTTGATCTTGCGAAAATGTCAAACTTCACATTGAATGAGACATTTCAAACAAACTCCCAACATGTCTAAATGTGACAGATACAATATTATTACTTCAAAAAGACAAAGCAGAACTGCTTTGCTGTACTTAACTCACCTTTGCTCTGATCAACTTAAGTTTTAATCACTGTTTCCTGTTTATTTGCATCTCATGCCAAGCTTTATTTTCAAACACCTCACTGATGCTGAAAATGGCTAAGTCTGAATCTCTTTCACTCTGAAGAGCGTTGTTAATAGTTTGGCTTGGTGCAATTGGTATTGGTGCATTCACTCATTGAAAAATAATCAGATTTTTCCATTTCAAACGGGCAAAATAAGCACTTGAATGTGTTGTATGTGTGGTTCTTAGGTTTTCAAATTTAAAATCACCCTAATAAAGTTCCCATAATTGTATTGCTGCAAAGATTGCTTTATGTAAAGATGTAAACATGTTGAATAACTGTACATCTATTGACTGAAATGTCGAATGACATTAGATTTTCTAAAACAAAAATGTCGTAGGCATTTAGAGGAATATGCTCTGAATGCCCTTCACTTAATATCTGACAATATCTGTTGTTTTTCTACACTATGATTTTGTGTGTGTGTGCCCTTTGATCAGGGTGTGTCTTAACATGTTCATGGGGGGGCGGCATAGAGGGAATGCCTTGAATGGATACACACACGCGCACTCGCATACACACACAGCACAGATTAACGGGGTAAGCTGCGCCTCTCATCTGGGATAAATGCGGTCAGAAAGAGGAACAGCTGAGCAAACAGCTCCAGCAAGAGGAAGAGAGCAGAGTGAAGAGGGAGAGAGAGAAGCAGGGATGATGGACTATTCATCTCGCCATAGTGCTGTGGATCGGTTGCCGCGTTGGATATGTGTCAGCTCTGAATCTGAAAAAATGGGAACTGGTGGAGGTAATGGCTTAACGTATACATATTCAGCTGCCAGTATGCCTACTTTTGATTGTGCTGATGGTCTGAAATAGCAGTCGCTAACTACTTTTGCCAAGACAAGGGAAATGACTAGAAGTGCTGGAATGAACCTTTGTTTTTAATATTGAAGTAAAGACAGATAACTGTTCAGTCCACTGTTACTTTTTAAAGCAGCCCGTCATATTTTTTGATTTGGTTTGTTTGTATGCAATTCCTTACAGGACACCAGATATGAAACACCATATCTGTTTGGTATGAAACACCAAACAGATATGGTGAGAGGGGCGAGTTTTGTGTTTTACTGAACAGAAGCAAACTTCTGGGTTGCTTAGAAATTCCTATGACCAGATCCCGCGTGAAATTTATGTCCAAAGTGACTGAATTAGTGAGTATGATGCAGGTTTTATCAGGAGTGTTTAATCTGTCTGTGATTTTCTTTAAGTCACACTCCCAGCGAGAGTCACAGCTGCAGTTTAGGGCACCGGTGTTCAAAACCAGTTTCTTTTTCTGTGCACAACATGCAAAACTGTGATGTAGGCTGCCCACGTTTGCTTTATTATTAGTATCTGATGTCAAAACCGGGAGGAAACAGAATAATATTTGCCCAGAACTTCTGCAGATCATTGTCAGCAGGAACAAGATGTGATTTTAGAAAAGACTACAGGTGTGTGTTGACAAAGTATCTGTCGCTGTTCAGAAAAAAAATGAATAGGAAATGTTGCTTCTTTCAGAATATCATTGGTGATTGAGTTCAATGGGGTGTAAAACTTTTCCTTTAATGGCAATGCTTTTTTGTGGTTTTCTTTTCTTTTAATTTTGTAGTAAGTAGGACTGCAGACATCCAGTAACTTCTAGTAAAATGAAAACGGATGCAACAATTCACTAACACTACAGCAAGCTTTCTTGAAAAACATAGCAAATTGTTTGTTTTTCCGACAAGCATACGATACCCTCTTGTTTTGGATCAACAGTGATCCCTCTTCAACAACAATTTTACTATGTCAGTTTCACAGTATACAGCCATATACATAATGTATGTTTAGATTAATGCCAAAAAGGTCAAATACTTTGTTCATAATTACAGAATATTTTTTTGTAATTTTAACTGGAGGAAAATGTTGTAAACATTGAGAATGTTTAACTTCACAATTTTGACCCACATGGCAAAAGAGGTTTAACAGCTCTGCTGTGAAATATATAATTGAAATACAATAAATGATCTGGAAATATACACATTACTCTGGACTCTAGCAATTCATACAAATCTTAAAACGGATAAGTGGGACTCAGTTGTGCTATATACTGTGTGCAGTTTGGGTTGGAAATTAAAAAGATGTGTAAAAATCCTCTTATGTTCTTAGGGTCTTCTACGATTGTCATTTTCTACACCCACTTTGCTGCCCAATTTAATTTGCTTGTGTTGAATTAGACCACCTTTTCAGTTTTGCTACAAGCTTTAGGAGTTACCAAGCGAAAAATTAACTGTTATTGCACTGTTTCATTTTTGGCACGTTGACATTTCTGCACCAGGATCACTGAACAGACTGCTATGCATAATTACACTGGCAAAAACAAGCCAATAAAAGATGCTCTTGTAAGTTTTTGCTCCAAGTGCAAGAAGACTCAGACTATGCAATTTATTATACCAACACATATACTTTTGCCTTTGTATGTAAGCTAAATAAAATGCTGCCTTTTTTAGTGTTTAATTGTAGGTCTCTTCTGCCTTCAATTGTTGGGATAGAACCTTTCATGCCTTTTGCTTTTGTTGGAAGAATTTGCAATGCTACCCCAATTTAAGTCTTTATTTTTCTAAAGTCTTTATTTTTCTAAAGCCTTGTAAAGGTAAACCTTAAAGGAAAGAAGAAAAGATATTAAGCTTAATTTGATCTTTTTTTCCCATTTTTTAACAATTTTACTTCATTAAAGTGATACAAGGAATTTTATGGTCAAAACATTACATATGTGCAACCTATTGTCCAGCGAAGACTATTATGAACTACATTCTTTCTTCTGTCATAAGCTGAGCATAGAACCTATGAGTACAGAAATCAGAATAGTTGACCATGAGAGAAGGTCCTAGCTCAAGGTTCAGGTCTAAAACAGAGGAACCCTGTTCATGGATGACACTAGAAAATCTCCTGCCTAGCAAAGCAAATACCTACAGTATGTCAAAATGTTAGTCATAACAAAATATAAAGCATAGAATTTGTCTGATCAAAGTATGAGCTTCATTATGTTAAAGCCAGTATGACTTATTGGCAACATCCTCTGGCCTCTGGAAAAAAAAACCCAAACATATGTCCTTTTAAAAAGCTATATTTTCAAAAATGTAGGTAGAGTATGTGCTGCAAATCCAACCTTCTCCACCTTCCTCTCAGCAGCCTGGAGGAAGAGTTCAAGGTTTTCAGCAAATAAAAGACTTTCTTTTCCCAAGGCCTTTCTGCAGGTGGTCAGTATGGGAATTCTTCTCCAGATAATGAGGATGTAAACAACTCAATAAGGGCTGAAGCTGACAGTCTCAACAGAAACACAATGGTTTAATGGGCATAGTGACAGCCAGTTATTATGAGGTGGAAGCCATCAGACAACCAAGAACGAGCCAGGTCCATTGCATAGATGGAAGACATCTTGTCTTGGAGGAAGTATTGGGCTAGCATCAGGAAGAACAACCATCTGCTAAGCGTCCAGCACCAAGCCAGGATGGCTAGGATGAGGTTTGAGAAATAATAACTTGACCAAGATCAACATCTGGGCAGATGGTGAACCAAAATTTAAAAGAGCCAAAAAGAGTAAAATGTCTGAAGAGAATGAGTTAAACTTGGTCTTGTCTGACTGGATTGTATAAATTAAGGTTCTGAAATTGCAAAAAAAAAAAAAAAGAAGAAAAAAACACTGTCTTCTTGTCTAATTTTATGTCTTTTTAATGCCACATTCATTAAACTAGTCACAGAGTTTTTGTCTATTGGAACCTAAGCTTATGCATATCATTTTGGGGAAAATAAGAGCGTAGTCCTGTTTTGTGACAGCATTGTCAGAATATTATGCCAGATGATGACTATAGCAAATAGCCTTCACTTATTTAGAACTTCTGAACAGATGGTTTTCTCTGCGCTGCAGATGAGGGGAAGCTGAAGGTGTGTGAGCACAGATGGTTGTCCATACCTGCTTAAACACATGCGTGGACTTTTGTCTCCTGGTGTGTGTGAATGAATGTGTGTTTCTGCAGTGCTATACAACCCTGTGTGCTTATCCTGTGACAGCGGCAATCCTTTTTTTTTGTCTCCTGTTGGCACCTTTCCAGATTGGGGTTGGAGCTGATGGTGGTTATCAAATTCCCACAGGTTCACTGTCAGTCTCTTTACTATTCATGTCCATTATATAAGCTTCCTGCTTCCATCTCAGGGGGTTCTTCCTGTTAAATCAAGGTTAAATCAAATCAGTTGCTGTGTCCAAATGATTAGGCCTCACCAAATTTTTAATTATCTTGAGCAGCAGAGAGCTGATAAAAGAAATGGGGGATAGAACAGTTGCCCGAGGAACAGGGCTCTTTGATATATCGCTATGGTTTAGTACGTGAGACACGATTATGTAAAGTTCCTATATTCTCAAAAATAAGGGCTTAAATTTTTAATTTAAAAATTAGTGGGTTAAATTTTATCCATCAAATACAGTACCTTGTATTTACACCCCTTTGTATAACTACAAGGCCCTTTGCTGCATAGGTGGGCTCTATTTACTCACTGGATGACTTTTGCTCTAGATTTTATTTAAGCCTACCAAAGAAAAGGGGGCGGAAGAATGAATGCACACCACAGTTTTCAGATATTTATTCTGAAAAAATATCTTCAGAATAAGATATTTTTTCTTATTCAGTTGTTTAACTTCAGTTATATACTACTTTGAGTTAACTATCACTTAGCATCTCCGTCAAATACATTGAAGTTTGTGGCTGTAATATGACAAAATCTGAAACAAATAAAGAATATTTGTTTTCTTTTAAACATAAAAGAAATCTTCAGCAAAGACATATGATATTCTCCCAGAACACTTTGCAGAAAATAATTTTACCATCTACTTCAAAGGATAAATTAAAAGTCCTTTTTCTTCTTGTAACATATCAAATAATTCAATTGAAATGTAGCACTAGCTGCTGAGCTTTATTTCCATTCCTCTGGCAGAAAATGGCTCAATCTATTTTAGATGAGACATCAAAGATTAGATTTCCGCAGATTTGCTATTCTGGGAGTAAAATGGCCTCTGCAGTGAAACAGGCGTCTGATGGGAAATGCTCCCATAGCCCTGGGTCACTCTGACTTTTGGCCCTGTTGACATGCGGATATGGGGCAAGTTTCTCCAGCTGTCCATTGTTTGTGGGCTGCAAGACTGCCATAGGCATCAAGTCACATACTCACTTGTGCTGTTTACTCCAATGTGTGAAAATTGACAGACTTTAGCCAGATTTTTAGTGGTGAGCCTAATCTGCCGACACTCATCTTTCCCACATAATCTCAAGAATCTTCTGTAATCCACAGATGTCAAGAGTCTTTGTCAATAAGCCTCTGTGCGTGTGTGTGTGCACTTAAGTCTGACTATGTAAGACGGATTCCTTTCTTTGCCATGTCCCTCCGCCACTCTTTACTCCCCTCAGCACTGATTACGAGTGTAGGGGTGGGTGTGAGAAGCTCCCCATGAGTTACATGTATTATTTAGCCAAGGGTATGGTGGCAGGTGCTTGAGTGGTTATGCTAAGACGAGATCCTTGCAGGGGTCATAAGTCCACCACTTAATGATTTTTGTTTGTTTTTTTATAGAGGTTCTTGGAGCTCCTTTACAATTGGCTAGTGATTGTAGAAAATTATCTTTCCCTTCCTAGAAAGACTGTTTGAAAAGAGTTGTACAAACAGGTACTACAAATAAGTCTGAAATAATTCATACTCCTGGAAAATTCACCTTTATTTCATTTGTTTTATTTCTTTCTCTCTCAATATGTAACAATATGCACAATACTGTATAGAGAAAAGGAAAATAAAATTAAGAAAAAAGACACACACAAAGATTGGTAAAGTATCAACATCTCCAAAACCAAGGAGATACTTCTACAAAAACTCAAATGTACTGCTTACTGTCTTTAGACAGTAAGTTCCAGAGACCATCCTCTGATCTTAAATACAAGAATAACGTCAGGCATATTTTTTAAGGAGGCTGCTCTTTTAAAGTCAGCTTAAGTTGTTCAGCTGATGACAAGACGGTAATCAATACGGTGGTAAGAGCAGCATCTAAACTCATGGAACTGGAATTCCTTATCATTAATGACCTATATAACACCATCCTTCTTAATACTGGGCCGAAGATATTGAGCAAACTTCTCACCATGCTAACATCCTTTTTGTCCTTTTGCCATTAGGCAAAATGTTAAGGAGCTTATTCTCCAGAACCACTCAATTCTCAAACCTCAAGCAACGAGGACCTTCAATTTTCAACATCCACCATCAGATACCCTACTCCCTTTAAGATCTTTGTTGAATGTATCAACATTTTACTTTTATTTATATTCTTCAATTTATTTGTTTTTTTTTTATATCTAGTACTCTGATAGAATAGGATGACTTTTTTTTACCTTTGGTTTTTTATATTGTATTGATGGTATTGGAACAAAACACCAAAACAAATCCAGATTTTTTATTAAATTGGCAATGAAACATTAACTTGCCTGATTTGACTTAGATATTGGTGTGTGCTGTTGAAGTGTATCCTAAAGCACTGCACCTCTTCAATTTCCAGAGGCAGTGCTGGGTTGACGGCTTATGGGCAGATCAAAATAATTAAGGAAATTAAACGTCATTTTAGTGTCTCTTCCTAAGCTACTGTGTAAACAACCGGCAAAATAATTTGCCTCCAATTTTCATGCATTAAGCTGTGTAAAAGACAGAGGAAAGAAGAAAAAAAAAGCATGGAATGCTTGTACAACTTTACACCAGCTGAGTCCTCAGCTTGGAATCTAACGTTGCTAATTGCAGTCATTAGCTTGGCTTTAGTTGAGCAGCTCAGATGTTATGTCGACACGGCCGTGCATGGTGACACATTCTGCTGTATTGTGTAAAATCATCCAGAGCTAACTGGAACACCACAGAGGGCTGGCTGGTGCAATTTGGAGAAGTTAATTAGTCTATTGGATGGAGCTTGTACCCTCCTGAGTATTGCCTTTGTGCGGTGCCCTTTTCTATATACACAGCCAAGCTAATGTCTTTGCCAATATATATGTCTGGGTATCTGTTTGTGTGTGCGCGTGAAGAATTGATGGACATGCGTACATCTGTTTGTATGTATGCATGCGAAACTCTGGGGGTCCATTTAATGAGGCAGTCATTTGTTTAACCTAATCATGCAGTAGTTTAAGCCACCCACTTCCCCTGGCACTGGAGTGCACCATATTATTAAAAGAATGTGTTTGAATTGCATTAACACGCTAACAGTCTCCCCAGCCCAGCTCCCCATTTCCCTGCTTCCCTCATTCACATGCTAAAATGGTCCATCAATATCCAGCTGTCCATACGCCAGCCAAGCATTAGCGGTGCCAGTGTCTGGGATGCACCAGTCTGCTGTCAGCTCTCAGTCTTTTGGGTCCATGTGGTGAAATATGCTCAGCCCTGAAAAGAAGCTGGTGGTGTTTTTTTTTTTTTTTTGGTCCACAACATTCAACAAGAAGCCAAGTTCTCAGATTTCATGCACAAGCTGTCAAAAGCTGCCTCAAATAAAAAAAAATTTAAAAAGCGAGGCGGTAAGTTTGTACTGAAGCCAGGTTCGTCTGAACGGGTTCTTCTCCGCAAAGGAAAAGCAAATACTTTCTCACGATTTATAGCAAATGCAATTAAATGAGTCGTTGTAAGCAGTGCCAATTTAATCACCAGTTTGAAATAGTCTGTGCTGTGTAGCAGTGAAGTGATGAGGTAAGATAATTTCTTGTCTGTCCGAGTTGGAACAGAGATTTTATGATAGGAGCAACCTGCATTAAAGGTGCCACAATGTTTTAAATAAATGCATTATTAAACAACTATTTACATAAAAGTAAGAGCAAAATTATTCATACTCTGACCATTTGGGATACAATGCAATTTATCAATTTGAACAACGTGTCTTCTCATTTGAAAATCCAACAAATTTGAGCTTATTGTATATCACCGGGCAACTGGGAACTATTTGGATGGAGTTTTATTTGTTAACCTGCAAATTCCATAGATAAACCCATTTAATAGTCAACACTCCTTGTCTGTACAGACAGCATATCTGTTCCTTTATTCACTTGTCTTCCAGGTTATAACAAATATCACTTTTGTTGTCTGAAAGTAGACCAGATGTCCCTGATCACAGGAAGAGTTTCATCACTCCTCGGTTTGGAGTAAAAATATAGAAAATTAACTTAAGAAGGCATTAAGATGGCATAAGAAAAGTTTGTTTTTTTTTACTTGATATGAACTGGAGTGACCCCCTCTAATTAAAAAGATAAACACGTAGGGTTATTACTGTAAGTTTCTCTTCAAAAAGTAATGAGTTTTCTCTCTTCTGTGAGTCTAATATTTTTTAAAGTAGGTGCTAAATGTGCTTGAGGGAGTTCATTTGCAAATTAGTGTCTGAGTGTAACAAACATCTTAATCAGATTGCACAACGGAGGCACAGACATCAGAAGGCTGCAGGATTTAGGATGAGGTCAACGGTTTCAGACTTCTCCTGCTTCATAATTACTGCTAAATGTTTTTGTAGAAGTTTGAAATGCAAGTAAAGTTTTTATTCTTGATTTTCCTAGTTTTACCGTATTTTGTCTGACGAGTTGAACAACGAAAGACGAAACCTGCTAGAAAGATGCTTATACGGAAAGGTCAGCATTCAGTGATGCTGGGAGAAAGCCACTTTGACTCAAAGCATTCTTAAAACTCTTTTTAAATCTAGTCAGGATTATTGTAGTGATCCTGTTTTATTTTCTAAACATGGAAAAACCTTTAAAACAATCCAGACAGGATTATTTGTAATGAACAGTGGCATATTTCTATATGGTATAGGACTCTAATCATTCCCATCACTATGTTGTTCTAAGGCAAAGACTGAATTACTACAACTGTATTTTACCGCAGTGTGTAACACAGGACATGGGGATAAGCTATGGTTTCAGTTAATAAGGTTAGTTTTTTGTTTTTCTAGCAGAAGACCACTCACCCAGCAATAACTGAGAGTAAGCTTAAGATTTCTTGCAGACAAGCAATCTCAATGAATAAGCTGTTTTTCATGAGCCGTTGTTAGTTTTAGAGGCCTCTGGGTAGAAGGCTATAGTTGGTATATGTGCATTTTTACAACCAGCTCCCTCCTAAACAAACAAACAAAAAAAACACAAAACAAGAAGGAAACGGAGCAATACTTGTTATTGCTGTCTCACTGTGTTTGCCGTTTATATTCACAGCTTGATGTTGCCTTGGACTCTTTTCACTGTTCTCTATCCTTGAGAACTTGCAGCTCTGAGTCTGACATCAGGAACTGCCCATCTTCTGTCTGATACAATAAAAATAGAAGATCCCAGTTTTGGATAAACAGTCCTATATGAGGCGAAATTCTCAGATACTGGAAGAAGGATGAATAGTCAAATCTCAATCCCTCACCTCACCTGCTTCTGTCTCTGTTAGCCTCATGAACATCCTGTTGCTGTATAATGATGATTATATGTATAAAAATCATCAGAAGAAAACCTCCATAAAAAAGACTTCCAGTGGTCTTCACCCTGCACCATTTATGGTTTTGTTAGACAAGATTTGATCACTCAGAAAACTTTGAGTCCCTGTATTTTTTGATGTAGACCATTATTAGTTTTCTTACATTTATCAACTGCTTGCCAGTGATGCACTTGTTGGTCAGATGGGTGAACTTTATCTGCTCTTGATCCCCTAATGTGATACAGCTTTAAGGAATCTAAAGCTCCTCATCACATGATGATGAGAGAGAAAGCAGTGATAAAAAGGTGGTTTATTGACAATCAGTATTGTCACTACTATATTCAACAATATTGTAAGTAATGTCCATTTCCATAGTATGGCACATCCAGAAAAAAATATATTAAAAGAAACTTAAAAAAGGCTATGCTTATTGGACAATCAGCAAGGGCTTCCATTCACACCAGCACCATACTAACATAATACTGGAGACAAAAGAGAAAGAAATAAGAAAAAAAGTCAATAAACCAGAGCAGGAACACAAATACTCGCTTTGAATTCGCTCTTCAAGCATAATGGCAGGTACCTTAGATGGGTGTCTTGTTGTTCTCAGGGCACTTCACAGTGATGCATAATACCAGACAAGCATTTTCTTCTACTCTTATGAGTCATGAAAAGCATTTTTATAGTCAGTTGATTCTTAGTATTGTCCCCTGGGAGGAGGAGAGCCCAACTTTAATGTATGGAAAATGTAAAACTGCTGTCAGTCTCAACAGGAAAAACAAAAGGCCTTTCAGGTAAAGAACCTTTAAAAAGGCAGGAACAGTTTATAAATGCCCACATTGCACATCCTACAAAATTTGTCTGTGTTATTTCCTAAAAGTTCAAACACATATGGATATACAGTATATTTGTTACTGTTAAGTTGATGTATTATTGTAAGAGCAATAGTTTTAGTCTTCCAATATTTAAAGTGAAAGTGATGTGAAAAAGAAGAGCATCTGGCCATTTATTTCTAATTGAAATGAATATTAATGCTTGGGGCCTAGAGGCCAGATGAGTCATACAATTGACGTTGCTCGTTCCTTTGGGATCCAAACTGTCCCGTCAAGCTGAGGGCCAAATCAATGACTGTGATTCGGACTGCAGCTGGGGCTTCTCTGCAAACATCATCTGCTCCACTACAGGAGACACTGGCTCCCTTATTGAAATAGACGAGTGCCTATTGGATTGGCTGGAAGGGGCAGAAGAACGAGGAGGAACTTGCATTTCATTATAACTTCAGCGGCTTGTTTACCATGAGTACTGTTAGTTTTCAGTTACCTTTGTTGATGCTCTATGATGTAAAATCTTAATCGTTGACTTGTACTAATTGGTACTTCAAACAGTTTGGAAATTTGTCATTGAAGGGTTTCCTTTGTTTTTGCCTTTAACATGCTTCAGTGTACAGTACATTTTGGGAATTTTTTTTCACCCATTTTAGGTAAACAATATCTGAAAAGCCTTCAAGTGAATTTCCAATTGCCATAATATATTTCCACACTTAAAATTTAGAAAGATCCCACCATTTGGTGGGTTATATTATTGTATGTAGCAAACTTTTTCACTTTTCTTTGACCAAACTATCCTTTGTAGCTGTGATATAATTTGCTTTACTGTTATAGATTTCTAGAACCTTATTTGTGGCTTCCACTCATAAATCCATTGTTTATTTACCCTTTGCTATTTCTCAGCATATTTCTGTGAAATATTGTCGTCAAGACAAAGATGCATGCCGGGAAATGTTGTGATATTTTACTTGCATCTTCAGTTGTACTTTGATTTTGAGTCAATACCTTTGAATATGTACTGTTGCACTGATATGTCAGTGTATCAGATTGAAAAGTGATGATGTTTGCTAGACTAATGAATGTTTTTGTTTGTCAAAAAAATAAGGTTTTTAGAAGTGTAGATGAAGTGTCTCTAAGCATTATGATTCCCAGGAAGATGGATGCAGAGTGTCCAAGAAATCCATATAAGATGCATTGCCATTAGTAATATTTTGATATTGATCCTTTTAGCAGTTCTCTTAAGCACAGCTGTCAAGTCCAGTTCTGTCTGTTGAGATGTGTGTAGCTGTGAGGGTTAGCATGACTGCGGAGACATTGATCCTTTCATGTTGTATCGATCTACAGTGTAGATCGATACACTGTAGATCACAGTAAATGAATCTGCCGTAGTACACTGGTCTTAAGATTGGCATTATTTCAACAAGGAAAGCATAGCAAACATAAAAGATGGCCTTAGGTGTTATTAATAATAACTCATATACAGAGGTTTGCAAATCTATCAAATCATCGGATTCACAACTGCTTCTTCTTCTTCATTACTGTATTTCTCCAGAAGAAACCGTTGTCATTATTACCTAAAACAATTTCTTGTTCAAATTTGCTTCCTAATAAATTTGCAAATTAAATGCAAACAAGTAACGAGATATTACAATCTCCTGTTTAATTGGTGGACTTCAATAAATAGACTGCTGGCACAGAGAATCACATATGTAGCTACAGAAAGGTTTGATTTCCAGCAAACATTTGTATTTTTGTTCTTGCATTAATAATACAAAATGTGCTGTGTTTGCTCATAAACACACAGCTACATAATGTGACAAGGCAGCAAAACAATGTTCGGTCAAAGCAAAGTAATAATGTGTAATACAGAGACTTTGTATTCAAGTCTGCTTCTAACCTTGGAAATGAGAGTAGGGTTTTGTTTTAAGAAGGACATTTCCTGTTGTTGAGCTGCTTTGTTAAAGCCATGCATTACAAGCTCTACTGTGTTGTTATTTCTTTGTTGGTTTTGTGTTTTTTTAAAAATGTTTCATTTATTTACCTGTAGCACAATCTAGCACTTAATAGCATTAAGTAAAGTAGAAACTATATTTCTTCCTGTTTCTCCAGGCAGCTGTCAGCATCGCAATATTCACAATGCAAAGAGAAGGTTTGAATGACTTGTTTAGTTTGTTGCTGTATTGTACTTCCATCTTTTATCCTCCTTCTAGAGGCTTAAGGACATCTCTTTTTTGCTTTGTTTTTTATGTTCTTCAAATGTGAATGTGAAGGTTATTACTGTCTTTTTAGCTCATGTATGCTGTTCTGAATTGTTTGGGGACTTGCTTTTTGATCCTGTTGTTCAACATCATTGTTTGAGTTTGCTTCTGAAATGTGTAGTTGAATAAATCCAAGGTTGCCTCCAATTTTAGATACATAACATTTAGAACTAACTGAATCATTGAACCAGTAATTTTACATTCTCATCCATAACCTTGCAGTCAGCTCTGTTACATTTTTGGCACTCACTTTACTGCTTCTTTTCCTCACTTTTTACCCAAGACATTCTATGCTGATCAAACTTGACCTTCTCTGAAGTGTTGGTCCCCTACTGAGGAGAAGACATAATTATTTCAGGTCAGCCATCAATTTTTGACCTCTGTTCATCTTTGCTTTTTATCTAGAAGATTGCACATTGCCTTGACTAAGTTAGCTCTATTACACAGTTCTTTCTTTCACCATACTTACTAATCAAACTTTTACTTTCCTGGATAGTTGTTGATGCTTTAGTTATTCATTAACTCTCAGATTATTCTTCCAAGATTCATTATGTGTGCTCTGTTCTTGCTGAAATTTATCATTCAGCTTTTGTTAGAAGTCTTTTTGGTATTCTTTGTTTTACTTCAGACATTGCAGCTTGCCTAATTTTTCACAAACCTCAAAATGTTTTTCCTCATTTATTGTATTGGTTCAAACAATGTAACTTTAAGTCTATAGTCATTTAAATTAGATTTTATCAGTCAAAATAAGTTTACTTAGCTCTTTGTAGATCTGTACATGTTATTTAGTATTGACTGGATTTAAAGGCAATAGAATGAGATGCATTGTGTTGTCTTAGCTTGGGTTTAAAATGTAGCTGAACAATGTAGCAGAACAGTGATTCTGAATAATACCAAGTACAGCCCTAGGAAACTCACTTAATATGATTCTGATGTGGACCTGATGTGATTACTCAGCATGCCATGCTTTTAAAAGCTGTTGCCTTGTTTTATTGTGGGTGGTACATTATTGGATTTTGATGTCAAAACTAATGATAAACTCTACATGTCCAAAATCCAACTGTCTGATTTTTATGACTCAGAACAGAACTTCTGCAGTTCTGCTATGTGTTAAAAACTTGAAACTGGGCTTCTCTCTTCTATTATTCCATCCACTGATGTAGAGCACCAGTATCGCTGGCGGAGACACAGCCACACAGCATCATGATAATGCAAAAGTGTTGGACTATTTTTTTTTTTGCCAAAAAAATGCCATTAACATTTTTTTTAAACATTACCAGTCAAGTAGTTTTATGTAGCAAAAACAAAGGTAAAAATCATTAGAACTGAAACTAATGCTACACCTCTGAGATACACTTAAAGCAGGAAAACGTCTTGTTTCCTGATACAACAAAGCACCCTGACCGTTGGAACCCAAAACCTTAAGTTGAAAGACCAAAACTTCCCACCATGTTTATTGAGTTTATGCTTACAAAAGTGATTAAAATTGCTAATCTGTCCCAAAAAAGTCTTTCCATCCTTTGCTGAGAAGATAAGAGGCAATGATGTACATTTGGTTTAAAGTCTTTTAATCTTCTCGAGAGGAAGAATCTGTTTTGCATTTGTCAAATCAGTGGCATAATGGGGCTTTGCAGCTGGATCGGCTAGGTTGTCTGAATATCCTTCTGCTTTGTTCGCTTATGAATCAGTTTGAGGGCACTTACATCACATCCGCTGACACACGCTCATGTTATTTTTAGTTGATAGGGGGAATCATTAGCATTCTACGGATTGTGTCGTTGTAGATCACTGATTTAAGTGTTGTGATGCCCCCTGACAGCTCCAGGATATGCCGCTGTGCATGGAGTCTTCTGAGATGTTTCGTTTGGCAGTTTTAATTTGATTTAAGGTAATTGGTGATTTGCGTGGCTTTCAGGAACGAGGAGGGACGCACACACATTTTCTCATGTGGTCACCTGTTTGATCTAAATAGACATGAGCTGGATCTGAAATTTTATTTTTTGTTTTTTTGCCTAACAGAAACATCGAAAAGTGAAAAGGAGAAATGTGTTACATTGATATAAAACATTTATAACAACAACGTCTTGATGTTTTAACATCTTTAACAAGTTATGGTTATTTTTTTAAATAAAATTCACAACGGACGCCTTTTACATGATATTACACTTCAGAACTTCTAAGTACCCAGACATATGGATAATCTATGATACTCCCAATGAAGAGGTATTATTATTTTTTTCCCTTTTGAGTTACTTTTTGTTCTAGTATCAAAGTCCTTCAATAATTCATAGTTTTAAGGTAGAATTTAATATTTAATAATGTAAAGTATAAGAAGGTACTAAGTTGAAAAGAAAGCCTATTCCTTACTTTAAACAGTGTATCTACATTCTCCAAAACAAGACAGATGTGGGACAGTGTGGGGAGGATGTGAGAAAAAGATAATGAAGAAAACCTCAGTTGCCAAAAACTGCTGACTTGTTGTTCAAGTACTTAAGGTGAAGGACAACTCAGAGTGACAGACAGTGATTCATGGAGGGGCACCTCACTTTAGAAGAGTGAACAGAAAGCCAAAGACGTGGTGGGAGAAAATTAGAGATATAAAGGAAGCCAGTTTCAAAGCAACACTTTGACTGAGGGTGAGACAAACCTAAAAAGAGAGAAATCTTAAGAAATATGTAGGATGTGTCTGTATATTTTATTTTAACCAAACCACAGAAGGATTCTAGATGCCGGCCACATCTTAAGCTTCTTTACAAAAAATATGTTCTCCTGTTTTTACTAGTGGCAACTTCTTTTGCTTCCTAAGCCCTACAGTACACAGCATGACACTGGAGAGATGTTCCCAGAGAGAGTATGAATGACATCTGTGAGTGGTAATAAACAGAGTTAGGACTATAAGTTCATGGAAGACAGAAATATGAAGAGATGGCATGTAGGGAGGAAGAAAGTCTCTAGTGGTTCTTGATGCAGGTCAGCACTGTGTCAACACTGTGGGTTCACTCCGGTGACATATTTAGGGCTACCAACTAGGACACAGGTGTCGAGGCTGTAGAAAACAGACGTGTGCTACCAAAGGAGAGTCGCAATGATTGAAAGCCCCAAGAGGGTAGTGTGCTTCTCCTTTAACCTTTGCTGTTTATGTCCCCCAGACCAAAGTCAGGTTCCAGACAAAATCAGCTTACAAGTTTCCAAGTGAAACACAGTGAGCTCAGGCTAATTGTTCTTCAACCTAAGAAATGCTCTGATTCGAACAAGTACAATATGTACATGAATGCAGACGCCACGCAGTCTGTGTTCATGACACTAAAGATCAGTTGATATTATCAAGAGTTTAAAGCTCTGTGCCCTCTGACCTATAGGGTGTAACCTGGCTGTGGGTGGTTTGTGACCTGTACAAGTGACTGACTGCTCCATCTTTATGCCTCTGTCAGCTTACCATACTGCTGTTTTTATCTGCCTGTGTAAAAATGTATGTATTGCTAGATTAGCAGCAATTATAATAAATAAAGGAAAACATATTTAGGATCTCATCTAGTGTAATTTAGAACTGAGTTCCCAAGATAACATGAGTCTAACTTCATCAGTTGATCTGATTGTTATTTACTGAAGAAAACAAAAAAGTAATGTGTTATTTCCAATTGGATGTTGCCTTAGGCTTTTAAGGTGCATTTTATTCTCAGGGAGAAAGTCCTTACATGTAAAAGAAGAAATATTTCTGCCAAACGTTAAGATCTGATTCTAAAGGCAATTAATATTTTTCTCTATTGATGTAACTATGACCTCTTGTGTTTTTAACAGCAGTGAGTCAAATAAGTGTGGAAAGGTAACAGCCTGAAAAAGACAGTTGTACAGCAGCGAGAGGACAAAAAAAAAAAAAAAAACGAAAACAAGTCACTTGGTTGAGGTCAGAAAGTTTCCAGTGTCAGGGCTTAAAGAAGCCATACTGCAGCTTTCTATCTACTGCTGCTGTTTACACAAAACAATGTGTTTTGTTGGTGGCAGGCAGAAAGACATGTTAACACAGAGTAAGCACTGCACTTAACAACTCCCTCCACTTCTTTACCTAGAAGCTCCTCGCAGTGACAGCTTATATCACCATGTTTGCTGCTAGAGTTTTCTGTTGCAGTGCACAGGCTGTAAATGTGTGAAGGCCAATCCTGAAAGAAAAGCAGGCTGCAGGTGAGTGCAATGAAGAGCATTTTGGAGGTTTCTTTAAGAGAACAAGAGATCAAAGAGGGATTTTAGCTGAGGCCTTCTGTGGTGTTTAATGCAATCCTGCGTTTCATTTAATAGTCCACTTTCTTCCATGCTGTGGTAGCTTGATTTTCTTGGTGGTCATTTTCAAAGCTATTAGTTGACTTGGTGCTGGTGACAGGAACCTTTGAGATATGAGTAGACAACAGAAGCCAAAGTGTCATCACTGACATTGGGCAGCAGGGAGTCTAATTTCCCTTCCGGGATTAATAAAAGCACTGCAGCCTATTCACATTATTTGAAATATACATCTATTCTATTGCCAATCCATGTCAAATTTTGACAATATATTCAAAGCGAGCGATTTATGCTATGGATAATGTTAGATTTTTTTAGTGCCTCTGCTCACTTTCCTTGACTCATGGATTGTAAGAATGAAGAGTAGCATATGTGGTGAGCCGTGTCTGGCTCAAACCAGCGTGGGAAAGTCTGTACTGTATTTCAAAATATGAAGTGAAAACCAGTTTAATGTAAAAATGACAAAGAATGTCATAGATTAGCCTCTACTGCAGAAAAAGCTCTGTCAGTTTGGACCATTTGAACATCTGGTCTACTGAACAGTGTGGGATATATGGGTGCAATGGTTCCAAAACTATTGAGAGAGTTCAAAACAAATCAAGTAACCCTAAAATGAATTTGAATATGAACTGAAATCCAGCGATGGGAACCCAAAACTCGTGAAGCATGCTCCAATTTGTGTTTAGAGAACAGTGGAAAATCTGCATGAAAATGAAATGTGATGTTATGCAGCAGGTGCAATGAAAAAAATATGACTACAAATAAAGACCTGTGATAATTACCTTTAAATGGTTATCCTTTGTAGTTAACCATCTGAGAAGTTAACATGTACATCATCACAGGTATGGGTACACATTAGCTTAAACGTTTTTCTTACTTTAAAAAACACACGCAGAAAGAAAACCCATTCAAACAAAATGTTTGTCACATGTATTAAGTACTTTCCTTAACTTTAATATTGTATCACAGAAATATATGAGACATATGCAGAAGAAACGGTCATGGTAACTCCAAAAAAGAGAGGTTTTGTTTTGTAGCAAAAGTCGTAAATGTGTTTAAATCTGCACCTGTAATTGCAGTGCATTGAAGAAATACCCCGAACCTCACAGCTGCCATCAGCCTTTAGGAAGAAAACCTGCATTTAAAATTGAGCTTTTGCACATTTTGCATATATTATCCAGTGGACGTGACAATATCAGTGCAAATTTGTATGTATAGCATTATCACAGAGCTATAGAGACTGTAGGTGGTTCAGAGTGTGAGGTTTATTGGCTGGCTTGTGGTTCATTCAGCCCCATATAGGAGGAAACATTTAGCAGCCACCGAGTTTTCTGATTTGTTCTTTCATGGCACATTGAGCAATGTGGCCACGCTGGTGCCAACCCCAATTGAAACTGTCTCTTAGGAGCTTGTTAGCTTCAGACCTGCAGTGACCCAGACGCTCTCAGATTTCCTCTAAAACCTGCTTAAGTTGCCTACTTTTCCTTTTTTTTTTTTTTTCATTTTTCTAGCACTGAACATAAAGGCAAGAAAAAAAAACAAACAACAAAAACATTTTCCTCTGGCTTTATTTCTAAGATAGAATGATCTCTGCATGAATGACAATGAAGGTGCTGCTACTAGTAGTGCTTACACAAGTATTACATATTTTTTTTTACAGGTTAGCAAAAGCGCTGCTCTTGCATAAATGCTTATTAGGTGCTGGCTGCTGCATGTCCCAAACCAACGGCAAGTTCTTCCCGCAGGCCACGAGCGATCCGCTCTATCCCCGATTTACTCATTTACAAATCAATAAAGCTCTGAAACAGGGCCGAAGGATTTCCACCTCACTGCTGTTGGCACTGAGTGATTTAGTGATATGTTTAAAAAAAAAAAGAAATCTAATGGCTGTGACATGGGCATCTGGAAGATGCTGCAAGGCTATGGCTAAACTTTAAAGCAGCTTTGGATCATTATTTGTGCTTAAGGTAGACAGAGATACGCGTTAAAGCCACCAAGGTGCTCATTGTTCAAATCCAGGAGGACAGTTTTATATATGTGACCCAAATCGTTTGGAGTGTTCATCTTTTTTATGGTTTTGCGTCAAGTCGGCTCATACAGAAGACTTTACTGCACTCCATGGCAAGTGAGAAGGGCCTAAGAGACATATTGACTGTTAAAGCTCAAGCCTTATGTTCTAAAAGATTTTTGCTCTTCAGTGAAAAAATTGTGCAATATTTTTGCAATACTCATATAATTTGAGAAGTTGAAGCAAGGTGTGTAATTTGAACAATCTCTATTAATATCAGTTAATATAAACACATAGAGTGTGCAAGGATTAAACACGAGTAACACTACAATAATAATAATTAAAAAAAACAATTTTCCTTTTAATGTGTCCTGTAAGTGCAACAGTTCTTTTTTTCTTCAGTCTAAACTCATTTTGGCTTATTTTTCAGACATACCTAATGAAGTTTAATATTGTTCATGCATCTGCCTTTCAAACACTCATGTTTGTGTGTGTGTGGTGAAATATGGTTCATAGCTGCAAGGAAACATATAGAATTGGAATTTTTAAAATCTTTTTTTGCACTTTAACCTGACTGATGGGTCAAATTTACGAAATTTCGTTCTGTATACACCCTGTGCATGCAAAATGACAATAAAGTCAGTCTAAGTCTAAATTGACCCGAACAGTATCTATGTATAAAGTAGACCTAAGGGTTGGTACAAACGTGTAAAATGAATAATTTTTCAATTTATATGTAGAGTGCACCTATTAAGACAAAAAAGATTCATGCAAAAAAAATACTTCCAACTATTTAAAAAAAAAAAAATTAACTTTTAAACAGGTCAATTTGACCTGGAACATAATAGGAGGGTTAAATGGTCTGTTGATTAATTTTAGCTAACTGATCTAAAATGTCACATTTTGCCACTGCGTAACCACAATTGGGAATTTATGTGAAAGACACAACATAGTGCATATTTGTGAAGAGGAAGAAGAAATTTCATGCATGGTTTTCCAAATATCTTGCAATTGCAATATGCGTACATATTTCACCCGTTTTAATGTCATCTCCCGAAATTAAATCCAGTGAAACCACTTGCTTTCAGAAGTCACCTAATTAGTAGATAAGCACACCAGAGTGTAATTTAATCTCAGTATAAGTTCAGCTGTTCTTTGAATAGTAAGTAAATACAAAAATATTAAGCACTTCTACTGATTCTTACTTCAAAAAACATTAAAAAGAAAACATTGTTTTTCTTTTACAGATATAATGACTAAAAGATTATGATAATAGTACTAAGTATCATTCTAACCCATCAAAATAAAACATATGATCATGGTTGCAGATTGAAGGGATCCTAACAGCTTGACAAGTTATTGGGCAGGCAAACCTTGCTTGAAACAAGGTGTGGGCGATATGGAGTTAGATTCATATCACAGTATTTTGTGGTACTATTGTGATAACAATAGAAATGAGGGTAAAATAAAGTATGTATTGCTTATTTTTGAGGTAAATGTGTGGCTGTGACTGCATGGTAGAGCATATAGTGCCACAAACACAAATACTGTTAAAAATGTTCCCATTTGAAAATGATTTCATCAGGATGCCACTTACATCAAGAAGCTTGTTTTATGTCACTAAACTGCACACAATGACTGGATTTAATAAAATGTACATAGTTATCATTAATTCCAATTTATAGTGACAATGATAAATCATCATGACAATTTATTTACATTAATAGATAAACTATTCAACAAACGCCCACCCCTGTGTGAGTGAAACACATGCTCTTTGGAACATTTATTGGCTTGCTGACAAGAAACAGGGTTGGGTAATTTGCTCCATCATTCATATCTCATGTCTCCAGAACTCTGAAGTAAATATCGTTATCACCATTTGGGATTCTTGTAGCATGATTTTTCTCCAGTTTCAGGCTGAGCTGCTGAGTTATTTAATGATTTTGCTTGATGTGTAGCATCACCACTAAAAGTTTTATGCAGTTGGCAGGCCTTGAAGTGGGGGTAAATGATGCTTTACTGCCAATTTGTTTTGGAGGGAGAGACGTGGTGTAAGTAGTGCAGCTTGGGTATCATTATGTTGTGAGAGCTTCATGGAACATTGGTTAACCTGTTTGATTTGTTTGTAGCTCTTTAGTGGAGGAAAAGTGTGATTTTCTCCTTCTAAGAGCAATTTGGTGAACAACTTGAGTCAGGATCCATCCATGCATCCATCCATGTGCACGAGAAAAATCTTTAAGTTGACAATTTCCAATGACTTGATCTTTAGCCGACTGTGTTTTTCAGTCTGGAACACTGCCAGCTCAAACTTATAATACTCAAATCCTTTACATTAAAATATTTTTCTGGGGACTGAAACTACAACACAGAGTAGGCAAAGAATGTATAAGCAAACGCTAAGGAGATGGGTTCTGGGTCCCGAAGATTTCCCATCAAAACGAGAGTCTTGTATCTATTGCAGAACAAAAGGAATAGATACACCTAGAGATCTGGGTGAAACATTATGACAATATTGCCTGAATCTGATAAAAGAGTATAATTTTTGACTTTAAGGTAAATCTGATAACTAACATTGGCTGAAAAGTCACTCTGCAAGTAATAAGTCATTTCTCTAAAATCAGCATAAAGAGCTCGATTATAGTTTGTTAAATGGACACAGGGATAAAGACCTTAATTTTTGAAGATTTGTGGTTTGGTCTGATTAAACTAAAATTGTATGGTGTTTCAATAAAATAACATTAGTACATTTGGAATACAACAGGTGGAGCCTGCAGACTTGAGCACAGCATCTCAAATGTGAAGCACAGAGTTGGAGGCATAATGTTGTGGGGTAAGTTGCCACATGCCACATTTTTCTGTTTTCTTTTTTCTTTTTTTTGCCATTGTTCTATAGCAATAGCAATGGCACTGAAATAACACAGTACAACAATTAATGGCAGATGCATTTAGTGACAACTGCAGTCCAAGTTAGTGTGTGTCTATGAACTCCTTACTGCCTCTTGACCTATTGCAACATTCTGTGCTGAATTGCACAAAAAGTTTTACAAAATATATTACAGACACAAAAAACCTAAAGGCTTGGTACTTTAACAATGACCTAACACTCATTTCTTCTTGATATGTGTATTGCGAACAGTGATATTGCGATAACGCTAAATTTGCAATATAATCTGCAGCCCTAAAGGCCACTGGGTTCACCACTGCTCCATCAACCCTTTGTAGACAAATTGATGTCATTGACCTTGTTGCTCGTCTGGGGCCATGCTGTGTTGCTTTGTCACACTTTGTAGTTTGCTTAATGTGCTCAGATATTTTTTTGTTTTAATTTTACAGGTCAAGTAGTAAACAGGCCTCACTGTGGCTCATGAAATTTTACATGTTACTGACAAAACTAAAGCAAAAAGAGAAGTAGTCTGCTACTCCAGAAATGCCTGGTTATACTAGAATGTGTGGCATTATTTCTAACACATGACCTTTGATATTACTATTTTGTGCTCCTTTCCTCTTTTTCTTATACCAGTTCTAAACCCTGGTTATATTCCTGTGAAGTTCAGCAATCTGCTCTGACAGCACAGTAGGTACAACACAAACTCGTGCAAATTGTATTTTCATTCTGCTGCTTTCATCCTCAAACAGCATTTAATATAGATTCTTTATCTTTACCCTGGGTCTACGTGTTAAAATTCAACCAAGCATATTCAATGAGTGGGCCACCAGGTGCCACTTCAGAAGACCACTTATAGCAGAGACATAATTAGTTGTACTGCATGTTTTCTGCAATAAGCAGACCTCTTTAAGTCTTGAAAATAATGGCTCAAACATCTTCAACAGAATGCATATTGTACACACAAAAGCCCTTGATGGTTCCCAACTCCTTTTTCTCTGTTTTGTGTCCTATTTCGGAAATTTATCACATTGCTTCACAGATTTGTACCTTTTTACATGCCATACTGTTTTTTTCTTAAACACTGGACATGTTTCCCCAGTCCAGGCTTTAAATCACACTAAGGCATGTTAATTCCTGAACTGACATAATCTAGAAAAAATTTAATTGGCAGCATTTAGCATGGCATAATGAACCATTATGTTCAAAGTGCATCATTCACAGCATGGTTGAATTCCTACAAAATCACATGCAGTTGTTCAGTCCGTTATTGGTTCATAAACTTGTTTATTTCTACCATTTTTATTTATTTATTTTATTATGGCAGCCTATTATTTCCCTCTTGCATGTTGAACCATGAGCCATTAACAAAATGGACAAATTCTTACTCTATTAACCTTTGGTCCACTGCTTTTTATCATTTGACTTTTAAAAATTCCCAACCAGGCTTTGATGAACATTATGAGATAAATATTTTGCTTTGGCAAATAACTATGAAATTTAAAAATAACTACTACTACTAGTAATAATAATAATAACTTATTTTAACTCAAAGTAGAATTGATTCATGGTATTGTTTTTCATGGATTTTAAAATTATCAGTAAAATAATATGTATGCAGGAGAAAGTTTGTTGCCTGGTGTTATGACATCAGATATTCTATGCAAAGATTTGCTCACTTTAGAAAGAACAACAATTTAGCACCAAGACCTTTTATCTTAAAACAAGCAATATGGTGAGGAATTGATAAATAATATAAAACAAACATTTGATCACAGAAGCACCGATCAGAATTAGACACTTTCTGATTTTGGTTGATTGGTTTATATATAAATATGTATATATATTAGGAGCAGAAGCAACATCACACAATGATATGACAAAGCAAATCAGTAATACAGTAATAGTGTTTTACAGTAAAGACAAAGACAATTATTACAAATTTTTAATTTTACATGGATTTTGGCCTCTTTTATTACTCATAATTAGCATGTTCTATTTCACACAGACGTTAAATGTTTTTAAGTGTAACAGAGCAATTTTGCTGGTACCTTCTGAAATCTCATCTTGCTAACTTTTCTGTAGCCTAAATTAACTGCAAAGGTTCTTTTGGTTGCGAAATGTTCCCTTTCAATACTATGCACCTAATTAAAAAAAAAAAAAAAAAGCTTAAACAGCAAAATTTAAGTATTTCTTTCATGTGGCCTCTATATAGAAGAGAGTTGCTAGAGATTTCCTGTTAGCACTGATCTGTTTACTGACCAGAAGAAAATGGGAATTTAGATTTTACGCCTGTCCAGTCACTAATCGGGGCAGTAAAATCTAAAAACTGCGATTCCAAGTATCATCTAGTTTAAAAATGACTTTGTTTCTATAGCCTGTCAGCTGAGCTCGTGGCTAGAGAATAGATTTTCTTTTAATAGTCTCAGGTGCATTAAAAAAATTTTTATTGCCTTATTTACTCTTGTTGGGCTTGCAAACAAAAATGTGCAACTTCTGTGTATATACCAGAACTCGATCAAAGGGAATTAGAGCAGAAAAAAGCTAATAATTGTCTGATTCCAATCATCATTCAGTTTAAATATGACTTAATTTCTGTATTTTGCTTATTCAGATCATGGCCAGAGACCAGATTTACTTTTTATAGACTCAAGATCCTAAATTTTCTGCTTCATAAAAACATTCTAATGCTGTCTTCACTCCTGTTTGGCTTGCATACACCAGACTTAGATCATGAAGGATTAAAATATTAAATCATTTTTCTCTATTCTGAAGACACACACAGATGTGATTGTCAATAGCAACTATTTTGGGAGGCCGAAGTAACACTGGGGGTCTGCAATTTTTTATATAGTTTTTTTACTGTAGATAATTATGAAAATGACATCACAATCTCCATCTAATCCTGCATTGCCATTTCTTTAAATGACCATACCATGGCGTCTATTTACTAGACATGAGTATTGTTAAATGTTGAAGACAAACAAGCTGTGTGAACACGTTTGCTTTTTTTGTTTGGAGAAAGTAATTGTCTCCTAGTCTGTGAGGTTCAGTCAGCTTTGACTATTTTCCCGTTTCTTTTTCTCACATTTAAAAACATAAAGTCCGGAATAGTGACAGAGGAACAGACAAAGAAAGGGCAGACGGAGAATGTAGCTGAAAGCAAAAAGCTGATGAAAGGAGAGGATGAAGTCATGAAAAGGTCAAGATAGCTTGTTAATCTGGGATGTGGAGGTGGGGACCAGGGAGCCTCTGGACAGGAAGACGTGGATGCTGATCTACAGTCAGCAAAGAAAGCAAAAGTAATGAGTTCTTATCAGCTGTTGGTGAGATACAGCTTAAAGAGAGCAGAGTGGAGCATGGAAGAAGGCACTTGTACTGCAGCGGATGATTTAGAAGGAGAGGACGAAGTGAGCTTTGTAGAAACGGAGAAGATTTGTGTGTTTGGGTCTTTTTTGTTCTACAGTAGAAAGCTACTGTAGAGAATAAGTATTATTGATTTGTTTGAATCACAACACACACACAGGGGTGCACACACCTGTGTTACAAAAAAACCCAAAGTATTAAGATTTACAGAACCCAGTATAGATTTATCACACCATTCAGTCAGAGGAGCAAAAATGAACTATTTTTCATATTCACATAAAACATTTATCCTGTAAAGTTCTGAATTGCTTAGCTATATTTAGACTTAATCTAATAAGGATTGATTATAATTATCAGCTCGGGGCTAATAAACTCAAGTTTTTAATTAGATACAACTCAGTCATACAAAGTTAAACTTTTAAAATATTCTGACTTAAGTTAATGTGTTCTCATGTTAATAATTTTGATGTTAATTTTATCAGCACTACACACAATGTTGCAAACTGATCAGAATTTACCTTTCTCTGATTTTTGCAAACCTTTCCTTTAAACTCTTGGCACCAATTATTTTATAACATCTTGTATCAATGATTTGTCCACTTAGCACAGTTAGCATTACAAATATAACAGACAGTATGTTACATTGTTATATTAATTGCAGTGGGTTAACTCAATTTCTGGAATAGCATTTGTCCTGACTTTATGCTAGTGTATTGTCCTGCTTGTAAGGTCATTATGGTTTGAAAACAAACTATCAAAAAGTGTCAGTATGCTGACTCTGCTGCCAGTATAAACAAAGAACAAGGTTCTTTGTTCTTTGTTGATGATTTATTTTTGCTTCAGTATTTTCCAATACATACTATAGTTCACAACTATCTAACGGTTATGTTTCTTCGGTTAATAAATATAGTTTTTGTTATTTCACCCCAAACGGCTTCCAAACTTTCATTTTGTACTCACGGACAAACCGGTTTGTGCCTACATACCTTACCACTGCTTGTCAATTTTTGAGTTCTTTTTGAAAAATGCACAAATCTCATGTATAATTTTATTTAACCAGCTTATGCAAAAACAAATTAACAGCCTTTTCCATCACTGTAAATTAAAAAAGAATAACATTGTAGATCATGGCAGCTGACCGCCAACTCAAATTAATTAACATAGTGCAGATTCATTTTGAGTCAAAGCATTCAAAACTGAGTCCATTTAGTCACAGATAGATGGCACAAACTTCTCCTTTTAGAACAGGCTCATTTAGGAACCCATTAACGTGACAGAAGTAGTAATTTCCATTTTCCATTTAAAACATGTGGTATGTGCAGTAAGTGGCTTTTAGATGAAATATCAAACACTGGTTTGATGTAACATTATATAGTAAAGCATGGAGGACTGCCTGAAAAGACGAATGTGTGACTTTAATGTACTTCACTATTGATGGAGTATAAAAACATCCTCTGAGGCCCTTTTTAAAATACTGCACTTTAGTCATCTTTCAATGGCTTGGGGAGATAAATGGTTCATAAAACTGCTCATAAAAGTTGTGGAATTACATGACACTTCCTAAATTTATCCAGAACAAAACCTAAATGCACTTTGAGAGTTGTTTGTAGTTTTAGATATTATGTTTTAGCTTAATTGCACTTTCATATAATTGATTGAACAGATGAATAGAGCAGCTACAGACATGTGGAAATTGTTCCCAGGGCTGAACTAGACTCGTGCAGCTCTGTAATTCTCTTCCTGATATCTTGGCTAATTTCTTTTGACTTCTCAATAGTGTTAAACAAGAAAGCAGTGTGTTCCTGGTGTGGCCTTAAAATACATTCACCTGTGTGCCTCTAATTTGCGCAAATTTGTCAGTTAACCAGAAGTTTGTGGCGGAAAATCCAAAAGTGTTGACCCCATTCATCAATTCTCCCTGAGACTGACCAAGTATATGTAATTGGTCAGTATCAGACTAAACTTGAAGAAATTTAGTCTGATTTCATGTCAGATGTTGAAGAAAAAAAACACATTATTTTTCTGGTGAAACTTTGTCGTGATCTGTGTTTTTCTGTGTGTTTATTTTGAGTTTCCTGTGTATCTGTGTCTCCGTGTGTTGTCCTGTCTCCCTTTGATTAGTTCCCAGGTGTTTCTCGTTCCCTGATTACCTCCTGTGTATTTAGTGTCACCTGTGTGTCTGTGTCTTTGTCGGGTCCTCGTCTCATTTGACATCTGTTCTGCCGTGTTTCTGGTCAGTCCATTTGCGTTCTCTGTTGCTACCTGTGTTGAGCCTCAGCTTCTGCTCAGCAGTGCTGCCAGGGATTTGGATTTGTGTGATCATCGTTGTGTTCTGTTTTCCTGGAGTATTCCTCATTAAAAATCTTCATTTATCGCATCCTGGGTCTACAGCATCTGCCTCACCACTCACCTCTACACCGCACTTTATGACAGTGTTGTTGTGTCAACAAAAGCAGACCTTTCAAAAATGTTGTCCTCTTGTTAAAATCTAAATATAATATGTATTTTGGTGTTAAAAAGCAACAACAAAAACTTGTATTCTTACAGATATGATGTGCCGACATGAAGGTTATCTTGGAATTTTACATGGTGCAGTTTTTTTTGTGGATAATTAAATTTTCTGCTTTAAGCATTGCTGTGATCATCTATTTCTCTGACACTACAAGCTTTTTCCCTTTTAAACTGCAGATAATTTTATCACACTGGAATCTTTGCTCCCTTCATTATCATTGGTAATTGAATTCCACTTAAATAACATTTCTTTTCATAGGTGCAGGCAGCAATGGGGTGGTGAAATGAGTAAAGCTTACACTAAAGCCTATGAAATGAATACTTTTTTCTGTATGCTTATATTTGTCGGTTTTTGACAGGAACCGAGATGCGGCTCTGTATCTCCTGGAAAACTTTTAATTCCATTCACAAAGAGCGTGCTAATGAAGCTGTGCCAAAGCTACTCTGTAAACTATTGTTCTTTCAGGCCTCTTTCATAAACCCGAGCAGGCTGAACATTGCTTCTCGGCATATCGAAGTGATATGTTCCTTTTTTTAAAATGACAACATTCACCAAAAATCCACTTCTCCCCAGTAAAGTCTCGCAAACGACAGTTCATTGTCTCCTGAGTCATGTCACCAACTAATAACATCCCAGCCTACACACTTCCTTGAATGGACTGCCTCATACATTCGGCAGCCTTTCATTATGATATGAACTGACAACGAGGCATCTTGAAATCTGGGACTGGTTAGAGTGGGTGGCTGAACGTTAAGCACTGGCTTCTCTTCGCTCCATTACTTTCGTTTATCTGCTTGATATTTATAGGGTGTCTTCAATTGGGGTCTCGATGCAGGTGAAGCGCTCAGGAAGGGCCTGTCCTGGCTGGCGGTGATTAATGCATGAATACATGAGCTTTATCTGAAGTCCGGCAGGCTCGAGGTGCAGTGAATGTCTATACAATTAAAGGCGAATGGCAGGCGCAAGAAAAGTGGAGCATTGTGTCTATCTGCAGATTGCAGACTGCGCCGGGGCACACGGGCAGTGTGGCGACGATTCCGGCAGCAGGGTCTATTCATTTCTTAATCACCTTCCATGACTCATTACGGTCTTCTTTTGTTCCTCCCACCTCCTTTTCCCTGCACTGCGCCAGCAGATAAAGTATAGTTGGCTCAGGAGAGAGACAAGCCGGGGGAAACCCCATTTAACGGTGACAGAAGAATGACGAAAAATGTGCCAGAGAAATGGACAGGTAACGACGAAGGGTATAGGAGCCCAAGAACCCAGGAGATGACAGATTGTAAGGGGAGAGGAACAGGAATGGACAAGACAGAATTGGGAGTAAAACCTCAAATACACATTAACTGATTGTCTCTTTCTTTGTACTACTGGGTTTTCAACATTACGAGCTTTTCACTATGGGGGAATTTGTGTTATAATCACATGGAGATCAGCATGAATTAGATTCGGTCTGAGGCAGTACTTGAGCAGAATTTTTACAACGCCGCAGACGAGGTACATTTAAATAAAATAGTCTCTCAGTAATTTTATGCTGATTTAATGTGTTCTATCAAAAGTAAGCTAATCCCTGTTGGATGGAACTTTTTCAAAGAGAAAATCATAAATGTTTTTGTTGTGGATCAAAAGAGAGCTTTACATCATTTTCTTAGGAACTGAGAATGCGGTTGCTGTTTATTCAGTGACATAAACAACAACTGATATTTTCTGTTCTACGTTACTGATTCTTAAATACAAATCTGTAATTTGCACAACTTAATTTGGACAACAATACTAATAAAGCTGAGTGAGTGCACTATGATGACTTATTAGCCATCAAAAATCCCCTCAACTTTGTGGAATGTTTTGTAGTAGAAAGCGATGTTTGTCTTTAATCATGTTAGAATTCATAATAAAAACAGCAGCCCAGTTCCAAAATTGCGCCCACAGACTCAGTGAGGTAAGGGAAGCTTGGAGCAGCTTTGTTGTATTTTACTCCTGCTGAGAAGAGGAACAACAGGGAGGTTCCTAGTGCAGAGCATTCATGGTGGTTTTACTCCAACAGCGTGGAGTGAATTAAAATGCCCAACTATCAACCATAGAATTGGGACATTTAAAACAGCTTTTTTACATTCAGCTGCAAAACAAACAACGGCCATTAGAAGATGAAATGGCAAAACTCTACTCAGTAGAGATCTTAACATACTGTGGTTAGATTATCACAGTTCAGTGTAAATAGGTATTGATACGTTACTGGCATTGTAATCAGGCCAGTAACATATCGAGCCTACTGATTTCTCTTCACTGTTTGGTTGTGTTAGTTTTCATCTTTTTCATACTTTCAGATTTTTGTTTTGCTAAAAAGACATCTCTCAATGAGCCCACAAAAATCCCTTTGTATATTTTTTCATAGATTAGCTCAATAAATGAAGAAAATTATTTTTTTCTTCTCTCATGTAACATAAGGTGTGTACCATAACATATTAGACTCTGCATGCTAAAGTGGTTCACCGTTTCTTATGCAGGAACACAATAATTCGCAAATGTTACTTTGCATTTTAAATTTGCATCTTGCATCTTTAATATAAATGCCTGGTATTTGAAACCTCCTTTTGCTCCATTTCACTGCTTTCTACTTTCTCCAATCTGTGGGTTTTGTCTGTTATTATACACTCTAGTGAAATGTTGGCTTTTTATACTCCTCCAAACACCTGGTAATCGTGGTGTAATACATACTACTGTGTTGTAAGATATCAAAGAAGGCGTTGAAGGAATTGTTCCCTCATATAAGGATAAGATCCAGTTACAATAAATTGCTATTACAAGTCTACAAGGTTTAAATAATTGCTTTAGTTTGGTGTTTGGTACAATTTACTGCTCATGTCCTCACAGGCAAGTTCCTTTTTGTGTCCTGGTTTGTGTTAGCAATGAACTGCTCACCGTTAATAAAGATCATTTTGAACGTTTGATGCTAAGTCATAAAGCTTTACAGATTCTTATTAGGTTTTAGAGAAAACACGTAAAAA
This sequence comes from Xiphophorus maculatus, assembly GCF_002775205.1. Taxonomy (NCBI): domain Eukaryota; kingdom Metazoa; phylum Chordata; class Actinopteri; order Cyprinodontiformes; family Poeciliidae; genus Xiphophorus; species Xiphophorus maculatus. Next base: position 11,182,944 of record NC_036443.1, on the reverse strand, counting down.
AGCCAGTTGCATTTATCTCAAACGCTTGACACAAATACTGCATTTTAGAAGCTATTTTGTCTTCCCCTGCTGATGAATGGATGCCGATCTTTACTGCAAGCAGTAAACAATGTTCAATTTACACTGTGGTTTCTAAATGTCTTTTAAATCAAGAATGTTGTCCCTATGTGATTTAAGAGACATTTGCAGGCAGAGGAAACTTGAACAATATGCATCCTACAAATCTGAGCAAAAGAAAATACCTAAGACATGTTTTGACTTATTAATAATTGTGTTCATAAAATATTTGGGTGTTTTACTCAATTTCGTGCAGAAAATGTTTCTCCTGTTTTATGAACTTGCTTTAAATGTCAGACAGAGATTTGAAGCGTCTCTTTCCCAGTAATAAGTTGCGAAGGGTGAAAATCCCTCAGATTGTAAAGGAAAACCAAAATGTTGTGCACAGCCTGCAAAACAGCTTTGATCACCATGCACAGTAAAAAAATTGCTCAAGTTTGTAGCTGATATACGTTTAGAGACTGACCAGTAACAACAAGGATTAGGAACAATTTTATTCTTTCATTTCAGTTTTTGTCGAAGAGTTCATTTTCTTATTTATGCAGCACAGTAAAAAAAAAAAAAGACACAAAGTTCAACAAATTTTCATTTTGTACATTTTAGAGACACATTCGCTTTTGTTTGAGATGAGTTTGAAACAAATGTAGGTCCTGGTAAAGATCAAATTATCAATCAAATTAGAACTTTAGAATTAAGGGAGTGTGTGTGCACTTGCTTTATTTATTTTGCCAGATTCTTACTTGCACTGAGGTCATTCTGGAGAATTCTTTGGCTTCATGAAAAACAATATTGTTGGCTTATGAGAAGGAACGGACAGAAATGAGCTGAGCACAGACAGAGGAAATGATGCTCTTATCTGTAATCTTTAACAGATCATCCCCAAACATGATTTATCCAGTGCAAACTAATAAAGATTTTTGGAAAGCATCAATATCCTTCAAGGTGCAGTGCCTCTCGCAGAGAACCAGTACAACAAAATGTCTGATATTTTTCAGTTTCTTTCTCTGCAGCTCTTCAGTATTATTAGCTTCGCATAGAGCCTTTGTCTGACTTGAGTTTGCTGAGCTGAAAGAGACAGTCAAACCTCACTTGACTTCCTAAGAGATTTCAAAAGATCACTGCTGCAAGGTCAGGGATAGTGGCATTATTGAGGAATACTCATTAAATGCAAAGATTGAAGCAATAAGGAGAAAAGGATTAATATTATATCTTCTTTTGTGGCAACACTTATCCTTTTCGTTCTGTGAATGTGCAGAGTTTTGTTGAATTTATAAAAATCACAAAGCAGGGATGCATATTTCGCAAAAATTATTTTGACAAGAGATATAAAGGTGTTGCAGCGATTTAGTTTTAAATCAGTGTACGTGTACAGTGTTTGCATAATTCAGTAAATAAAATGGCATTCCCAGCCTAAGCTAGCTCTTTTGCATATTCTCCTAATTTTCCTCTGTACCAGCTTCTCCTCTCCTTTATTAATCAGCAGTCGTCGTGTATTTCCCATTCCTCTGAATTTATTCCACTATGCTCTTCAAGTTTCCCTTGAGTCTCTAAACGTCTGTGAGGGCTTGTCAAAGGCTCAATGCAAGGAAGATAAAATATTTTTCACAAGGCCAGCAGGCAGCTGCAGCAGCCTGAAACCTGCAGAAAAGCATGCAAAGTGAATTTTAACATAATTCAAGGGGAAAAAAACCCAAAACTGACAGTTGGATTTAGCTGGTCAAAGGCTAGTTACAGAAATTACATATTTACAAAAATAAGTGTCTCATTCTGCTTACAATTACGTTTTCAGACTGCCAAACTTGTATTTGTAGCCCATTTTAATAGTGAGCTGTCTAATGTTGTTGTAGTGACAGCAAAGGAACTCTTGAATTTGAGCTCCAAGACACATCTGTGCTCAATTACGGTAAATAATTCAACCAGTAAAAGCATTTTAATAGGTGGGTGGTGGAATGATGGTAGAAAGGAGCAGGAGCGGCAGAGGCTGAACTGAAGGCAATACAGTTTTACTTATTTAGTTATTTATTTTATTGTTTAAAATGTTGTATTTTACACCTAGTTTGACTTATAAAGAGGTTATTCTTTACAAAAGGCAGCTGTACGTGTTATTAAAGCTGATTGCACGTCTTAGTGACTGAGCTGCACTTTAATGTGAGCTGATCTGATGGAATCCATTCAATATGCATTCAGTATATGCCACTGATGGAAACCAGTAATGCTACTAGGAAGCTCTGAATGTCGCCAGAAATTAAATTATGCTCCGGTTCTAAAGAACACTGATGTTTATTTAAGTCTTTACCTTCTGTATTCAATTGTCTTTGATTGTAAAAGCTTGCATGATTTTGCTTTGGCCGAGGCGTTCAGGTTCTCCCTACAGAACCGGTATGAATGGTCAGCTGTGTGGCATTCAGAGTGAAGAGAAATAATGAATTATGTGAGCAGTGAGGGCGGGTTTGTGGAGTTGACTGGTGTGGTGGCAGTATTAATCACGCTACACTTATTTTTGTTCCTTGCAGAATTTATTTTTTTCATTCAACATGAATCTGTGTCACTTGGCTTCTCACTTTTGTTTTTGCCTTTGTATAATCTCACATTCATATTCATATGCCAGCCTCTCTTTATTTGAACTTCTAAATTCCCCATTTGTCAAAAATCACAGTAACCCTTATTGTTGTTGTGTCTGTTTGCACAGATCCGTCGCCTCAACACAAGCAGAAACCCCCAACCACGGACCTCTGCTACAAGACTGAAATCAGCAGTCTCATGGACTTCAACTCTCCTGATGCCTCACTGGACAAAGGTACAACTCACATTTGTGACAAACTGAAGCTTATAGACTATAAGTCTGAGCTGTTCTTTGTGTTCAAGTCATGCAGCTGGAATTGCAGAACCAATGGGTTACCTGATCAATATGTGTAAAATGTCCAATAATATCGCTATTCAATGACAATACTCTACATGTTTTTATCTGCATAAATTATATTGATCAATCTATTACTCAGGTTAGAGAGACATGATGAAGTAAAGCTGCTTTTTGCACTGCAGATTGTGCAGCAGATGCTCCTGACCTTTCTTTGTGTCCTAATTACAGCACTGACTTCTACATCCCCTGTTCACACCTAGATTTTCTCTGGCACACTTTTGCATAAATTACTGGACTGCAAATATATGCAATTTTGAGTACAGCATGAATTAGCAGCAAGATTTTTCTGTGAATATATTTGAAATCTTTTTTTCTCAAAACAGTTCTGATAAAACCCTGAAAAACAAGGTACTGTCTTTGTTGCCTCTGGTCTTTCAAAACTCACAAATATCTTTCCTATTTGAGCTTTCCAAAATCAATGTCTTTTTGAGGAAGCAGAGAAAAAGTGAAGTCAAAGTTAGCAGGGCATATACAAACCCTTACGGAGGAAAAAGAAGTTGGCATTGGTTTTGTTCTAATTTTAATCATAGCGGTCAGGCGAGGAGGAACTGCACTCAACAACAGAAGAAGTCCAGTAACTCGTTCTGTCTTGAAATTATCCACAGCATGTTAATGGTGAACATGTGCTTCAAATACACATTGCACAGGGGTAGTCACTGTGTGTGTTTTTGCTTTAAATCCTCTGCTAGCTGCCCACACACACCATCTGTAAATCGCAGCATCACACACTCGAGCTGCAACGCCGGATTAGCCTTGTACAGGTTTGCTGATACAGAGCTATGATTCTACCGCATTGGATGAGTCTGGGGCATGATGGCAGCGGGCTTCCATCTTTTCACCTTCCTTTAATTGTCACAGTCACTGTCAGTGCCTTATATTGTATTTTAAATGCATGTAAATCCCATGAGGAAAGTTGCATTTACTATTGTGAACTACTCATTAACATTTGTCTTTACATTTACTTTAATTCCAAAAGTTGAACATAAGGATGCTATTTTGATTCAAGGTTCATCTAATTTGCTACAGTGGTGTTGTGTGTTCTCTAGCTCGCACAATTAGAAACCATCTAATGGAGCTCGGCTTAAACTTAAACTTAAAGGCTATATTTATCCGTGTGATTTTGATCTGGCTGGGTGGTCAGACTGGTTTTACGTCATTTTGACAAAATACACTTATGCGTTCTTAGTGGTCTGTTTAAAGCACTTAAAACTAAAGCACTCTGCTCTTGCGTGCTTACGCGTGGCCACAAAACTGTCTCTCAAACGTTGTCGCCTGCGTCTCTGTCAGCTGCAGCGCAGATCTCCACTGTCACCTAGGCAGCCTGTGGGGATCTAGTCCTCATTAGTATCCTGCTCAAGGATCTGTTTGGCTGTTCGTTGTTGGTGCAATCCTAGGAGGGCCCAGAAACCGTTCTTTCTCATAAAAAAAGCAAACAAAGATGCTACTAAAAATACCACGGGGGGATTAAAAGTAAACTTATTGCCTCAAGTTCTGCATATTAACTTTTTTTCTGAATGTGTGCTCCACAGCTATTTCTGTTCAAGATTTTTGATGTAAAAAAAAATTACATATATATATATATATGTATATATATATATATATATATATATATATATATAGAGAGAGAGAGAGAGAGAGAGAGAGAGAGAGAGTTACATCTAGCAAAATCCGTATCTATGATTCAAAAGTGGGATCCACTCAGTTTTATGCAGAATTTTAATACAACATGTTTGTGTGCATACAAACATTCTCCTGCAGCAGGCGGCGGTTCGTGCATTAGGTCCTTAGTCGTTCCCTAAGGTGCTACAAATGCGCTGACTCAGGAAAATCATGAATACGCACTCAAAACCCCTGCAGTGGCCAAGGCCACCATATATCACTACAAGTTTCATCAGAATGAGAACAGGCAACTAAGGTTGATGTTATCAGCAAATTCATCTCTGTGCTCCAGTAAAACCGAGAGACGGCGAAGGGGAGCGGAAACGAACGTAAGCAGCCAGCACTGGATCATTACGGAGACAGGTGCTGCTTCTGCACATTAAGTGGCTCTAAGGTCAGTGGTGGGGCGAGGCTGGAATGTCTGCTGGTTTAAATAGAAGGTCAAAGCAACGAGGTCAGAAAGTGCTTCTGGAAATAAAATTTAAAAGAGAAAAAGAAAGAAAACTGGATTTGGAGAAAGAAGTTGATAGAGAGGATGAAGTAGGAGAGAAAAAAGGGATGAACGCCACGGTGAAGAGAAGGACAAGGTGAAAGATTGCCTGAATGCAGGGTGTGTTCTGATTACTTAAGTGAGAATCGTGCAGGAAGAGGTGAGTCGAGATGCATAAGTGAGCAAAAAGAAGAGAAAATGTGAATGTGCCAACGCAAGTGAATGTGTACATGTTTTTTTCTCTTCTTGCTTCTATCACGTAAACCTAAACCCTCCAAGTGTCACTGACACAATAAAAGAACTTGTATGATTTAAAAAGATGAACTACTATGCTTTCATTCTGCGTACATAAAAACTTTTAAGTATAAATATTGATGCTATACTGCTATAAATTCCACGGCGTTGCAGAGTGTTGCAGTTTTTGTCTGTGGTAATTGTGGTAATTGGGTCAAACACTGGCGCCATCTTGTGATGTAATGAGGGTTAGTCAAAATACACACTACTAAGGCTGAGCAATTTCAGCAAAGATTTAAGCAATTTATTTGCAGTTTTGTAGGAAGAAACTAGATGTAGCGATAAAGAAGAGGGAGCGGGTTGTACTGAGGAACTGCACCCCTATTTATTGAGACATATGGTTCAGTAAACGATAATGACTCCAAAGTTGAAGTTAGCATAAAATCACTTTTCCGTTCTCCTTTGAAATCCTTAACAGAAAACCCAACAGAAAATAATATCTGTTTTAGAACGCACTGCAAGATGTCAGAGTTTACAAAACACTGGTGTTTAGCTTAGAGGCTGCTGTTCTGCGTGAAACGGATCCTGGTCCTAATAGTTGAGCTAGAGTGCATCACCTTACAGATTGATTTTTTTTATCAGTTGTCAAATTATAATTTTAAGGGATAAATATGAACAAGCTGTTCTGATCCCATGTGAAAAACAAAATCTCAACTCTTAAACCTAATACCTAGCTGTGCCAGCCTTGACAGTAATAGCTCCATCAAGTGATAACTAGCTGTCAGTCTTTAATGTCACTGTGGAGAAATCATGGCCTACATTTTTGTGCTTTAAGCACTTGTTTAAGTTTATGTCGCATCTCAAATGTAAGTAAATCCCATGGATGTCATTTTTGCCCAGTATTTCTCTTAATTATGAAGACTGACCTTATCTGAGGTAAATGAGGTCTGCGGTGCTTCAAAGATTGCTCAGAGTTCTTTGTGGCCCCCTAATTGAATTTTTGATGCACTTTTGGATTGATTTTGAAAGGCTAGCCACTCTTGGTAAGGTTCAACAACGTTGCATGTTTTCTCCATTTCTGGATAGTGGCAGTCAGAAATCAGACCACAAGTGGTTAGTAATATTGATCTTTCCTAAAATGTGGCAAATGCATTTGCACAATGGGGTTGATTACTTTTCACATAGGACCAGGTTGGTGGTGAATTTTCTTTCTTTCGATAAATAAATGTATGATTTATACTGCATTTTGTTTTACACAGGTTATCTTTGTATATTTGTCTAATTTTGAAACTTACTAATGACATATTTTCCAAAGCTGACCTTTAAGTGATTTCTGTTTTCCAACAGAAATCACTGTTGGTGCATTGGTGCGTTGAAGCAGAGGTGCTGAAGCGGATAAAACTGGCTAGCATATATTACCATGTATTGTTCTTTAATTCTTAAAATATTAGGGTTTTATAGCACTAACGTTAAAATTAGGAAATGTAGTTCTCAGGAAAAATATATGTATATTTAATCATATATTAAAAAATATATATAACTTGGTAAATTGATACCAGATCTTTTCCTTGATTTTGTATAACTTTAGTTGTCGCTAAACATTCCCAAAACTTTGAGGGAATTTCAGACTCACATTTGTGCACAACTGAGGCAAGGTGATGCAGAGGTGTGCCTTCTATTTCTAGAAGCCACCTTGGATTCAGGCTTGACAGGAGGCTAGCAGGTCTGGTGCAATGAGTCACTTGTATTATTACCTTCTGCTCGCCCCTCTGATGACCATTTAAAGAACAGACCCACTGGCAGTGAATCTTTGCTGGCATCTGCTGTTAGAGCTGGGTCCTTGGATTCAGACCCAAGCAGCACCTGATGTCTGGTGAAAGCACTGACTGTGATGGTTAGAGGGAGATCTATAGAAAAAAGAAAAGCTGAAAAGAGCTGAGCTGGTTGTGCGAGGTGTTATGTAAGGTCCCGAGCAATAATCACCAGATTGAAAATACAGAAGAGCAGGAGGATTAGATGAGACAAATGTTTCCTGTAGATCAAAATATTTGACAAGTAACCTTTAAAAAATAACTGCAGTGAGGGGAGAATGAAAAACATTTTTGGAATTCCATTTAAAATGGTATTTTCACAGAGAACCCTCACAAACATGGGCTTTTCATTTTTCACAAGTGTTGTTACTCCTACTCTTCTCCTAAACAAGCAAACGCAAGGCAAACTAAATAGCCAGTAACAAACCATATAAAGTGAAAGTTCTTCACCCTTCACCAATACAACTCTTGTTGAGCTGGATTTGTGCAGCTTGTCAGTAATTTGTCCACCCACAAATGCCCCTAACAATGGCTATCTGCTCTAAATGTTCTGCATAAAAGTACAAAATACTCCCCCCCAAAAAATAAGACAAATAACATCTGTAGAGTTCCTAAGACTGATCATTGTAGTTGGAAATAATACTGCACTTTTCAATTGTCCCTTTCAATTCTTGTCATCTCCAAAGTAAGGAAGTAAGGATGTACGACTTGTTGGCTTCAACATGTGCTCCTGCGGCTCTCTTTCTGCCGCTAAAGAATCCATCCTCACGTTGTTCTCTGGAGAAAATTTGCGGCTGCACAACAGTGTGGAGAATTCTCTTTTCTCATAGCATTTACAAGAAAAGAGCCAAGTTATCTGTACCTGAAAAAAGCCGAGTTGTCTGTTCCTGGTCTGAACCAAAGTGTAGATGAGCATTGTCCCAGGCCCACAAATGAACCTAGGCTGGGCTTTCTTTGTCCGATGGCCTGTAACCAGTGTGGGTCAGGGGGATGTGGTGGGAACGTTAAGTAACCCTGTGTTTCTTTCAAACTCTCAAAAATTGTGACTAGCCAGTAAAGCCTGGTTTGTGAAATGGCTCAGATATACTCTGTAAACATGCTTAATTCAAACACATAATGTACTATTTTAAGATCTTTGAGAATGTTATTTAAAGCATGAGATGGTTTCCTTATGACTTTCACTAGTATAATTTGTAACAATAAGAAAATCACTATTTGCTCAGAAAATTGCTTTGAAAATAGAAAAGTGATTTTTCTCCGTTTCTGCTCTGGCGACTTGCTCCCACTTTTCTCTTGGCGTGTGATAAATGTTTACTGAGGAGTTTTACTGTGGCAAAATGCAGGCCACACTGTTCAAATTTTTATGTGGAAAAAAAAAAAAAAAAGTTGGATCCATGTATTTCTGTTCTGTTCTACTTCACAGCTCTGCACTACTTTATGTTGGTTTATAAGTTAAACCTCCAATGAAACTAAGATTGTGAGGAACTGTAGGGTAAAAGCATTTCCTGTCTGGAATATTCTTTTTTGTACTGTCTATTCTGTAACTTTCTTCTCTTTGAGTTCCACTTTGTGAACAAGAAGGCAAAGTGCCAATTTAAAAAGGTGGAGCATCCATTAACACAAGCGTTTGAATGTTATTTATGAAGTAGTAATCAGTAGTCAAGACAAGCAGAGGAAAATATTGACACCAGACTGTGTTGATTAAAGGCTCGGCCGCCCACATTTACAGTATATGCACGTACATTTAACAAATTGCTAATCTTTCCCTGGTGGCCTATTTTGCACTAATTTAACTCACCTAAAAAAGCTGCAAGACTGACACACTGTTGGCTATGTGAAGCTGTGCCTCTCTTTCTTTGACGTGTTCTGTAAATGACTACAAAGAGATTGGCTGCCTCAATTGATTTTCATTTAAAGGATAATACTCTAAGCTCGTTACCTTCTGGCATCCTAGATGAGAAAAAATATGCTGAAAGACAGAGGTGAACTAAAGTTTTTGCTGCATCAGCTGGCCAATTTTTCTTGTAACCCCCTGGTCCCTGAAGTTTACCGCTACGGTTGTTGTAATGTAAATAGCCAGTGTTTGGTAAATAGACTCCTTTGATTGGGAAATCCAAGAGAGATGCTGAGTAGTACTTTGGCTTTATAAGAGTTCATGCTCTGGCCGGTCCTCTGCAAAATATGTTGCAGTCGAGTGAGCAAAACTGCAGCAAGAATATTGTCTTCAAGATGTTGTGCTTTGCTCAGAGGAATAAGAACAATATCATCACACTGCTCAGTTTTTCCCTCTTTTCATAAAGAAAAAACTGAGCTTTGCTCATTTATTGACACCCAGCTTTACACAGCAAGTAGAAAAATAGGTTTAAATACAATAAATTGTAAAATGTATTTGATTTTTTTATGGGTTTTTTTATCTTAAATTAGGCTTTTGCATCATTTTTAGAGCTACTAAAAAGACCAAGGTATTTCTCAGTGGCTTTACAAAGTGCTGCTTATTGAATGAAACTGACTGTTGAAGGATGGATGCAAAAGAATAAGTTCCAAGAAAAATCGATTATTCTAATGAAGCTATACAATGCATCTCTGAAAACTCACTTCTTTTTGTTTGCTGACGGTCCTTAGGGTATTATCATGAAGTGAAATGACTGTATTCTCGTTTATGCACATATTCACAGCTTGACAAAGCCTCACACTCTTATCTGTTCTCATAAAAACCTGGTGTAGTGTGTCATCAGCTTTAGTGTTTACTCTTACTGAGTTCAGCTGAACACAGACAAGCAGGCAGCAGAGCTGTCAGCCTGTTTTCAATTTCATTCTGAAGATGCATATTAATAAGAATCTTTTCAGAGCAGCCATGTTTGTGCAAAAGGAAAGAGCTTATTCTCCAAATATTACGCTTCTGCTCAGACAGATGAGGTTTCTTCCATATTGTCTGTAAAAGATAAAACAAACATTTGTTTATTAAAAACCGTCTTTACATAGTTGCCAATTTTCTGCCTTTTTCTTTTGTAATGCTTTAAAATCATAGTTTTTATTGACTTGCTGCTCTACTGTGGTGGCTTGCTCAAAATTAAATAAGATGTATTTTTGAATTCGCTAGTACCCTTGTTAAAAGCTTTAAAATTAAGCTTTAATTGCATAATCTCACACTGGTTATTAAATATCCCACTTTTTGAAGTTATTATTTTTAAAATTACCAGTGACATTTATTTAGGGTTCCAGTAGCTCTTAAACTAAGCATAATTTTTTTTTTTTTTTTTTATTAAATGTTGCATTTTTAATCTGACCAGAGATTCCTGGGCCCTGAAAGTCCACAACTTCCTGTTTCCTCTGTGTTTAAATATGACATTGTCACAGAGGCCAATTTCTTTTAGCAACTGGATACCCAGCTGGTTGATGACATATTTACCTTACCTCTTCACTCAGGGAGCAGAATTGTTAGGCAAATGAAGAAAAAAAAATCCCTGTTTGAGAACTGCAGGAAAGAGCATCATCTTGGCATCATCACGTCTCTGTAACAACCAGAGGCTGTCGACACGGCAGCTGATTGTCTGGGAGAAATGGCGGAAAAACAGCCTGTTTCTGCCCTATCATAAGAAATGTAAATATGCAGTCCCTTACACTCACCTGTGATTTTATTTTGACTTGCCAACTGTGATCAGATTGGTCTTATACTGAACATTTTTGTGTGGGTCAAACACATAAGGTGAAATAAAAACACTTTATGTCCACTGTTTAGTATAGCAGAAGATTTGTGATCATGCTTTATTTTATAGCTTTTCAACAGACATTTTGGAAATGTTGCTAGTAAGCACAGTATTATAAACTCCTTCAAATATCACAACATTTTAACTAAAGTTCTGGCTGACTCTATAAGTAAGCAAAAAAATAGGTAATCATTTCACCTTTCACCAAGACATTGACAAAATATCAGCTTTCTTCTTTTATCTATATCCTATTTAAAAAAATAAAACTGGATTAGCTTAGGTAGTGAAACTAAAAGTACATTTTATTTAAAGGTTTTTTTCCTCAGCAAGAAAAGTATTTCCAGATGCAGTTTAGTTTTCTGATCTTAATAATTAAATGGGAACGTTTCCAAATTCAAATTACAGAGACTTGTTTCTTAACCCACAAGACCATCATAATATCCTGCTTGAGATCCATGATTTGGGGTCTAAGTTCACTCTAATTGCACCTGTACAACTCAAATTGGCGTGTAGAAGTCAATTGAAGCAGTCTTGAAAAAAAAAAAAAAAGCTGTGAGAAAAGAAAACGATAACGTCTCAAAGTATTAGCTTACAGAGGACCAGGAGCCTCCGGCAAGTCAACAGCTGGCTGACGTGTTGCTGTCTGCCTTAGACTACATCAAGTCAACATGCACCTGCGTGTGAGCTCACACGTTAGGTGTAGCTCCCTTTCCCATTGGTCTTGTCCGGTACGTGTGTGCATACACATGGTTAAGTAATGTGGGAAAATCGTAGTACCGACCCGGCTGAGCTCGTCTTCTTCCTTACCTAAACTATTTGAGCAGAGGGGGAGGGGCCTGGTGTACTGTATCACTGATCCTGTGGGAGTTTCCTTGAACAGGTATTCATAGAGGGAAAGACGCAGGCTGGATGCATTTCCTGGTGTCAACTGAGCGTTGGCTTTAGGGACCAAATGCTGAAGATGGCTCAGATCTGAGTGACGACCACTTTTGAAGGAAAATAAGAATTTTGAAATAGTCCAGCACAGACCTGACACATCCTGGAATCTTTAGGAGAGCTCCCCTCTGAAGAGGGGAGGAGGTCAGATGGGGAGAGAAGAAAGTCCGGTAAGTTGAGTGGAAACGGCAAGTGCAGCGACGGCGCTTAAATGGAGCGGAGAGTGAAGTGATTGTCAGACCTGCAATTTTCTGAGGTTTTACACTGAGACAGGGAGGTTTTACACTGGCAGGTGTCATGTCTGATAGTGAATCACATGTAGCTGTGTGGAGCCGTTAGGAGACTTTAACCTGCTCTGACCTCAGACTTGCTGGTATTTGAACTTTGCAACAGACGGTAAACCATTAATCACTCACTATAGCAGACTTGCAAAGAAGGAACTGGGTGAGAGTGTAGATGTGGTTGTAAAAATGGCAAGAGGTCTTACAATTTTGTTCAATTCTAGAATTGTTTTTATAACAAAAGATTGTGCTGCACATTTGCGTCCCATTAATGATTTGTTGAGTACAGTTAGTCTATGAATAGGGGATTTGAAGCAGATGTGTTATGTTGTGGTGTTAGTGCAAACATATCCTCAGGCTGTTCTTCATACACGTTTTTATTTTTGTTGCTTTTTGGCTTTCCTATTTAACTTGCTGAATCAGACTCTCTAAAATCAACTTTAGATAACTTTAACTGAAACATACATGAATCTGGCAAACGTTATTGAAATAAAACTGTTAAATTTGTCTACTGGCTTCTCCCAGTACCTGCATTTCATTTAGTAAAGCTAGATCTAAATAATACTCATGTTTAGAAGTAAATGTTTACATGACAAGAAAAAAATTCTCTCCATGTTTTCCGTTCATTTTACTGCATGTGAGAGCAGTCCATGAAGGAGGCACAAAACTGGCAAACTGTTTAGCCTCTTTCATCTTAAAGTGCCAATTTTGCAAGATGGGAGAACTACTTATAAAGAACATCTCTAGTTTGTGGGGTTCTCTTTATAGATTTCTGTGGTAGTCATAGTACACTTCATTCTACAAAAGTAGTGACTGTCTGAAATGTCCTCTAGGCAAAAAAGTTGGGATGGTGGGAAAAGTTTTATGCTTTGTGTTTTAGGAGCGGAGTTTAACTGCCATAAAAACTGACGAAATTGACAAAAATTTGCTTCTGAACGTTCTGTAAGCCTTCAATTTCATCTGAAAATAATTTTAAGGATGATGTATGGTGCTAAATACAAAACAGTCATGCAAAATAAAACAACAACTTCTGGGATTTGAGTTTCTGGTGGAGGTTAATTTTCTAGCAGAACAACAACCCTAAACCTGCAGCCAAAGCTACAGTACAATTTATATAAAAAAATATGCAAAGGTTTGTCTCGAACATGCAGGCTGAATACAAATGCACACCATACTTTTCAGCTTACTTGTAATGTAAACTGAAACCCATGTGTTGATATTATTCTGCACTACGTTGTGTTGATCTCTTACATGAAATCACAGTAAATATTTTGCACTTTGTGTCTGTCGGTGTGTCCCTGGCACTTCACCTTGCCCCTTGCCTGCTGGTGGTGGTCAGAGGGCCGGTAGTGCCAAGCCTCACTGCCAGACTGCCCCAGGGCAGCTGTGGCTACTATCCAGTAGCCTGCCACCATCAGTGTGTGAATGTGTGCGTGAATGACTGAATGTTGTGTAAAGCATTTTGGGTTCCGTTGGACTTGATAAAGCGCTATAAAAGTGCAAGCTATTTACCATTTTTCATTTGTAATTTTACTAATGGTGGACAATGTAGAGTGGTATGAACACTAGCAATTTATTATATGCATATTTGAAGCTATTGGCAATTTATGCTTCTTTTTTTTCTCTCTGCCGATTGCCTGTTGGTTGTCAGTCAAAGATGTACTTCAAATAAAGTGAAAATAGAGTTAACTCTAAAGACGAACATTTTATCTTAAGCAAAGATGGAAATAATTTTACACCGTAGAGCCTGTTGCTTTTATTGATTCATTAGATTCCCTTCACTGCATGATAACATGTTTATGACTGCAGATTAGTTCACACTTCAATTTGTGGCAACCTATTACCAAAGTACAAAGGTATGTAGATTTTGCATATTTGTATATTTCAGAGATTTGTCATGTCAATATTGGAGAGTCCCAGTATCTTACATTATGGAAGCTGGCACATTTTTCTACCAGTTTAGGTCAGAGCAACAATTTTTTGGGGGGGACTGTATTTTAGTCTGATCTCACTTACATCACAGCCAGATTCATTTTGGGTGCAAACCAAGCAAAAAGGTCGCTGTGAACATATTTCTATTAAGTAAACACAGAGGTAGAAGCTAGATAACAGCCCGGCAGTTTGTTACAAGCTCCTACTGTGAGCTTGTTCTCTGATTGATATGACTCCTGCATTGTGCATATTGTCAGAGCGGTTTCTAGAAAGTGAAATGACAACATGTTATTCTGACATCTGCTCTGATTTATGCGTACAGCTACAGCATAAACGCCCGCCTGTGTCAGCTCGCTTTGACAGCGTAATTGTGAGCGCAGCTGATTCTGGTCCTGGTTCTGTAATTGCTGTCGTTCGCTGGCTGTGCCTCGGGTGAATGCGGTGAGCGGCTCCCTCAGGTGCTAGTACTTTCTCTTCAGACACACAGGTGACAATTTGAAGAACATTAGAGAAAATCAGCTGCCTGTAAAAGAAAAAAAAAGAAAGAAAGAATCAGGTCGGGGATAATGGTTGAGCAACTATAATGGCGAGTCATGCCACTTTTAAAGTGCGGAAAGTAATTTTGTATTTCAGTGGGGATGGACTGATTAGAGCCTTTATTTTCTTCCACTATCTCCTTGTTTGAAGACCACCATGCATAATCATATTTTACCCTGAAGCAAAAGCAAAGATAAATGTGGCTCCTTCCCCGTCGTTACAAGTCAAACTCATGCTTCGGTTGGCAGCTGATCTTCTTCAAAGTGTATTTCTCCACAGCTCCTCACATTTGCTAAAATAAATTACAGAATAGCAGCAGGTTACTGAGAAGGGTACCTCACTTTTGCAGTGGCAGTCTTTTCAGTCTTGCAGTTTACTTCTGAGAAGCTGTCAACAAAACCTCGGCTCATTTTGAAAAACCGAACAAATGTATTTCAACCTGCACAAGCTATACTACGCATCTCAGACCTAGAAACTCTAAAGGGGGTACCGGCATTGTTTTGACACCTCCATATTCAGATTTTTGTACCAGATCACTGCTGTCATCCTGGCACAACACATCAGAATAAGTTTTTATTTTTAGCAGAATATGCTACGGCATGCATTTGATTGGTTTTGAAGTTTGTAGGATGCCATCACGGAGACAGGTATGCATGACATCTGCATAGGATGTAATATCCATGGTAACACGCTTCCTGTCCTCTCTTTGCTAGCCCGGCCTACTAATAACAGCATGCTTTTTTTCACTATCAACCTAAACAGACATTTTGATTTTTTTTTTACCATAGATGTGTCTCTTTATTAGACTAGGTGCAAATAATTTAAAATAAGATGAACAATCTTCTATATTTAAAAATGCTTAATGCATCACCTGTCCTTGAGTACAGCTTTTATAATCCTCACTCCTGCTCTGTCGTACATGAGTTGGAATTGACCCAAATACCATTTATCTACATGTCTGAGCGAATCCATCCATCTGTCTGACAGGTTGGATTGAACACTGTCACAGTCACAGATGCTTTTATTTCTTTTTTTTTTTTTTTAAACTTATCCGTTTGATCACAAATATCTTTCCTATCTGGAAACTATGTCTGACACAATAAAGGTTCTGCTGTAACAGCCTATATGCTTCTATTACAACCTGATTTTAGGAAACAAGCTGAATTAATTTTTTTTTTTTGGAATCAACACATTTTGCATGTGTCAAAGAAGGAAAAAAGCCAAAACAAAAATATTTGAGAAACATATTTTTCAAAAATAACATTTTAATCATAATTCTTATTTTTTTGTATATCTCTGAATAAAATAGCTCCCACTCCACACATTTCTCCAATCACTCATAAAGCATTAGCTAGGCAGATATATTTTTCTTGTAAAATAGAGCTAATTTTCCATCATCTTACATCTGATAAAATCTGTCCAGAGGTAAGCCACTCGTTTCAGCTAGCAGAAAAACATCAATAGAAGTCACTAACCTCCAATGTTAGGCTGCAGTGTGCGTGTTATTAATTATCTCAGAAAATTGGTAAGTAGTGCAAATTTGTGCAATTACAATCCACTCCCCTTGTGTTATTTTTTCCTATTTCCCACCTAAATGCCTGCTAACCTAAAATAATGGAAGATAAATGGCATGAGTCTAGAAGAGGGTGAATCTAGAAAATAGATGACGCAGGCTGCTGGGCTATTTGTTCATATTGGTGGTGAACTAGATTCTTTTTGCTAAATTTGGAGTGACTCCAAATCAAGCTTTTATTTTATACTCCTTTTTAAATAGTTTCATTCATCCACTACTCTGCCTAAAATACTTGGAGTAGTGAGTAGGATTTATATTAATTTAGAACAGTGAGATTATTTGAACTGAAAACATAATTTAGTATCACATAAATATTATAGAGGATGAGAGTTGAGCACTGCTGCTCTACAGGTTGACTTTGTCAACACGAGGCACCTCAAGAACTGCCAACTGTCTTTCTTCAAAATAAGAGTGTCAAAGATAGATACAGGGGTACTAAGTTTGAATTGCTCATGTTCCTTTCTGGGGTTCATAATAAAAGCTTGCTTTTACTTCATCAGAAAACAATCATATGCCAACAGAAAGCAGTTCAGCCATAGATGGCAATTTCTGTTGATAGTGCTCATGCAAAGGTGTTCACAAGTTCATGCATGGAGACATTGTGACTGTCGTAAATTTTACAAAAAGAAAATCTTAAATTATAAAGTCTTAAAATTCTACTTTATTTTTGAAAAGAAAACATTTACCCTTCAAAATTACAGCCTATTGTCTCCTTATTTAGCCATTACTGGTAACACTAAGTGATCATTTTGTGTTTCGAGGGACACTATCATTTCCCGGTGGCAATATCTCAGTCGTTTTTGAAAGTATTCAAAATGATCTAAATGTTCTAGACAGGATCCCTATGATTTAGAGACGTTCTCCCATCAATCTTGTTTCCTATCTATACATCTGTCCTTAATGACCCTGGCTGTGTCTCCTCCAGTTTCACGGAAAACTCTCTCGTTAATCTCCGTGACGGAGAAATCCTGAAAGCTATCCCGTATATCTGTCCATCTGTACCCTCCGAAAGACAGTAATCTCATTGTTTGCAGTTTTCACTTCAGAGACGGCAGCGAGCCTGTAAAGCGAACACACTGTTCTGATGGATTGCTGACAGTTTGCTGCAAGTGTAGCCTGTGAAAATAAGAAAGCTCCTTATGCAACTGTTTAAAAATGGCACAAAGTTGAAGACAGCTTTAAATATCTGTTGACCATTAAGACAAAGTACAATTTATATATATAAATATATATATATAAATGCAAATCTGATTATTTTCTTTATATTTGTACTGTGGTAACTAGATGACTTTAGCAAATTTTTTGTATTTAAACTTTTGGACAGAGTTTATTTGACGTTAGGTCATCATTTTAATCCAATGGACACAGATTGTTATGGAATGTGGCCAGGATTAGTGGCCATCTTTCTCTTCGATCCATTATTTTCTATTTTTTTTTTTTGCCCACTGTTCAGCTTTGTTCTAAGCTGTACTCCTGCACAAGTTCAACCCCCATTACTCCAAGGAGCTGAAGCATGAAATAGGCTTGCCAGTATCTGGATGTCAGATTCTGAAACTTTAAGGCCCAGAGTGCTTGATCAACACTGACTGGTCAGAAGGGAAGAGATCAAGCAGGGAGTGACACCGCTATTTAAACATTTCTGACTTCAGATTTTACTGTTCAAACAATCACTAAATGTGTCTGTGTAACCATAAAACAAA
Source organism: Xiphophorus maculatus (assembly GCF_002775205.1). Lineage (NCBI taxonomy): Eukaryota > Metazoa > Chordata > Actinopteri > Cyprinodontiformes > Poeciliidae > Xiphophorus > Xiphophorus maculatus. Next base: position 11,165,107 of record NC_036443.1, on the reverse strand, counting down.
GGCTAGTCTCTTGGACGCTACTGGTTCACTGGGATGCGGTGGGTTCCTCTTCATCTCAAGCTATAATTCCCAGGTACTCTACCAGAGGCCTGGGAACTTGAGGTTTCCTCACAGTATTTGTTCTTAAAACCAAATTCTGCTGAACTGACATGCTGGATGAGCTTTTTGAGCCACTTCTCCAGAGTGGGAGGTCATTGTCACAAGGGCTCCGATGACCACAGATGCCTTCACCTGCCAGGTGTTTTCTAGTTTTTCCCTGAGCCCCTGGTATTTCTCCAGTTTCTCTTGTTCTATTTTCCTGATGTTTCCATCATTGAGGATGGCCACATCAATTACAACGGCTTTCTGCCGCTGCTTATCAATGATTACAATATCCAGTTGGTTAGTCATTACTATTCTATGCTTTTGAATCTGAAATCCCTCAATATCTCAGCTCGGTCATTTCCAGTTTGACCTTGGGGTACCCGGTTTGTATTTTGCACTGATGTCTCTGTACAGTATACCAGCTCTTTGGTTTTGGAGTTCCGCGTACGCCATGATTAGAATTTGTAGACTTATTTCTAAGTTCACATTTGCGTGTTTTTTTCCTGCTGCTTAAAACATAGATAATGATAATGATGATAATGTTCACATTTAAAATTGATGGAAGTGTGTAATATAAATAGTGTTTTTTGAACTGCTGTCTCTGCGTGTGCTTCCAGGAGAATGTAGACTCTTAGCTCTACACTGAAATCTCTAATGAACTGATGAACATTTCCAGATTCATCATGATCCATTACAGAGGCTGAAAGGTTGAACGGAGAAAACAGCTTAACTTTGCTGAAAGTCTGTCTGAAGGAATTTGGAAATCGCTTAAGATCTCATAGAAAACACAGTTGTTGTCAATGTGGCTTTGTAACTCTTGGTATAGTACCAATCACCAGATTTTTTGCAGTGTCTCTTGATTTATTTGAGTAACCAATGTTGCACATCCACACTTCCATATTTACAGTCTCTCAACTTCAGAGCAATCGTGAGTTTATTTGGGGGTAAACGCCACAGAGGTTTGAGGCCTGCCCTCATTACTGTTCCTTTCATCAATAAATCGCAATCCATCCCTGCTTTTGTGTTATCCGGAATGCCAATCTGTCCTCATCACTTCCTCCGTTAATGCATAATATTAGTCTGATTTCTATGATGGAGTGCCCAAAGGCAAAATAGTTTCTTTTCCTTTTTTCCTCGCTGCTCATCGACCATCACCTCGCCTTCTCCTGAGGCGATGAACTGAGATTGTTCTGCTCATGAGGATTGACTGGCTAATCCAAAGCAATGCACTGTCAGACCAGGCAGAGGCTAGAGGCTGCTTCATCAGTCAGAGCTTAGGCATTACATCTGTCATCTGCCACTGATGAATTTGCTATCAATAGCTTCTAAAAATTAGTTTGTGTGACGCAGGAAGAGGGAGACTCTGCTTTATTATTATTGACTGGCTATCTCATTTAAGATGAACGAGTATTTGAAACACATTTGACTGTTTTACTCTGGCTGATGTGTGCAGGATTAGGTGTGACATTAATAGCATCGTGTAAAAAAAATCGTGTCACCTTTGCCTCTTTTGTGAAATAGTAGCTTTTATGTGAAACTTGCTGAAGGTATATAGATCTTTACTAACGGTGAACGCAGTGAGTCTTGTTTTCATATTTTTGCAGAGTCCAGCTCTCAGTCTGCAAAATGTAACTTATTACCTTGCAGTTGTCAAAAGCCACGGCATCAGAAAAAAAATAAAAATACTTTGCTTTGCAAAACTCTGAAACCTACAGAAAAACTACAACTTGTAGTATTTTATTTTTTTCCTGGATTTCGCAAGTCGAGCTGATTTCATGAGGAGTTAGTGATTCTTCCTTCTTTTGAATGTATAGAAATGTTATAAATAAAAAAATAAATAATAATAAAGCCCAGTCAGATTTACTATAAGTACCATAATATGTTCAGTAAACATGACTTTCAAGTTGGTGAATGAGACCTGAATAAACTCGGCTGTTTTTCCAGTGTAGCGATAGTAACGTTAACCTACCTCACCGGCATTGTGGGGCGACAGGTGGGAAAGAGCTCTGTTACTTTATGCAACATGGAGCCCAAGAAATAAACAATGAGACAAAGGCACCAACTGGTCTGATGCCAATACAGAAATGTATCCGGAGCCTGCACAGGAACATGTATACTCTACAAAGGTCTGACTGCACAAAACAGAGCTCCTTTGGTTGCATGACGTAAGCTTAGACAGCAATGGTTTTAATCGTATCTGCATGAAAATTGATCCGTATGATAACTACAATCACTTCACTTAGTAGGAAAGTGCAACGGTTTGTAGAACTCCATAAACTCCCTGATTCCTAGTCCTTCTTATATCCCCCCCATTCCCAATCATGTCAGGTGTGTTTTAAAATCGATAACTGTTTATTTCAAGTCCACTCAAAGGGGTTCCTGGAGAGGTTAAGCCATTAACCCGTGTGGCACGCATTGTGTCTCTGAATAGATTTCAGACAATGCTTTGGAAAATGGCTATTTCAGCAGGGATGGGACTCGGTCACAGAGTCCAAAACAAATAAGAGGATGTGAGTTGTTGCCTCCCATCATGAAAGCACTTGCTGCCCGCATTCTTGACCCCAGCAGCTCCTACATCCCCCCCGTTCTTATTTCACACATTCCTGAACTGGGTTGTACTTTTTGTGCTGCCTCACTTTGGTACAATGCATGCTCCTTTCGGGCCGAACATTTCCTCGTTCTTCTGGAGAGGAAATGTGTCTGAGGCAACTTCTAGACGTTATGAATTTCACAAACTTCAGCACATATTTGAAACAAATTTTAAGTGCCTCGCTGATGTCTTCAAATCCCTTGGATCTTTCAAGATTTTGTCATGTTTCATCCACAAATTTAGATTTTAACCCACTTCCACTGGCTTTCTTCAAGTTTTGCACTGCTTTTAGCTCCATCCAACTTTTGATCAACTCTAACAGCTTTTCCTGTCTTCCACTTCATAATGCTGCCACTATGACGCAAGTATGGAGGGCTTATGTGAACAGTCTTTTTCATGTAGTTTAGTTTTGATCCCATTTTACCAGAGCTCTGCCTTCCACTTAATTGATACGTTTGTTTATGTGTCTTTTACTAATATTCTTTCAACATTTACTTCCTTTTCTGTGTTTTTTTCTGATTTTCTCACTAGAGCTGCGTGTCTTACGCCAGAGCTGCTATGGCCCTTCTCTGATTATTGCTTTCCTTACCCAGTTTAGCTAGACATCTGTTTTTTTGTAGGTTTGCAGTTGTGCTATTTATATTGGTAGATTAAACAGTACTCCATGAACAGATCGAAGTTATGTGTTTCCTGGTCTTCATAATGCTGTTTGTTCACTAGTATTTACAAAATTAGGAAATCGTGGATCCTTCCTGATCAAATATGAATAAGTTGAAGGGATATACGACTTCCAACAAGGTGCTGCTTTTTATTTCTCTTTTAAATTTCCAACTTTATTTTTGCTCTACAGCAATGGCAGCAGCGGATCCACAAGATTATCAATGTATCAGGAAAGAAAAAAAGTACTTAATTAAAAAAACACACTGGTTATAATGCTCACTCATGGCTATGGAGTCTGCAGCCAGGCTGAACAAATACCTCCAGTTGCAGGAGCTACTGGCTGTTAATAGGTCTATGGATGTGTGTGTGTGTGTGTGTCCCTCTACAAGTTGGCTGCATACGAATTCAGCGGAAACAATAAGGGCGTTAATTGATTTTGTCACCAGTAGCAAGCAAAAAGAAAAAAAAAATGGAACTCCATCCTGTCTTTCCCTCCCACCCCTCAAAAGACTGAAAAGCAATCTAAAAATGACCCCCCTCTAGACACTTACTGTCGTTCTCCATCAATTTTCCACCTCCACAGCTGTTGCAGCCAAGTCCAATTTCAGCTGCCTCATGGCCAGTGAAATCTCTGACAGATTGCTGGACCTTTTTTTGCGACTTTCGTTTCCGAGTCCCGCTGCTTTTTCTTGCATGTGGGAGAGGAGGAATGTCAGGATGGAGGAAATGGCGTAAGACGGGAGTTTGTGGGGTACGGGGTGACATTAAGACAGAGACGGATAGAGAACGTACCTCATCATGACACACTGTAGGAACATGAGGAAAGGCATCCAAAATAAGTTTGGGGTATTCCTAGGAAACCTTTGGTCATCAAAAAAAAAAAAAAATTAAATTAAAATTTTGCGTGGAAAAAGACAGAGCTGATCTTTTCTCATTATGTATCAAATTTTTATCGCACCATTACTTCTCTTCATGAAGAAAGAAGGATGAGTTTTGTGTCCCTGGAGAAGTGCTGATCTTTTTTTGAGCAATATTCCTACAATATCCCTTCATCCCAAAACTGTCACATAACAGACGCGGGATTATTTAGAGGGACAGTTTTAGCCATTTTGCTTAAATCACGCAAATAGGAAGCGACACTGATCAGATTCATAATTCACCGCTCCCAATTGCATGTCAGCTGATTTATGGCTGCTATTATGCAAATGCACACACTTAGAGCGGCCGTTTAGATGTGTAGCCGAGGAAGGTTTTATTTACGATTTCAGTGAATCTTATTAACCGGAGTCGGTTTAGTGGATTGGAGAAGAATGGAACTGGGAGAGAAATCACGAAATGTGCATAATTCAAGGATCATTTTATAAATATTCGTCAAACGATTCCGTCTAATCCCTCTCACTCCTCATCATAATAAATGTGAAGGAGTACAGAAATAAATTGTAAGGAGAATGGACAAGTTTTAGTATTTAAAAAAAATACTACCATTTTGTTTGTGTGCATAGATGCAAATTAAAACACAATTTATTCTTGTTCATGTTATTTAATCAACACTGATATTTAAAAAGACAAATCTGCAACTCTAATGTATTCATCTGGAAAAACATAAAGGTATTTCATTGTGTATAAACATGATTTTATTCTTATGTCTTCAAGTTCATTCCTGTCTATAGGAAAAGCTTTACTTTACAGTCTAAAAAAGTTTTTGAAATCTGGTAGTGGACCTAAAACCAGGAAAAGAAACCCAACATGATTAGTCTAAAACCAAAAGGTCACAATGTTTGTTTCTAAAAACAGTATCGTTTATATTGCCACAGAACCCTCAGCTAGTACCTGTCTGATATTATACTCAGAGCTCCAGTGAAAGGTTTCAGTTTAAGGTGTTGATGTCGATCTTCCTGCATTTCTTGTCATGTCCTCTCAGAACAGAAAGAGGTGACTGTTTAAAGAGGGATGGGGAGTGACGTCTTACTGAGCAAGTAGGCAACAGATGGTGTTGAAGGTTCATCTATAAAAGCAGCGTTTGACCTCCACCAAGGTCTTTATCTTGAGATTTGATGTTGGCGACAGGCTCACACCATCTGAAACTAAAAGACAACCTCGTTTTGCCAGGCTTACTTTGTTTGTGCTCACAGAAACATCTGTTCATGCATAGGGAGAAAAAACAGGTTGTGCAGGTAAAATGAAAGGTTTTTTGAGATGTGTGGCATGTGCATAATATGACCAAATGTTTCTGTGTTTTAATACCATTTCATCTTACTTTTTATATGAGTCGTTGCTAGGATTGTTTTTAAAAAAAATGTTTTCTTTTTTTTAGGTCATTGTACTTCTATTTGTCATCACAACTTTATAATTGAATAAATTAAATGAACTTCTGAAGAAGCGAACAAGTGATTCCTCATCACACACTAACTGTTTTCTATTGTTGCTCATTCAGACAGGTGATCTTGCACAGCAGGGCTCAGATGTTGACAGTCTTGTCTGTAATAAACTGTAAGAATTTGGCAAGCTTTTGCTGCAGCAGTGGACTGCATACTTGTGCTACTCAGAATCCTGACAACATTGAGTCACTGCATGCCTGATTATAATCAGGAAAGGCACTGAATGAGGATATAAAAGCCTCAGGGCAACACATTCACTTCTTTTGAGTGCTGTCTGATTAATGTCGAATCATATCTAGTAATAATCATGACCCTAAACTGTCCGGAGGGGCCGGCACAACAGACTGGGACCACAGAATCACAAGCTGGTACATCAGAAGTTTCTTCTTTGAAGAGACATCTGGGATTTTATCTGGAAAATTCACTTGGAACCATTCAAACCTAAATTGTTCTGATCAAGTAATAGGAAGACGTGCCTCTCAATCAAAGTCACAAATGAATTTCACCTGATGATACAAACAAAGTGATAACACATAGAACCAGTTAAATGAATTTACAATGAATACTCCATTTATATGACGGAGTTGGAGTGCTCAGCAGATGAGAATAATTTTAAACACAAACACTCAAACAAGTGTATCTCTGTTTTACATTCAGCTAATTTATGTTTTTAAATGAGGAAAAAAATGCAGTCATTAAAAATATTGGAATCAGAAGCTTCTCTGTCAGTTGTGATGTTGTTAGTTTTTTTATGAATAGACTAAATATCTTTAAACTTCTCATAAGTATTTGTTATTAGGAGTGGTAGTCAAAATGTGCACAAGTGCAGCATCCAAGTTACTCTCTCAAAGATCAATTTTCTTCATATTTTCTATTTATTAATACTATCCCCCATAAAGTTATTTCTTGTTTTTGGAGCCTCTTCCATTTTCTGTTGCTTTGACAAAAGCCTTAGGCCAAATAAGATGGGTGAATTTATTACATTAAGATGAGTGCTGAGCCAAAATGTCCTTTGAAATGGGCCATATGGAAAAAACAAAATCTCTCTCAATGTTTCCTGTAGATTGGTTCATTTTGCTACAGCTGGCTGGTAGAGAACTCTTTTCAGGTATAAAATTTATTATGTGCCACTCTTGTTTTATTTACAGGTGTTATGGACAGGTACTGAAAAAAATCATGTAATCATAAAATGCATTTTGATAAAAAAAAAATAATAATAAAAACCCCCTAGTAGAAATGCTGTCTGTCTATCTGCTACACATTCTGAGTATTTGTTAACAGAATAGGAAGCAAAACGAAGATTTTGGTCATTCTTACTTGTACAAAACAGGAAAAGTTTAGTCTGATTTAAAATACTGTGTCTATTTGGTTTATGTGAACATCTGGTCTCAATTAGATTCATTTTGTACATTGAAATTGATTCAAACAAAAAGTTTGGATCAGTTGCAGTGTTTTTGTATTCTTTTCCATAAATTATATTTTCCAAGCATTTAGAGATATGTGAATTTCATGTTTGAAAGTTGTTCATTTTGTGGTCATTATCTGGTACTTTTTCCCACAATACAGTTTTTCTCAATTGCTTTAGTGCATTCATGAGGACAGAACTACAATTTACAACACTTGTCATCAAAAATGTTTCAATAAATTACTAAACAACGTCCCTCACATGTACCCTGTTATATTAATAACATGACAGAACAATTTGACTGTCTTTTCCGTACTCATTCTGAGGCACAGACATGTTCACTGACACAAATTTAAACTTTTGAGAGATGAACTAAGGATTTTGAGAAATCAAGTAATCCATGGTGTTTTGTTGTTTGTATGAATTGCTTTGGAAAATGTACCTATTGTCTTGCAAATGTCAAAACCGACTGTTTTGACATTTGCAAGACCTACTGTTTGGTGATTTGAGAAATGCACTGGAGCGACCGAGACAAACTGCAAGCTCTTTTTCAGTGTCCCCATTTATCACCTTTGGTATTGTTGCCTTTGAACAATAAATCAAATGAAAATGTAAAAAGTAGGCTAATGAATAAAAAAAATTGGGTATGTGACTATTTTTAGATTTTAAACCAACTGAGCTTTACCCCACCACCAATTATTTCCAAATGGGACAACCGTTCTGGTGTCCAGTAAGGGCTATGCTAATGGAGTTGCTAATCATGCTCATTAATTATACCTCTTTCTAATGACATTTCACTAACAAGTGTCTTTTTGTTAAATTTGTATCATTCAACTGGCAGCACATCTCCTCAGTCGCATGAACTTAGTCAAATTAACAGACCTAAAAACCCAGAGAGGTAGGTTCTTATTATTCACACAGTAAATTTATCAGACAGATTTTATTTTCAAAGGAGGAATTATGGCAGCATGCCCCATAAGGTGCTAGATGGTCTAAGCGGTTTCATGTACCGCATATCCTCAGTTAGGGTTTGTTCTTAAAAGTTTGTCATGACATCAGATATGAATATTAGCTGCAGACGTCGGTTACTTTTACTCAGTTACATTTACTTGAGTAACTGTTTGGGAAATGAATACTTTTAGGAGTGTTTGGAAGAGATTGACTGCCTTTAGATTGGGTTGAACTGGAATCTAGGAAGTCGTTTCTTAATTTGACCATGGTTTCATTGAAAAGACATATCAGAATAAAATGTTATTGTTTACTATGTCAGTAAAATACCTTAAAGTTGGGATATTGTATCAAAATAATTCTCTGTAAGGTTGACAGCTCTAGTTCTGAGCAACTGTTGTTCTTTGTAAGAGCAATAAGAGCTGGAATAAACTTTTGTCTTTACCAACTTAGTGAGGAACTTTGATATTTCTTGCTTGATGGTCCTCTGATTGTGCCAAAACACAAAATTTGCTGTTTTTTCTTAGAAGTGTGATATAGTTTATAATATTAGTCATGTTTCAAAAATAATGCATCTTAGTATTAAATAGCCTGCATACACCATGACTCTTGTCCAACTCATTTTTTCGTTTACCACAGATTGGGCTTGTTGTATTTCAGCTACTTCTACGTAGCTGTGCTGTGTTCACCATAAACCGCAATTACGTGGGTCTGTGTTTTGTCTTTGCCGTTACTCAAAATTTGGTCACAAATTAACATTAAGATAATCAAGTTTTAGTAATAGTAGTTCACATCATGACCAATCCAAAAATATATTAATGTATAGATCTGTTCCCCACTCTTTCAAGAGGAACAAGTAAAAAAGTGGAAGAAGATGAAAGAAAACAAAAGGAGCGAGGAGTTATAGTACTTAACAAATTAAAAAATAAATTCATACTCTGACTCCCAGCACATTTTCAAAAAATATTTTCAATGGAGATTTTCTCCAACTTTTCTTTCCATCCATACTGTGTTTATACAGAAATACTGGAGTTGGAATGCAGGAATTTACAGCGAGGTGGAATTTATGCAAAGCACTCGATAGCTTTGCAGGACGGAGCTGAATGGTTTTCCCTCACTCCCATCTTACCCCTTCGCCCTCAGGATGCATGAAATCGAACAGAATGAGTCCATCGTCTTTTTTTTTTTTTCTCTAAATCACTCTCTGTATGCCCTCATCTATGCAAGCACATTTGTTGAGCAAAAAGAGATCAATTTTTTAGATAAAGGCTGATGTGCGGGAGAAAACTTTGCCACTACTCATTCATGGCTGTGTGAGAAACATGAGATGTCATAGAAAAGAGCACTTCAACATTTTTTGGTGACTCATGTCTGTGAAGGGTAGAACCAGCTTCTTACACTTAATGTTTTTTACTTTATTGTTTGTCTGTGGTGTTAAGCACTTTGAAGCTTTTAGGGAATATCAAATGAATGCTGTTGTTTACAATTCCTGTCACAGAGTAGTTTCACCAGGCAGCTTCAAAAATAACAAAATAAAGTCATTACAATCATTAGTTATTCTGTGAGTGTGAGTTATTCCATGATTACTATTATTGATAATAGGGGATTTAGTGTAGCACGTACCTCAATCAAAATAAAACTTGCGACTTCCTGATCTCCAAGTCATTTGCGTTTCAGTAAGAACAGTTCTGAAAGCGTTTGAGTGAACCTGAATAAGACTGGATTAATGAGAACCCCCTCTCTGTCTGCTTGATTTTTTACTTTGGCTTAAAAAAAAAAGGAGGTCAGCAGGTTTTCATTCAACTCTCTGAAAGCTCTCCTCTTCTCCCTTTATATTCTAGTTCTGCTGCGCGAAGAGGTGGCCCAGCTCCAGGAGGAGGTGCACCTGCTGCGGCAGATGAAGGACATGTTGAGCAAGGACCTGGAGGAGACCCAGGGAGGCTGCTCGGCTGACGTCCTGTCCGCCACGGAGCTCCGAGTGCAGCTGGCCCAGAAGGAGGAGGAGCTGGATCGGGCCAAGGAGGCTTTACAAGGTAAGAGGTCCAGACAGGAAACGATAAACTGCGTGTTGAAGCAGCAACTGTTTTCTTAAAACAAAAACACGAACAATAAAGTCTCAAAACCCGTAAGCACGCCTTTCAAAATGATCAAAATTACCACTATTTGTATCTTCTCAATGTTGCTTCTTTTTTTTTGCATTACAGTCACAAACTTTAATGTTATTTTATTGGGATTGTATGTGATAAACTTACACAAACTAGCACAGATGGATGGATAATGAAAGTGTGGCAAAAAAATTAACATCAACACATCTACCAAATCATAATATTTGGTGGTGGCAGTATCATGATTTGGAGATGTCTTTTCTTGGTCGGAAAGAATCCTCTTAGACTGCAAAATCCTTAGAACTTTATGTCAATGCAGAAAATGACCACATACAGAGAGCCAATAATACAATAAAATGTTTTGGATCTTGGCATGTTCATGTATTGGAATGGCCCAGTCAAAGTACAGACCGAAACGCAGGACGATTTTAAAACGTTGCATTATTTTCTTTCCACCACTCTACAGTAAGTTGGTTTGTCCACATAAAACCTAGTGAAATAAATTGAAGTTTGTGATTTTAACATGTCAAAATGTGAAAATAAAAATTTAAAGGGCTTACATTTATTTGAAAACCATCATTTGATTATTAGTTAGGAAGATTTTTGGAATTCTTTGAAAATAACTTTAACGTTTAAGGTATCAATTTAAAAAAGGCTGACCAAGCTACATGTTTTGCCATATCAGATATCTAATCCATTACTTATCTCATAAAATATTCAGACCTTTATGTATCTACCTGTTTCATTTAAAGTAGCAGCAGTTTTCACTTTAATCGTTTAGCTGTCCTGCTTTGATTTACCGCCTGCCACTCCCACTCTTGCTGTTTCACTTCTGCCGCTTTATTTCCCAGCACCGTGATATTGACCGCAGTGTCTGCAACAAACATGCTTCATGGAGCCCATTAACTGCATTATGAACCATTAGCATGCGATCTGCTGGACAGATAATTTTGTGGCGTACCAGTTCTTTTACTTTTTACTTATTCATTCACTTTCCTCCTCTTCCTCCTTTTCAGCTCTACATGAACATCCAATCAGAGTTTCATGTGCATTTACCTTCTGCCTAAATATCAGACAAATCTTTGGGCTTTGAATTGTTTATGTGAACCACTGGTCTTTCAGAGTGGACTGATTAAACAATGTACGATGCCTTTGACATTCAAAAGCATGAGTTTGATGCACGAGCGTGAGTGCACTTAGAATTTTCTCTTTTCCAGAATGGACATACAGGCTCGTGTGTTTACTCCAACTAATATCTACATAAATGTGCCTTATCAAGTTTTTTGTAGCCCATAAAATGTTACAGGCATAATTTTGACTAGACCAATTTCCATTATTCCTATTAGAAATTATAGGTATTACTAAAATTAGTAGGTTACCTGGCGTTGGTGCAGTGTTCCTTTGTTTGACAGCTTGATTGTGACCAAATTCGTCTGACCGTAAAACTTTTCTTTATTTTGTCCATGTGGTTAAAATGAGTGAAATTAACAAATAATAACTATATGAGAGTTTGTGTAGACCTCTGAGCTGAACTGCTGGCTGCTGTAAACACGGCACCACACACTTACTGATGGATTCTGGGTTTAAGATTAGTGATTGTAAGCCTGCAGCACAAAATGACAATCAGTTTAATTATTAACTATGACTGTGAGGTCACACATGGCCTCAAATACTGAATAATCAAAGTCACAATTCAGCTTCTGAAAACCACTCCACGGTTCATGTTTTTTCTCTGTTGGCGTCGGCCATGACAGGCTGGTTCTGTCACAGTTTTAGGGAATTTTTCCAAGTGGGAATATACTCACAAAACTGAATAAAAAAGAAATAAATAAAAAGAAAAAAAGAAAAGAAATAAGTTTCTGCCAGGCACTGCTCGGTGGATTGCACGGCTTCAAGCAGAGATGTCATCAGAACGACAATGAATCATTCTTTTCAAAGAAAATATCACCCATGAAATGAGGCGGAGAGCAACGCTATCGTTTTGGATCACGCAGAAAAACACGACCTGCTGTCAGGAGATATTGTTGCAGCGACATTTTCGCTCGACTCCAGCAAGACTGGAGGATTTGAACTATAAACAAAAAGGGCTGGATGGGGAGCAGGACAGAACATGCATTAGATAAATATGTATCGTTCCCACTGTGATGGTTAAATATCTCAGCAGACTCCTGGCAGCCCTCGTACCCTCATTTGCGTGACTCAGACCTTTAATGAAGGCCAAAGCCTACCAGCCCCTGCAGGCTGTGACAGTAATCAACCACTAATAAAAGCTTGATAAAAGGGGACTTTGGTTGACTTACAAGGTCAAGGAACGTTAAGCTTAGTGGATCAGTTCTGCAATTAAAAGAGGGATGAGAGAGAACAAAAGGAAATTGGTTGTTGAGATGTTAAAGGTTGGTTATATGAGGGTTAAACTGAAAGGGCGTGAGCTTAAAAGAGAAAATGCCCATGTCAATAAGGTTTTCTTGTGTACTTGTTTGACATAAAAGTGATTTTATTGGAGGCATAGACAATAAGCCAATGTTTAATGCTGAGCATTGACCAGAATGTGACTCATGCACACACAGTTGCATTTAGGAGGCACTGACACAGCAAATTCTGCAGCAAATCAACACTTATGACACTCAACAACACATATACAGTATATGCCGAGTCTATTTGGTCCTTATCAGAATTGGTGTTAATTTAAATCTTTTCAGAGTTTTAAATAGTGTTGATCTAACTCTGCAGAATTTGTTGTGAAGGAAGATACGTCTATTTATGTTCCCGTTTTTCTCCTGAACTGGCGAGGAACAGGAGGAGCCGCATCGCAGCTCATGTTTCAGTCTTCCTAAATCTTCATTAATTGAGAGTTTTTATTGTTGCACACTTTAAAGACACTGCTTTTAAGGCAGCTATAAAACAGCAGCAGATTTTGCCCATTGATTTTTTTTTTTTTTTTTTTTTTTTTGGCTCATAAGCTGAAAATTTAGGCAAAGTTCTGATTTCTTTCTGTCTTTCTTGGTTCTCCTTTTTGCACTTGAGCTTTCCCATGATTTGCCACAAACTTCAGTATATTTCCTGGTGATTTTTAAAAAAATATATATATAAGAAACTAGAATCATTTAACTATCAAGATAGCTGTTCTCTGTGCAATGAAGCCCACCAAACACCACCAGTGTGGGTTATTTTGCTGATAAGAGTAGGAATTTATATACATTTATATATTTATTTATTTAAAAATATACCCCAAAAGGCATACAGCTTAAGCTGCAGCTGAAGGTGATTCTAGAAAAGATTAATTCAGGGGCCTGAATATGAATGCACACCAGAATTTCTAGCTTTTGCTTGTAAAAAAAAAAAAATAAATAAACAAACATGTCCCTTTTCCATTTAATTTTTATTTGATACTTGTATTGGTCTAGCTTATTAAATCCTTATACGATACGACGTGTTTTGTGCATTTTACAATGCAAAAATATCCAGGGTTTAATAATCCTACAGGAAAACATTGGTGTACTTTTAACTTTAAGTTTTCTTTTGGATAGGAGCGACTTCATGAGACAGGATGTAGGCAGTGAAAGCTATGAAATAATCTTCACGGTATTCCTCTTCTCACGAATATTACATCTGAAGGTTGTCACAGTTATGAAAAGCTATAGAGAAAGCACAAAAGCAATAGTGAATAAATCCACAAGTGAGCCCCAAAGACAAACAAAAGTAATGACTCTCGCATTACTCAGACTTGCATTAAGTACACTGTGAATTGCGTAGCGTGAACGATGATGGAACAGCGTGTGGCACAGCAGCTTAACTCTTACTCTGTTTTCTTCTACGTTTCTGTCAAATTGCTGCATTAAGTGACAGGGATTGTAAAATGGCACTTCCTGAATGTCAAAAGAAATTATCCACTTTTATTTGAATCCAGTGCACTTTAAAAACCAAAGAGGCAATTTGTTGAAGCAGCTTCAAGCCTTTACTGTAACAAATGTCTTTTGTTTCGCTGTTTGGCAGTAGAAAAAGCCTCAGGCTTAAATCACAAAGGTGAGTTTGAAAATCAGACTGACAGATGCTAGGAGTGGTATTGTTGGACATGAAGATTTATTGCAACTTAATGTCCCATTTCCATTGAACTGATTACTAATATAGACTGCACAGTGGAGTAGTTGCTAGCGGTGTTGCACTGGATCAAAATCTTTGTGTTTGAATTCAGATCAGGATTTTTCTGCATTGAGTGTGCTTTTTTTTGCAATTGCATGTGTGGGTTCTCAATCTGCTACCCCATCTTCCTCCCATAGTCCACAAATATGGATGTTAAGTTAATTGGCCTCTCTCTAAATTCTCTTGACTTTTGCTTGTTGGTGCTGAGTGTATCTGTGTTTCATCCAGTAATGTATCCATTATGATCTCTGTTTCTTGGGAGGATACCTATTTACCTTGGAAAAGGTTCTCAGCAGCTTTATTCCTAACTCAGTCCAGATGGCTTGCAGCTCAATTACACACATTTCTGGTCCCCTATAAATACAAAAACTAGAATACAAGGAAGAACAGTAGTTTTTCTATATTTATTTTTCCACACCATTGCTGCATTTTTTCCGGTTTCTCTCCTCTATCCCTCTGTTTGTCTTCTTTTCTGCCAAAACCTGGATTGTTTGATGTGTTAATGATGCTTGCTATTGCAAACCAGATGTTGACCACTGAGGTGCATTGCCGCAATTCAGAGGACTGGTAACATCTTAAAATTGCAGCCTTTGTTATTTTGCCTGTAAATTGTCAACGCAGACAATCTGTGAACCCTGAAGTGAAAAAAACTTTACAACTCCAATTAAGATTTCCTCATCAAAGAGTCCTTTAATGAAATTTCAAAGTGTAGTTGGCCCTTTCTAGTGCTTTTAATTATCTACTTTCCCCTCAGCTAATTGACACCCCCCGATCATTTGGAGCATGAATGAAAGTAAACAGCTACATATCATCAAAGTGTTGTCTTCTTGCTGTGTTTGGAGCCACTTTACTCCAGAACGTGTCCTTCACTACAAGTCTCATGTCTCACTAGATATTTAATCACCTAAACACAGAGAGTTTCCGCAAATGCGTAAGCCATTTTTATCTGGCTTGTTAAGCCAAAATAATGAAAGTGACTGCATGTTTGTTTACTTTTACTTTGAAATGTAGCATAAAAAATAGAATTCCAGATGGTGAATCAAAACAGAAGCAAAAATTGACAGGATATTTTATGTATGCTTTGAGATGTATCACCTCGTTACAAGCATTTTACTTTTTGTAACTCGTTTTAGGGCGATTCCGGTTGATTCAGGTTTACTGCTCTGAATGTCATGGGAGACAGAAATGTAACGAAACATTTAGAAACATATTAGAATTTCTGAACATTTCTAGAGAGCAACTTGACTGACAATGTTGAAATTTGTTGCAAAACCATACACACATTAATAACATTCAGATAATGTGCCGTTCAAAACTCTGTAGCCGTTTTATAAACTTTGACTTTCAGATACCAGGTTCTGTCTAGTCACTTTATAAGGCATAGTAAATTGCACAGATCCAGACTGTGTAATTTGCATTAAAAATAATTATAAATGCACTTCCAAAAGTACAAATAAAAAGGCCAGGGTTTCATAATGTTTTCCAAAAAGACAAAATGATTACAGAGCTGACATTTCAAGCTGCATTTGTTGCATTAGTGTGTAGCACCATTAGTACAGCTCGCGTAACAAGACAGCGCTTTTCGTGTGTAGCTTTTACGTCTCTTGCTTAACCCTGAGATTTTCAAAAGGATATCGACAGTTACAGTTACAGGGCCTGTCCATGGCAGATAAAGGTCGAAAGGTCAAACAGATGAAACAGAGACTCATCCTAAAAGTCTAACTCTCTTATGACCTAAACCACATCTAAAAAATACAGTTTCCTTTACGGGTTCTTACGTCTCCCTGCTCCTTCTGTCTTAATGTTAAAAACACTACTGACACTGATAATAGCTAACTTTGAACGTCAACACACGTCAGTTAAATCTGGTAGCTTTTATTTTAGGCAATGCCTGGAGCATTCGGGATCAGAAAAGGAAGCATTTGCAGATTGAACTCACCAACAGACAGTTTGTCACAAAAGAAAATGACAGAACTTGACCGTTAGAATAAATTTAATATCAGATTATAGAACTTTGTATTCCAAGTTACTAACTGAATAACGATTCCTAATGTTGCAAGTGTGAAAAGGGATCCTTAGTTACTCTGCCATGGTTGTTTAGCCAGTTATCTGCTCATGAGTGTTTGCATGTTGCATTTAAAAGTGAAAGTAAAGCACGTCTAGCTAAACGTCTGTGGAAGGAACTGAGAGGAACTTCAGATCATTTAAGATCTGAAAGCATCTATGTGGAAGAATAGGTCCAAATCACGCCTGAGTAATTCATGTGATAACTGATTCTCAATGTAGGAGACACGTTAAGTTGTCACAACCAAAGCAGGCTTTTCCACAAAGTATATAATCAATTGTAGTGTGCATGTTTGATATCTATTTACGGTTTTATTTCAATATTTTACCCAGAGCTTAACTTGTTGACCAACTGGAGATGCATTTACATCCGTTCTCCTCTCTTCCCTCTTCACTTCCCTAGTTGCATATAAAACCTGGGTGCTGTCAGGGGAATGTTTGTCACAGTTTTAATTGATTTCAACTTTTCTACTGCTGTTCTATTGCTTTTGAAGATTAACATGTAACTACCTTTACTTGAATGGCATGTTTTTCTTGCCTTTATCATATTCAGGATTTGCTAAGAAAAATAGACCTTCATATTTACACTCGG
This sequence comes from Xiphophorus maculatus, assembly GCF_002775205.1. NCBI lineage: Eukaryota > Metazoa > Chordata > Actinopteri > Cyprinodontiformes > Poeciliidae > Xiphophorus > Xiphophorus maculatus. The sequence goes on along the minus strand of NC_036443.1, from coordinate 11,148,141 downwards.
TGTGTAAAAACAGAGTCATGGATTAAAAATGAACCTTCATAGACACTTTGAGCAATTAAAACACTCAGTAGAATAAAAGAAAAATGTTCAGTTACATTAATTTTTATTAAATTTTAGAGGTGCCAATAAATGTGGCCCGTATGATTTCATTAAAGACATAATGTACTTTGATTAAATATTGTTGTTCTTTTTTTAGTTTAATATGAGAACTATTTAACTGGTCCATCAAGTAAGTAAAGTAAGTAAATACAAGTGGGTGAAGTATTTAACTGAATGGCAGGACATTTTTTTTTTTTGTTAAAATCATGGCTCAAATTTTGTTTCAATTGCAATCTAATAGATAGGGAACACATGCTAATGAACCTCGTCATTGAATCATACCAAAGCAGTGAGTGGGATGTGAAAAGGATATCATGTCGTTCCTGTTGGTACAGACTGTGAACTTGCAAACGGGAGGTGATTTGCTTCCTCATGAAATAAGCATTCATCAAATGGATTTTTTTTTTCTCTCTCAGACTAAATACCATTTAACACCTTTTGGTTCATACAAATATTATGCAACCACGTAATGGATGCTCACTGAAAATGGAAGAATGTGACAATGTATGTGTCATACTTCATTTTATCTTTTGGATTACCATTTATTTGTCTCAGTAAGTCACTGGTGATTTAATTATTCAAATGAAAATGTAGATATTGAACAAATTATGTTATCCAAAGAAAGGTCAGAGAATGACCTGTCAGGGTGTAACCCGCCTCTCGTTCAGTGACAGCAGGAGACTTAAATCCTGCAAGGAAAAGTGAGGTTGGTTGGTTGGTTGGTTGGTTGGTTGGTTGGTTGGTTGGTTGGTTGGTTGGTTGGTTGGTTGGATGGATGGATGGATGGATGGATGGATGGATGGATGGATGGATGGATGGATGGATGGATGGATGGATAAAATATTTTCTGCATATGATAAATGCATATAACATTGGTAGCTTAGTTTTGTAAATAAGACTGTAAAACTGCTCATGCACAACCTTAAATTCTGCATAAGTTTTCTTGAATTCTCCAGTTTAATCATTTTCCTCCTGCAACTAAATCTATAGTTCTCAGAGAACTTCCAAAGGATCCAAATGATCTAATTGTACAAAAGTATCTGCCAGGAAGTGTATATATAATCCACAGGACTACATATACACTATGGTGCCGTACAGGCTGTCACCAATTATTATTGAAGGGGATATGGAACGATGGAGAGAAATTGGAGATTTCTCTAAAATTGAAGAAGAGATGTGACAGAAACTGTTCAGGAAGTGTGCTGAGAAAGCAACTCTGATGAAGTCACCAGGAATTTCATGTGACATGTGGCAATTTCCATAAGGCTGGACTAAGACGTTTGGTTGCCAGACATTATTATTCTTTTTCTGTTTGAAATCTCCCTTAACATCAGTGGAGAATGTTTTACTGCCTTACAACAGCAAAGTTGAAATTTTGGCCACAATTCCAAACAGGACAGTCATATTTGATGAATTAGAATATTTGTTCTTGTTAGTACCTTTTGAAAATAACAATCTTAACGCTGAAGTAGGTAATTCATTGTTAAAACTGTCACTATGCTGTGACAGTGTAATACGACACAGATAATTTATGAATAAAGTCAAACTCTTCTACCTCCTACCTGTGCTCCTCCTGCCAACAGAATATGCCACTCAGTCAGCCAATCAGATTAAGGAGGAGGGTCTTAGCACTGTCAATCATGTGCATGTTGCGTTGCTCAATCGTTGGTCTTAAACACAAGCAAACAGTAATGCTTCTGAACATTTCAGGTTTTTTGGGAGTCAGTATGAACTGAATGAAAGCCATAAAACAAACTTCTTTCTATCAAAGACGACTAAATGATGGGACTGATCAACAAAGTAGTGCATTTATGCAACCTGTTTCTTGAAGCTGCTTTGTTTATCTTCCTTCTAACAGATTTATTTTGCAGTTCAGTTTTACAGGACAAATATGACATGAGGAAAAGGTTTTATAGTTATCTGTCAAGGCCTCTAGCAGGGGTTTGTATACTTTTAAAAGCTCCTGTAAATATATGTCTGTTTTATTACACTGACTAAAACTATCAAGCACAACGTGTACGAAGACATAAAAATGTTGAAAACCACAGATTGAACTAAGTTTTAAAACTAACACAGACTGACAAAGCCACTTCGTCTGTGCAGTAGCTAATGAGTTGGCTCATTTATTAAGTCCTCCAGCAGGAAAGCACCATGCAGAAGCACGGTGGACAAAAGCTTTTAGAGCACTAGACTACTAGAGTCTGACATTAAAATACGGCAAAGCACTTTGGATTTGGTAGCAGAAGAGCCTTTGTGCGGCGAGCTGATAACCACTTATGCAGATTTCGGAGAGCGGGTCAGGAGAGCATGATACAGCTCCGTGTATTTGTTAACACTGAATAATGGGAGCAGGTAAACTTTGGAGAGAGCTGTAATCTCCACTATTTTTAGGTGAGAGTAGTTTTCCGCTTCGGCGCTTGCATGCTGTTTTGCAGAAAAGCAGGTGTTGACATTTTTGAGAAAGAATCCGAAAACAATTTTTTTTAAATTAAAAAAGCAGTGTTTATTTACATGAAACTTGAATATTCTGCTCCATTGAGGAGGCTGATTAAATATCTTACAATTATTGAGATAAATTACATTAGTTCTGTTTATAAATTTAAGGTATTGTCATACAAACATCGATCTATTCTGCTCACAATAGAACACTCAGGCATGGCTTCTTTCAACATCGTTTATTATTTACTTCCATCCATCCTCTTTGACCTGCTTCCCTGTTCGTCCTGAAAGAAAAGCATCTCCACAGCATAATGCTGCCACCACCATGCTTCAACTGGTAATTACACTAAAGGGTGTTAGTTTTCTGTCAAACATAGTATTTTGCCTGTTGACCAAAACCAAACTGGGGTTGTCCTTTGTATACAGAAAAACGTCAGCAGGTGCACATCTCTCTTCTCTCTGCTTCCTATTCACTTTGCAGTCTTCTTCCACATCCAGACAAATTAACTTCAGTCGCAACTTGGTATTATAAGAGTTGGACCGACTGCAGTGCATGCTAGTCATAATTATGACTGTCGGAGAGAAGAGACGTGCATAAGGTTCAGCATCTCTCCCCTGTTAATAAATGTTACTCAACAGGACTGAGCTCTGGGGCAAACAGAGCACCAAAAAAAAGTGTTTATTGACAGATTTTAATTGGTATCTAATAGTTGTTTGATGTGCAGCAGTGAATGGATCCATTCACAGAGTCACACTGAGTGCTTTCTTGCATCCAACACCAGGAGTGTCGTCGCTGCCAAGCCGTCACAGGTGCAGGATGTGGAGCGGCGGCGGCGGAGTTTTTGGCTCGTCCCAAAGACAGCTTTCATTTCATTTCCTCGAGGCAGGTGCTGTGAGGTTTCCTGTTTCTCTTGGTCAGTGAGGGATGGTTTTTGTCTTCATTTGCCAGCTAGTGTGGTCTGTTTGTAGTGCTGGATTCCGCCATTTCGACTGAGTGTTAGAGAGAGATATGAAAGGGTTGGAAGGAAAGAAATCCGCTTGGAACAACTGCTGCTCTTCCGCTTTGCTTAAGTGGTTATGTTTCTAAAGCAAAACTTCTCTGTACTATTTCATATTTAGCCTTTGATGTATTTATTTACTCAGTGCTGTCTTGTTGGAGAATAATAAAAGAGAGGTAAGCATTAAACGGAAAAAAAAACTTGTACTGTTATAAAATATAAAGCCCTACCACCAGATGTCCAAGTGAAGATGAAATACAAATCTTACACTAAAGGCTATAAATTGGCCAAATATGGTTGTTGTCCGACAGGAAATAGTCTGGCTAAACAGCTGTGCACAAGGAGGCAGATCAAGAGAAAGCAGGAACAGAGAGCGGTGCGGAGGAGAGAGGAAAGAGATGTAGTCTTTGAGAAAATTAGCACTTCTCTGAATAACCACTGCGAACTGTAATTTTTTATGACGACGCGTGGGTGCGGTGCCAGAGGATTACAGTCTGCGTGTGGCAGAGAGAGAGAGATGAATTGCAGGTCCCAGTCTCTTCCAAAGGCGGCAGCAGAAGGACAAATTGACACAAGGGCTTTTGCGTGATTCTCCCCTTTATCAAGGTGCGGCCATGTTGGACCAGAGGCAGGTTTTCACAGACATTTCATATCCGAAGGAGCTTCATGTTCTTCCTACCACGAGTAAAGACAGGGTGGGGTTTATGAGCCACACTTGCTCATAAAAGAGACTATTTCTCTGGATTTTAGGAAGATGCTCAAGAACATTTTGGTGTCAATCAGTCAGTCAATTTGTCTTTATTTATGGAGCACTTTTCTTACACAAGGAGGGCACCACTAAGTGTTTTATGTAAGACTGAAACAGAAAGCAAAGACAAACAAACCACAAAACAACAAAGAAGAAAACATTATGAGCTAAACAACGGCAAGGCATGGAAAAAACATTCACAGGAATGTGTGATTAACAGATATAGTCAGACGTGGTTCACAGAATTTTGAGAGTGGGAAGAATGACATAATAAATAATTAAAACAGGAATAAAGAAGTACACGCGTATTGAAAAGAAACAAAAATAATTTTATTAAACTAAAACCAACTGATTGAAAAATGTAGTGAGCTGCTTAAAATCAACACAGTGAGTTCAGCGAAAAGTGCAAAAAAATCTTTTTCAGGTATTTAATAAACTCGGTCAGTTCTAATGTTGTTCTTAACAGGAAAATGTTGACAGCTTCCTTTTGACCATGGAGTCGGTCTTTCTCTCTGCAGAGGAGTTGAAGCGTCTTGCTGTGTTGTTCTCTAGGGATGACAGGATGGAGCGAGAGATGAATAGATGGATGTGGGTGTTGGATTTAGACCTATCCCCATTACAACCCAGCAGGGGTTGTAATGGGATGGAATCTTATAGGACTGGGAAAGTATTTCACATTTACTTAACTTCCTCAAAATGAAGTTATCTGTGGATATTAGTAGCTGTTCCTTAGATGAGGACAGTAGTAAAAAAGTGATTTGGCTAACACAATAAAAGCATCTCTTAAATATGAATGATTTTAAAAAGTCATTACTAGCACCTTGTAACCATTTATAAAATGTAAATGGTGGACAACGCAAAAACAAAATCTCTCACAACCCACAGTCACTTTTTCCATATTTCTCTCTCTCTCTCTCTCTTCTTTATTTAACACAGCCATGAAGTCGGACCGCAAACGTCTCAAGGCGGAGAAGGCCGACCTGGTGAACCAGATGCAGCAGCTTTATGCCACGCTAGAGAGCCGGGAGGAGCAGCTTCGGGACTTCATACGCAACTACGAGCAGCACAGGAAAGTATGGCCTGCTCATAGACTCGTGTGGCACATTTGGCTGACAAACGTACATGCCTGGAACTTTTGCTGTTGTGCTCATTGGCTTGGCATTGCACAAAAACACCTCATAGGTAAAGATGATCAATATCATCTTCATCTGTGAAGCTTTGACAGTTAAATCAGTGAGTCCTTACTCTGTGAATATTTGAGTGGAGTGTCGGTGATGCTCTTATTTCTGTTATTTTGCCTAATAAAACCAGTTAAACATGTAGAGTGACAAGACAATTCTAGTTGCTTTTTTCCACATCTGAATCATGTGGTAGGGCTTTATATGTGAACCAATCCATCAGGATCTGTGTGTCTGCTAGGAGAGCGAGGATGCAGTAAAGGCTCTGGCCAAGGAGAAAGACCTCCTGGAGAGGGAGAAGTGGGATCTGAGACGGCAGACCAAGGAGGCCACGGAGCACACAGGGATGCTGCGCTCCCAGCTCGACCTCAAGGAGAACCGCATCAAGGAGCTGGAGGCTGAACTTGCCATGGTGAGACAGAGGAGCAGGCATGAGGGGGCTTGTTTAACAGAAAGATGCACTCAGGATGAGGCAGTGAAATCTATAGTGGAGTGACAAACTAAATACAACAAGTTTAAATAAAAGAAAATGTTTATTTTACTAGGATTTTCTAGAGAACATAGTCATGCTATATTAGATGCAGAAATATTGTTTGCATTTAGGCATTTGTTATATAAATAAAGAGTAGCAAGAAGCCAGATTCTAGTTAGCTTTACCAAATTAGACTCTTTTTTTCCTACTACATTCTTCCACAGCTGAATTTATGAGTTGAATTGACTTAAGACTAATAAAATTGCCTGAGAACCCGAGTCAATATTTTAGTATAATTTATAGGAACTTAAACTCTTAGCTCTCTAGCTTCTGTTAGTAGCTTTTTTTTGCTCTTATCTACAAAATGAAAACAGATTATTCCATGATTTCAATGTGAAGTAGAGAGGGGTCTTAGGCTTCTCCATCATATCAGTGCAGGAAAAAAACAAACACATTGCTGTCCCTCCCCAACCTGCTGCTGTACGCCACCTACTAAAACAAGGATATGTATTTCTATGACACTTTTCTTTCACTTAACAGAATCAATTGCTTATTTTTTTTATGATTAGGTCTCTTTAAAAAGGCTATAAAAACTGTTTATGTCATACCTGTAATGAGCAATATGCTTCATAAAATTAGCAGCAACATGATTGTTGCTTTTCTGTTTTCATTACGGTGAGGTCATGTTGTTCAGTTTTGCTGTAATTCATTTTCTTAAATCTTACAACAGTCCATGCCAAGAAGTACGGAAGTGGATTAGGGCCACTGAAAAGAGAAAGGGGGAAAAAAAAGACCTTAATGTGAGATTTCTGACTTTTTTTATCAGAATTCAGAGGGGTTTTTTTTAAGTGGCCCTAATCCTTTTTCATACAAGAGATTTATTTTTTATAGGAAGTGTGATCAATAGAAACAAAAAGAAATGGAAGCAAATCATTTAATTACTTTTACCACTACATTATGTTTTGCTTATTAAGATTTGTATTTCATAGTGTTAGTATTTATATACTAAATGATTATACTAAAAGAAAATACTAAAGAAGTGCTAGAGTGCTGTGTATAGTCTGTCACATACAGTGTTTTACTTAAAACATTTGATTAAAACAAAAACAAAAAAAGTTGTTTAAATTTGCAACACAGCGATTCCTCATGTCTCCAACCCCCCAGATGAGTAACTGTGTCAATCAGAGAATGGAGTTCCGGGTGTTTGAGCGGCTTGTGGACAGGGACTACTCTCCTAGGGTCACGGCGGTAAGACAGGCCCACAGTTTGAAAATAAATTTCACCTGTTTTGATCCCAACTCTCCCTGGAAATCTCCCCTACCTGTCACCCAGTTTTGATTTTCTGGGAAGCATTCCACCTCAGATGCACGTTTCTTTTTTCTTTTTTTTCTTTTTTATGTAATCCCCCAGCCTGCCCTTGTCTGACCCCAGTGATCCTAACATGGGAAATGCCACAGATTAGAACAGTGATCAACCTGAATGCTATAAGACTCATCTGTATTCTGACACCTAAATGCGCTGAACATTTTTGAGTGTATCCAGTTTTGCATGTCAAAAAAAAAAAGTGACTGATAATTGTTTGACTACCACTAAAGTAGATGTGATTGCGGTGAAGCTGATTGTGGTGGTGAATTGTGGCCTGCCGTGCTCGGCATGATAATAAGATTTGAACAATAACAATATTTGAAGCGATTTTTAAACAGCAACGTGTCACAGCTAATCAGAAAACACAGGCTGGTGGGGGAAAAAATGAAAGAATATTTGTTTCTTCTGAGCATATTTTGGGGTGAAAAACATATCTTCTAAGGCTGCAGAAGCTCATTGTTGTGTGTGAAAAGAAGCCTCAAAGCAAATGTATTCATTAAAGTTATAGAAAGACTTAATTGTTTTTCATTTCCTTAGTTATTTTGCACAACACCAACCCTCCAGCTTCCCCCTCTTAGCAGCAAATGCCTCATGCCTCTTATCAGTATTCTTCCCCCCTTTTTAAAAAAAAAAAATTTTTATTGAATAACTTTGTCAGCACTCCCAGGAGTGAGAGTGAGAGATTTTGTGCACTGCAAAAACAGAATGAGAAAACAGACAGATTATTACAGACACAAAAGCAACATGACGAGCCGGAAGGCAAGCTCACATATCTGTGTGCACTAACACGTTGCAGCTTTCTGGATGCATAACATGTCTGCGAGTAAAACAGGGCGCAAAAATAGTAATAACGGGAGCCAGGGAAGCAGCATCATGCTCAGAAACAAGCGTGGTGAAAAGACCCTGTGCAGCATGAACATGTGTGTGTGTCTGTTTATCTCCTTAAGGCCAAACAGTCACTAGCCACGCTGACAAAGGATGTGCCCAAGCGCCACTCATTGGCCATGCCCACGGAGGCGGTCGTCAATGGCAACAACCAGGAGTGGGTGATGCAGGCGGATCTTCCCCTGACTGCTGCCATCAGGCAAAGTCAGCAGACCCTCTACGTCCACACAGGCCATCCCACTGACAGACAAGGTAGGCCAACACGAGGGCAGATTGCCTCGTAACATGTTGAGATTGTGGCCCCATTGCTTACAAACTGCATGCTCACGTGAAGCTGGTCTCTACGCATTAAATCGCGCCATCTGCTAAATATTATGATGTTCCAGCTGTATTATGTCATGCGCTTTATTTCCTCTGAAGTGGCAGCCAAGGATAAGTTGCATGTGAAATGCATGTGGTCAGTCCTAAATGGAATACTTGTTTGAATTTTTATGTTGACATTTTTCAGGTTTCATCTTTGTCAGAGTCGAAAAAGAAACAAGATCTCATATGACTTGCAAGCATTAGTCTAAAAGGAATGGCGAAGCTATGTTACTTATGTTACTACACACAAATTCTGATGTTTTTGGAAAGCCGTACGGGCTTTGCCAAACAATGGTTTCCGACATTAAAAAAAGCATAGAAAAAAGCAATAAAGTAGAGAAAACGCTGCATAAATTAGCCTTGCAGCTGTACAAAACCCTTAAAATGCATTGTTTTAAATGGCAGCCGTAGATCCACACACCAGTTGCTAACTAATTGGGGACATCTGGAGGAAGTCGCGGACGAACGCAAGAAGACAGGGAAGATGTGGGAACAGTCACGAACTCCAAATTGCATTGCAATTGGCTGTACTTTATGTATCAGTCTCATTGGTTCGGGCACACGCTCTCTAAACCTCTGTGAAGCTGTTTCCCTGTTGCTTAGCAACTGCAGCTGGTTAGAAAAATATACCCTCTTTTTCTGCCTCCATTTATCTGTAGGCTAATTTTTATTCTGTGGTGTTGTACTAATATTGAGGGTCCACCATATTTTATTTTATTTTTTTTCCCCCTCATTTTGTACCGTTGGTGCCCCAAACTCCCGAGACAAAGGTAAGCCTGTCCTCTCTCCCCTCTTGTCCCGTTTAGTGGCTGCGGTGCGAGTGAGCCCCATCCACTCGCGTCAGCCCTCCATCATCTCTGACGCCTCTGCAGTGGAGGGAGATCGGTCGTCTACACCCAGCGACATAAACTCGCCACGTCACCGGACTCACTCCCTCTGCAATGTAAGAGCTGCCCGCCTCTGCGCCCTCCCAAGTAATCACCTGTTCTGCTCTCGTAGTAACTGCTGACTGCTCCACTGCCTGGCCGCTGTTGTTTCCCCCTCGCCATCCTTTTGGCTGAGTTCACATTTGCCCCATGCATTTCTGTTGTGCACTCACTCTGGAGACGTGATATGAATTTTTTGTGGTGATTTAAAAACAAAAACACAAGAACTAATTGGGTAGCAAATAGGTGCATGCCCAACAGCATGAAAAGTTTCATCTCTCCTTTCTGTTGTGATCTCTTTTGGTATTTTTTTGCACCTCTTCTGCTCTTGTAACACACCTTTTCTGTGGTCGTCAGTTCAGTTATTTTCCTCTCGTTCCTCCTGCAGTCCCTAGAAGATCTGGAGGAGGCGAAGCGTAAGAAAAAGAAAGAGAAGATGGGGCTCGGCTCGCTGTCGCGTGTCTTTGCCCGGGGAAAGCAACGCAAGTCTCTGGACCCCGGTTTGTTTGATGGTACTTCCACACCCGATTATTACATAGAAGAGGATGCAGACTGGTAAAAGCACAGCTCTCTGAGTGAACCCACCTGTGGACCATGATGCATTTAATGTGTGAGAGGATGGATGCTGGAGTGTATAGATATAATATAATACATGCACCTGTTTAGCCCCATCAGAAGGGGGATAATTGTACGTGTGTGTGTATGTGCGTGTCGGCGTGCATATGCGTGGTTAGGCCAACGGTCAGAGGCCGAGTCAGGAGCCAGAGGCGCGTCTTGCTTCGCCGAAGTGTAACTCTTATTGAACATATTGCACCTGTATGTATGTACACTTCTGTAAATAGAAACACAGCAACAATGTTGACTTGCTCTGTTAAAGCTGTGTTACTGGATCTTCTTCTTGACTTTTTGTTTTCAAAAAGCTGGAAACTTGAAGGACTGCTGTATCTGTAAATAACAACGGTTGTTGTGTACTCTGTGCTTGTAAATGTCTCCATGTTCCGATTAACTTTTGTTCTTTTTGACACAAATTCCCTTCACAAGTCAAAGCTCCTTTGTTTTTGTTTTCTTTTGTCCTGCCTGGTCCTCCCCTCCCTTTTCACACAGCCATGATGAGAACAGTTTCCTGTAGGCAACATGCAGACTCCTCAGTTCCAACAACAATTCGATTATTATTTATCGCATTCCTCAGAAAACGAAAACTGAACAGGGGCTCTAACCGCTGAGCACGGGGTCAGCTTTTTACGCTGACCCATTTGTTCCACAGCATAATGAAGCCAAACAGGAAATGCAAAAAACCCCCCCAAAAACATGATTTCTATCTGCTAAGATAGAACGTACAGTGCCTTGTCAAGGTATTCATACCCCTTGATTTTTTTCTTTTCTCCACGTTTTTGCAAAATAACTAATTATTTAATTCCATCCTATTGATGCTCTGGTTGTATATCTAGATATAAAAAGATTTATTCTATATCCATAGCAGATTTTTACTCCAGGATTGCTCCATCCATGTTTCTATCAATTCTAACCAGCTTCCCACAAATCATGATACTGCCACCACTGTGTTTTACCAATGGGGTTAGGCCAAAACGTTACATTCTGTTTTCACCTGACCAGAGATCATGCTGTACGAGCCTAACTGAGAGCTCATAAAATAGAATCGAGGGCAGATCGAGTTGATGTAAAATTGGCTTATTCCTGTCTTTTCACAATGCCTTTCTCCTTGTCTGTCTTTCTTTGAGGTCAGATTTGTTAAGTGAACAGCTAAGAGTTTTCTGTTTTTGTCCCATCTGAGATGTGGATCTATGTAGCTCCTTCTAAGTTTTAAGTAGGCATCTTAGCTGCTTCTCTCATGAGCCAGAATGCATTGATAAAACTCCTTAACAAACTAATATCAAAGATATTAACAAATAGCTGTCGCTGCATTTGATAAGTACTTCTTAAAGTTAAATAATATTGAACATCTTTTCATGTTGTTCAGTCCCTCTGGGATTTCACATTTGTGATTCGTTTTGCAATCAAAATCACTGATTATGTGGACCTAACGAGGAAGTTTGCAATAATTACATTTATATACGACGTAAATTATGACTTTGTTAATCATCACATCGATCACAGACTAACTAATAATTTGACATCACATGAGGCTGAGGCAACAGTGTTGTAAAAGTAAGTAATACTGCCCCTTACAGGAGAAAGTTGCCAATATTTTTCACAATTTATGGTGGAAATTTTGAAACTAACAGTTATGCACTAGACTGACAAAAATACGGGGATCCATTAATTTTGCGTGAATTTCTGATTGCTAAAAACCAGAGGGACTAATTGATGTAATTTAGCGTCTGGAGTCTAGAGGGCCACATACAAAGCTATGGTGGGCCAGATTTGTCCCCCGAGCATTGAGTTTGACACATATGCTTTAGTAGGTATTAATGGCGTGTTTAACATCACTTTGTGATAAGCTAAAATTTTAAAAGGTATTTTTTTTTCTAATCTAACTCAGATTTAATCTGCAGCACAACTTTAACCTTGATGTGCCTGCAGTGACCCTTGATCTTTATGGTGTTGCTAAATGGTTTCTACATCATTCACTTATTTTATTTTATTTTTTTTTTTAGATCAACCATGAATGCTTCCACGGTTATGGGTTGCTCTGTGTCAGTCCATCACATAAAATCCATTGAAGTTTTGTGGCTGTGATGTGACAAAATTATCCAAACGTTCGAGGGATACTTAAGCAAGACACTGCACACACCTGAACATGTAACATGCATGCAAATAGCCTCAGACCCCCAAAGCATGCTGAGAGGGTTGTGTTGCATATGTTGTCAAGAAGGCACTTTAAAAAAAAAAAAAAAAAAAGAGAGGTCAGTTGCTGATTTCATGATGTTTGTTCATGGTTTTGTCAGATTCAAATGTATCCTTTTTGATTTTTGAACTTGACCCTTTCATTTTGTTTGCGTAATCTGTTAGGGTTTAGCAATTTAGCCTTAGTCTGCATCTCCAAGGCAACATTTCCATGTGGAAATCAATTAGGAAATTTCAAGATCAGCAAAGTTGTGAAGAAACCAACACTATTTTTAATCATTCATAGTTTTTCTCCCATTTTCTTGATCTTGCAGTTGCTCGCAGCTATCATTATGCTAATACTCCGAAAAGCTGCTGGGGTTGGATTATAGTTGAGGAGCCTGTCTAAAATTAGAAGCTAGATATAAAGCTGATGGTCAAGACTTTTGCAGACCGCTGGAAGCAAAGTTGTTTTTAATTACCATAAAAACTGGAACCACAATTAAAAGAAGCGTACATTAAACAAAAGACTCTAACACTGATGAGTGCCATCTTGGGAGGTTAGAAATCAGGTCTTAAGCATACTAATCAAGTAAAAGCATTGCTTTCTAGGTGACCCCCTGAGCTCACTAAACATTCTTCAGTTTAAGCTACTACTGGAAAAAAAAAAAAGCAATTAGCTCTGTGTTAAAGGTTAATAACATTTCTTCAAGCCGAAGAATGTCCAGAGACACAGGATTCTTTTCATCCTGGATCAAATTGGAGTCTGCACTGCCCCCACTGGAAATCTCTTCTCTCCCTGACATTAAATTATCATTAGCTGTACCAAAACCCCCCAAAAACAGTGCCAGATAGCACTGGAGCTATTTTTTAACCAGACTTTATGAGAAAAAAGGATCTTTGAAAAAGTATTTGCTGCCAGACTTTTTTTTTTTTTTACATGGCCACAGTTCAATGTTTCAGATCATCAAACAAATTTTAATATAAGACATGAAAACCTGAGTAAATGTAAAATGCAGTTTCAAATTATGATTTTAATTCGTTAAGCAACCTGCCCTTGGTTGAAAAAATAATTCCAATCTAAAACCAGCTACTAGTTGTTCCACCCTTGCCAGCAACAACTTCCATCAGGTATTTATGATAATTGACAATGAGTCTTTTACATCACTGTGGAGGAATTTAGTCCACTTTTCTTTGCAAAGGTATGTAAATCAGCCTCACTGGAGGGTTTTAAATAGCCTACTCTAAGTCATTACCAAAGCCTATAATGCAGATTTAATTCCAAACTTTGACTCAAAGATCTTAATTTTTTTTAATGATTCAGAGGCGGATTAGCTAGTGTGCTAGAGTTGAGATATGGAGCCTTGTGAAGCTTCATGACTCAAGCAAGATTGAGTTTTAAGACAATAACATATGACTGGACATTCTCACATGCTTGATTATCTGAAACATTTAGGCATGACAAAAGCCGAAAATAATATGTAGGAAATTCAAAGATAAACCATCACATATTCGGCTGTATTTATAGGAACAACTCAACCAGTTAAGGTGTTCATTATCAAATAATACATAGGAAAACACAGGCTACTTTTATGCTTTCATTTAGCCAGTTTTTACCTGCTGACGGGGAAACTACATATCAAATGCAGCATTGTATGATTTCATATTCTGAGCCACGGTGTGTTTTTATTCTGCCACAGATATTTTACTTTTTGTAAATGAGATAGCATTACAGAAATGAGATGAATATTATTGTTATTATTATTGAAGAGTTTTATTTAAAGTCAGAGATGTAGGCCTCAGTGTGGAACTGAGATATTTAGAAGTAGATAGTAGCAACTTTTTAAAGCATGGCAACGACGTTACGCTAAAAAAACAAACAAATAAAAAAAATAAATAAGATTATTTTAAAATAAAATAAGTGATAATGATTTCTATGTGGCTGTCCTCTCTTTTCCTGTGTTTGTGTTGTTTAAGTGTTTTTGTGGTTGTATGTTGTTACTTCTGATTTGTCCCTTTTTTCACGTGGGGGAGCTGCAGTGTGCAGCCTTCAAATGGCCTTTTTTTCTCTGTTTCCCTCTCTCCTTTCTTCAGTCCCAGCTAAATTTTTTCCTACATTTCCCACAAAGCTGCATTCGTTTTCTCAAAACAAAGGGACAAGGGAAGATAAGGCCATATCAGATCTCATGTGTGAGCGCATGGTGTCAATAATGGTGTGTACCATGTGTGCACTAACCTGTAACTCTGACCCCTTCCTGTCAAACTCCCATCCTACTCTCAACACAGTGGAGCGACCCAAGGAGCAACCAGTCACATTCAAAGAAGTTGGAGGAAAGATGATTTCTTGTTGTTTCAACAAAGAGTTGCACTGGGTTGCAAACTGTGTTGGCAGATACCTTCTAACTTTCAAACAACGTCACACACTGACCTGACTAAGCACTTCTTCAAGTTGAAGTGTAGAGTTTTTTTATATATATAGAAAAAAAGATGTAATGTGTGAAACAGAAAGTGAGTGCTGAAACATAAACAGGCTTTTGAGAGCAACAGTAAGTTTTATGATATACATTGGCCAGTTACTTTATTAGCCATATCTTGGTAGATTCTTTTTTTTGTTTCTTTAAGAGCTGTTTTTCAATTTTTTGTGACCTGGGTGAACTTGGGCTCACCAAATATGTCAAATCTAACAAAATTGGTAAAAAGAAAAGAAAGAAAGAATGGAAAAAATAACTTGTGGTAGTGTTGGTTTATGTCATATTAATTTCCAATTTTGCTGCTATAATTTTTTTAAAGATATTATTAAATGCATGAGCGGAGGCCACTGAAGGTCAGTCAGGACACTTTATACATGTCAAACAAAAGTGGTGTCAATGTTTTGTGCATTGTTTGTTTTGTTTTGGACAACAAAATATTGTTTATGCCACTATCATTTTTACATACTCTAAAGTATAGCTAACAGTTTTTCACTTTATCAGTTTTTTTCACTTTATATCCATGATGATATTCTCATATTCCACCATCAAACCAAAGGTTCTCAAAATCTATTACTGAAAAAACAAATACAAACTTAAAGGTCTCATTTTGTTTTGCCAATAGGACATGCAAAACAGCAATTATTTTATAATAATATAGACTGTATTCTGTTGCAGGCTTTAGTTTATTTGAACTGATTTATGGTGATAATATCTCACATATAGTTGATTTATTTCAGATTTTATATTGCACCCTATTTCCATCGATAAAGGTTTTTATCCCCATCTGAGTCAGATGACTCTTCTAAAATATGACTGATTATGTTCAAACCGAGGTAGCACTGTTGCCTTGCAGCAAGAAGGTCCTGGGTTCGATTCCCGGCATGGAGTTTGCATGTTCTCCCTGTGCATGCGTGGGTTCTCTCCGGGTTCTCCGGCTTCCTCCCACAGTCCAAAAACATGACTGTCAGGTTAATTGGTCTATCTAAATTCTCCTTAGGGGTGTGTGTGTGCATGGTTGTTTGTCCTGTATGTCTCTGTGTTGCCCTGCGACAGACTGGCGACCTGTCCAGGCTTTACTCCGCCTCTCGCCTGGAACGTAGCTGGAGATAGACACCAGCAACCCTCCCAACCCCATTAGCGACAAAGGGTGAACAGAAAATGGATGGATGTTTAAACCTCCGTGTCAAACCAAGTTAATAGAATGTGGTAGAGGTGCTTTCAATCAATATATTTTACCTGTATTTTTCATTTTCTAAGAATTTGTGATGCTAAGAACCTTTATTTACCGTAACTTGAGAGGAAAGCAGACAGACAGAGAAAAGGGAAAACGTTCTGCAAACGTGGGGCCATGGAGTCGAAATCGGCACGACTGTGCTGAGGAGTAATTGCCTCTAAATGTTTCATGATGTCTACCATTTAAGCACAAGCTGTATCCACAATTAGATTGTTTTTAATCTAAACAAATAACGTTTAAAATCCAGTAAATTTCAAATGATCACTCCAAGAACAGGAAACCCTGTAAGGCTTATGGTTTCCTAAACTAAGATTAGGCAAAAATAGAGGGGATTGTATTTGATCTATGCAATATAATTTTGACACTTTCATGATTTGGATCTGCTTTTCAGTCAAATCATCCATCCAGTAACAGATTTCTGATTGTCTTTTGTAAACAAATAACTCCAACAGGTTTGCTCATTGGCTTAGTTCTCTCAAGCACCATTAAATAAGCTCCATTAAGTGGGTTTTCTTTGTCAATGTGATTTTCATAGTAAAAAAAAAAAAAAAATACTTTAATTTTAAAAAACAGAATTCTCCTCAAAAAGTTGGTTTATTCAGTTTAATTTAACTCGCAAGGTATGAAATGAAAGTTTACAAAGGTCGGTCCACGCCTAAATCTTTTTTTGAGTCAACACACTGAACTCGGTACAAATTAGTAGTTTTGTGTTTGCCTATTCTTGCAGAGACACAGAAAGGAAGAAGAACGAAAATTATCAATTTTTCCTCATTGGGTTTCTTCTGTGTAAAGCTTAGAGCAAAATCTCAAGCGTTGTGACTATGACAGAGGACATTATTCAATCTGACGTCTATCTATATATCTATCTATATTTACAGATATATCTATAAATATATAATTTTTTTTTTTTTACACTGTAATAAAATGGATGTTGAATGTGCAGAGAACAACAAGGACAAAGACTCTGCATTGTCGATTATGACTGAGCTGAAAGATGGATGCTTTTATCCTATGCTCATTAGTTTCCCAGCAGCCTCACTGTTTTAGCCTTGATGGCTGTGGCTAATGTTCATTCATAGGGCGAGGCAAACAAAATAGGTGTACTGGAATGTATGGTAATAATTCAAAGATTTGCAAATGTAATACATGAGTCATGTGGCTATTTTTGCTGCTACACACTTCCTGTGTACATCAAATACAAGAAAGCAAAGCATAATGAACTGTGAGGATGTCGCCACCTGCTGCTAGAGTAAGGGAAATGCTTTCATTAGCGTTTATTTTTTGCCTCCTGAAAACATCATTTATTGATAAAATGTAAATGTTTGAGCCATCATAATGTTTTTTCAGATAAATGTTGCAAATCTGCAGGGGATAGCTTTTCATCCATTCAGGGTACCAGCAGGACATTGATGTAATATAAGATGCATGAGAATACTCTACACATCGCCTAACTGTAGGGTTCCTGCAGGCTTATTTATATGGATGAGTCATGTTATTTTAAAAGCTCAAACAGATGCTCCAGTTAATGGACTTTTTAAGTGAGGAGCTTGTTAATAAAAAGCTGCATCCTTGTTTCCAGTACTATAGCTGCCAAGCACATTCTTGTAACGAAAGAATTACAAGAATGTAATTACATTCTTAATTACAAACCCCTCCCAACTGGCTTTTTTTTTTTTTTTTTTACATTGGACCTTTTATTGTCGCGGTGCATTAACGCCTTTGCTCTTATCATTGCTCACTAAACTCACTGCCACCCCTGCCTCCACTCAAAACCTTCACCCACATCACCCATCTGAACCTCATCCCTTCACCCACCCAGACTCAGACAGCCTCTACAGCTCCACCCGCCTCAGCCTGTCAGACGGGTCAGAGGACCAACTGGATCGCCTCCAGCAAGTGGAGCTGGCCAGGATGACGCCCATGTCTCAGTGGAGGGCTGGCACCGTTCAGGCCTGGCTGGAGGTTGTCATGGCAATGCCTATGTACATACGCACCTGCTCGGAAAATGTCAAGAGCGGAAAGGTAACGCCAGCTGCATTCAGCGTGGGTTTCATCTCAAGCTTCCAAGCAGGAGTTGTAGTAACAGGTCCGTTCTAACATTTTCCAGGTCTTACTGGGACTAACGGATGAAGACCTGGAGCTGGGTTTGGGCGTCAACAGTTTAATGCACCGCCGGAAACTTCGCCTGGCCATAGAGGATTACAGAGAGGCTGAGAATGGCAAAGAGTGAGGAAGGCCTAAAAACAGCTTCATTGGAGACACTGATCATTATAAGACATGGCAGTGTGTGTATAGAGGGCCATCTGTTGGTCATTTGAAGTAAAAAACAGCCTTCCATCTCAAAAGCCAAAGCATACTTTTAAAAATAAATTAGAGTTGAAATTTTGCTTTTGCAGAGTGAGGCAGTTCAGACCCATTTGATATTTTACATAAAATTTACTACAATAGTACTGTGGTAATTTATCCGCTATTTTATGTCACTTTTAAGCTGGTTGAAATATCAGGTATCTAGAATTACAGTGATGGGCTTTTAAATAAAAGTCAAAGCCTTTTTTTAGGTTCACTGAAGGATACTTTTAGTTTGACTTAAGTTTGTAGATTTATTCTTCTATAAGGGTTATATTTGGTAGCATTTACTTTTTATAAAGTTATTTTTTTTATTTACATTCTGGATTTAATTTGATTAATTAAAAATATACCTGTCTTATGAAAGAAACAAAGTTTGCAGTTAAAGTTGGTTATAGATTTAGCAAAAAACTTAAATATTCACATCAGGTTCGGGTTTCTTTGAGTCCTAAAGGGCAATTAATGTTACCGCAAGTAAAAAAGAAGGAAAAAAGACATAAAACTAAGAAACGATCAAAGTCCTACAAATGAGGAACAATACAGTCATCCAACAACAATTATCAACATTAATAATGTAGAATAGATAAAAATCAACAAATCAAATGCCAGTGATAGTCCTGTGCTGCATTAAAAAGAAGAACAGAGGAGTGCTTGTACCTAAAACTTCTCATACAAAGAAGTCTGAGCTGTAGAAGGCAGAAACTGAAACTTGTCATGTAAATAATGAGAGCTGTCAGAAATAATGGCTTTAGTTTTCCTGATTATCTGTCTATTGAGCAGGTATTCCGAGTCCCAGAATTGTATTTATTTCTCCACTTAATGGATTTTTTTACCTGAGTTTTTGACCAGAAAAGAGAAAATATCAACACGGATTCAGTAAACTCTCAATAACTTATCGATATAAAAGTTTGAGACAAAACAGTCATTGCTCACCCTTTTACTGAGTTTTCCCAAAGCGCATGTACAAAGAAGTTAAAAACACATCAAACAGATTAAAATTTAATGGTGTCACGGGCTGCTGATAAATCCAAGCAGAATTCCCACCCTCTTCTGTTAAAAGAATGTCATTAAAAGAGCTGTGTCTGTGCTGTGCCATGATCTAAACTTTACCTGAACTTTCTCATAAAACAGACTTAGTTACAGTGTCTAGAATAAAATAATCCTTGAGAACTAATTTAACTGTAAGCTCTGCGGTTGTCATCGTAGCAATACTCCAATAAATACGTATATGTGATCCACCCTGTCGTTTCTACTTAATAGACTGTAACATCATTAAATAAATGCCATCTGTGATTTATATATTTCAATTTTCTCCACGAATAACCTTTTGTCTGTCTGTAGGCTGTCAAAGGCCGCAGATTTGGACCACCACTGGGTGGCCAAGGCCTGGTTAAGTGACGTGGGACTGCCTCAGTACTCCCAGGCTTTTCACACTCACCTGGTGGACGGGCGGATGCTGAACTCCCTGACCCGCCGTGACCTAGAACGTCATCTCAATATCACCAAGAAGTTCCATCAGGTCAGCCTGTTGCTGGGCATCGAACTGCTGCAGTCGCTCGACTTCAACAAAGAGGTGAGCAAGAAAAAAAGCTTTGGGGATGAATCTGCTTGAATGTGCTCGGAGAGAAAACAAGTGGTGGAAGCTATCAACTGGGTAAAGTGTGTTTCATGAAATAATGTCCCAGGTGCTGCAGGCTCGTCGGACACAGTGTGAGCACCAGAATGAGGATCCGCTCGTATGGACGTCTCATCGCGTCACGAAATGGATTAAAGATATTGACCTCAAGGTGAGGCAGCACAAAATAGACAGTATTCTTAAGTCTAAATGGTCAGAAAGAGTCAAGCAAACCCACTAGGGAAATCATTTAAAATAAATAATTTGGACCAAACCAATGGTCAAAAGGTAAAGAGGTACAAAGCAAAGTGCATAAAACACATTACTTATCAAAATGAAATGAAGGAAAACAACATATTTTGAATCCAAATACAATTTAGTAAAGAGTCTTAGAAAGATATCTTCTACACAGTTTAATAAAGAAGAAGAACACTGTGGTCAACAGCAGAAAATGCAGCTGTTGAATATAAAAGTATATTACCAAAAGGATGTTGTTTTTTAGTTTGGTACATTTCCTGCAAGTTTTCTCTTTCTTTAACAGTCTTTGATATGAGATAATGAGACCATAAAACTGATTGAAGGAAGGAAGCAGTGATGGTAAACGCTCAAGGTAGATATTCCTTATCGAAGTAAAATTTGTTTCGTCATAGGGTTAGATAAACTAGGGTAGTTTTTTCACAGTGAGATAAGAAGCAGACTGAAAACGGCCTTTGTTACCCTACCTTAAATAGCCATGGCACCTGTCAGATCACATCCTCCTTGTTGTTGCTGCTGGACAAGCATTTCCTGTAACACTGACTACAGTCACAAATAAGGATGTCTGATCTGGCATTGTATGAAGACCTGGAAGTTTATATTTATCCTGAATAATACTGACTTCATTTTACATTGAGGTAAGTCAATGGAAGATCTTTTTCCTTCCGTCGATAAACACAGGAATAAAAAGATAATTAAGAGTCTGTTGTGTTTTGTTTTTTAATCTTTGTTACCAGGAATACGCTGACAGCCTCCTCAGTAGTGGAGTTCATGGAGCTGTTATGATGCTTGACCCGTCTTTCAACACTGACTCAATGGCTACAGCACTGGGAATTCCCAGCAACAAACACATGGTCCGGCGACATCTTGATGAGGAGATGATGGCACTGATTGGCTCAGCCAGGTGGGCGCAAATGTTCATGTTCAGCATGTGCAGGCTGCAGAAAAATGAACAATGTTAGAGTTACAGAGAACATGATGCATCCTGTCTTGACTGGTGATCTAATAATATCAAGAATATATTAAACCAGTCAAAAAGGAATATTTGTTTAACTAAATATTACCCATGGGTTGTTTTTTCACTCAGTTGCTATATAAGAAACGTTAATATAACATCCAATACAATTTTTCAATTCATTTGTAAATGCTTCACAAAGGCGAATTATGCCCTCTCCAAATGCTGCTTGTATTAACCTTCTTTCTTTTTCTGTTTCCCTGTAGAGCAAATACACAGCAAAGCTATGATCTTTCAGGTGCGGTAACGCCACCTACGCTGCTCCGGCAGAACTCTCTGACCAGACCTCCCAGCTCTAACACCCGACACACAGATGACGAGGGTTCTTTAAGAAGGAGGGCGGTGAAGGTATATATATCTCAGAAACAAAATAGCTTCTCTCAACTTCAACCTTTGCTACGCAGCTTACATCTTGAGTTAACTGCAGATATTTTTTTGTTCATTACTGTAGCAATAAATAGAATGTAAATCTACCAAAATATATGTCTCTGTATGTATTTGCAGTGATGAGGTTTTAATGTTTCAGCCTCCAATAGGGCTCAGCCCCAAAAAGCGGGGTGGGCGGGACCTGAGTTGCCATAGCAGTTTTGGCTCCTTACCACTGGAAGTTCGAGATCACACTCCCTCCAGATCCGAAGGAAGCCCAATCCGAGGATACTCAAGCATCGAGATCACAAACGTGTGATGGCAATAGAGCTGAAAATGCAGTGAATACTCTGCTACATATACAGGACAGATTGCACTTTGAATAAAAGAGTATGTTTTTTTTCTTGATTTAAGTAAATTGTGCACAAGCAATTATTTGCTGGTTTGGACTGTCACTTTTTCTTTTGCTCTAATGTCAGAGAACTGACAGACTTATTTTTCTATTATGTGTATTAATGTTTCTTGGTGGTTTGCTTATGTTGACTAACACTTACAGTCAAACCGATTATTCTACCCAAAGAATTGACTCTTTGTATTATACAGGCTACTTAAAGATTAAAAAAAGAAAAGGATTACAGTGTTAAATGCTCTTGTTTCATCCTGTTCTCTCCATTGTGACACCTTCTTAATGTGGTGGACAGTTGAGAAAAATCTAAATAAAATTTATAAGTTTTTATGTGTAAAATTTTTTATGTACAATCACACCATTGTGTCTGAAGAAATGTAGCACCTCCTTTGGAGATCTATCCCGTGCAGTAAATATTACAATGCCAACAAAAGATGTGTGCTGTAATAAAATGAAATGAAAGTTTTGAAAATGAAAGGATAAAGAATGCTTGTGATCAAATAAAGATCATAATTCAAATACATCTGGACCAGTGAAAGTAATTTTTCAAATAATACAAAAAAAAACAGATGTTTCTCAAAGACACAATGAGATGAAACTATATTTCCCTTGCAATGTTATTGATGACGTAATATTGTCCTTCAGATGATGGGAGATTAAACAGGATGGGACCATCATCTGTTATTGTTTGACAACCAAGAGGCAGGAGGAGTTAACAAAGAAATCGAAAATTTTGTTTAAGCTAAAGCTTTTGAATTTTGACAATGAGTAATTAAAAGAGTACTTGACCTTAAACACTATTTATCTGGTATTACATCTTTGAAGATCTTTCACATTGTAGGTCACAATGTGAAAGATAAAGAGAGTATCTTATATACTTAATGATAAAGAGAGTATCTTATAAATGAGTTCCAGAGCACTCACATTTTCTCCAACACTACTTTTTTAATCTGAATGTTGTTGATACATTTGTTTTTCTGGTAGCTCACAAGAAGTGGTACTTCCCAAACTCAAAAAAGCCTTCAGTGCTGTACAAAATTCACTTGGTAACTTGTAATCTGCTTTGAATCCAGTCACATTCAATTTTTAAACTCAAGATCAAAGCTGATAAGTTGCATACCTATAACAATCTTGCTGGATTGGGGGTTTCTCTTAGGCTAAATATCTTTGTATTCTAATTGACAAAAGGCTCATATTTAGACCAAACAGTGGCCTTTATTTTGCAATAAATGTTGTTTCTGCAACCTTTCACCCATTTTGCTTTATGGGGAAGTTGTATGCATGCCTACGTATTTCCTTTAAGAGACTGTATATGGTTGACTTAGTATGTCATGGTACTCTGAGTTTTAAAACAAGTCTCAAAGTGCCACTATTTTGATATGAGAGTGTATATTATTCTCCTCTGTCAACCAGAAGACTAAACCAATACTATATAATAATTCATAAAGCAATTATTAGAATTCTGTATAGCTACCTGCAAAGTTATATCAACTTAAACACTCCTTATGCTCACAGAACATTTATCCTTTCCCATTGAGTCCCATTGACCTGGATTGAATTGGAGAAGTGGTCTTGTCAACATGCAGCTCTATCTGCCTGGAATTAGTCGCAGAATGTCTTAAATTTCCAAGAGCTGGTCTCTCTGAACACTTTTAAGTTCTTAAAGAACCTAGAAAGTAATACATTCTGATGCAGATGCTTCTAAAACCTGATTGTACTCTTTGTTGTACACTTTAATGTTTAAGTTTTTGTGTGCGAAACTGTCCCTGTGCTGCTGTTTGGCCATGCATCTCTTGTAATATAGATTTTTAATCTCAATGAGATTAATGTTTTCTGGTGAAATAAAGGTGAAATGAGAAATCAGTGTGATATCTTACTCTGTGATGTCTGTCCACCAGCCTGCATCCAGTGTTTCCATTGTAACCAACTGTTGTACTGGCCAATGGGTAGCTGCAGTTTCTGTTATTTCCACTATTTCTTCAGGTTTTAGCACAGATATGCTGTGAATGTCATATAACACACATTTCCTAGATCAAAAGAGGCTGCTGCAAATTCCATGTACAAATCAAGAAATGCCCTTCAAGACAAAAGCAATTATTAAACATAAAATAAGGAGTAAAACAGTGCCATAAAGGACATGCATGGTTCAATGCTCATACTCACATGTAAGATGAAATCTCCAAACTTTTCCATTACTCATCTGTTCTGTGGGATGAGTCATGGTTCACCATATTAAACGACTTGTTGTCGTTTAATATGGTGCAGTTTCTTCCTGTTACTCACAGTGACTCCACCTTTATCACAGAGAAGTTGGGTGGATGGCTATCCTCTTGGACATCAGTGGAAATTAAGGAGGAAGCTCCAACGGTGAAGCAGTCAGTGAAGAAACATAATTCCCGTTCAAGCTTTTACAACCATATCAATAAATTCACGGCATTTGATGTGACTTACTTTATGACCTCATAAAGGATAGAAACCTAATGAAGATAACGGTTATTTTGTTTAACCACCTTCTTGTGGATGTGATATAATGATCCACTTGAACATATTTAGTTTTAAGGTAACTAAATGGGAAGCTTCTGCCATTTAAATCAAGCTCGAATCCAAGTGTAATGTTTTCCTTCCCTGCCAGCAAATGTGATTACGAACTGGTGGTGATGTAGCATCAATCCAGACAAGCAGATTTAATCAGGACTCATTCACAGTGGCTGTACACGTATTGCACCTTCCTCTATGTGTGTGCGCAGTGTAACAGAGTGAACCACGGTGATGCCTGAGAGGAAGAAAGCTTCCCCAGAGCCCAGAGTAACCTCATTGAAAAGGAACAATACAACGACTTGGCAAGTGCTGGAAATATTTTTGCCATTATGCTGCGATAGACCTGGACTGTTCCCCATTCTGGCAGGTTGATGCAGCTTTTGGCATTGGAAAGGTGAAGTGTGAAGCAAAGCGGAGCATATTTTGAAGAAGTCAGCTTGAAAACACAGACGCACATCAAAAACATATCATGAAAGATAAATCATGTCATGTGACCGCCTGTGCCCAAAGCGCAATTGAGGCATGACTATAGGTATGTGGTAAATTTACAAAGAGGAAGTAAAAGTCAAGCAATGATAAAACTAGGTTTACTGGATGTAGACGTACTAAATTATTCTGTGCTGCTGATGTTAGACCTTATTGATTGTTGTCGTAAAAATGCATGAAGGACAAGGTTAATTACACTTTCCTAGAAATTTCATCATAAACTTTCAAACTATTGCAAAACTCTGCTGACATTTGAAGATGTTGTTGTTGTACTAAGCCTAGTTAACATTTTATTGTCACTACCTGAGAAACATTTTAGTACCTTTGATGACCTAGTCTGGTAGATAACAGAGGCATTATGGCATTATTTGTGATAGGATTGTTGCATAATTCTGTTCAGCGAACTTCACAGTAATGTGACAAAGTATGAGAAATTTCACCTCTGCTGTGTAACACATCTGCTAGTCATTGGATTGAAGAGACGTACTCTCATTTCCAAGCTGAGATGTAAAATCATTCAGCCAACAATTAATAGAAAACTGCCTGACCCAGATATTGTTTTTCTGATTATGATGTTCCCAATACTCTCTTTGACCTTTAGCATTCATGGTCACTAAAACCTGTTAGAAATGGTCATAAAAAACAGTAAAACTCAATTTAACTGGACAAATATATCATTAGTAGGCAAGGTTTTTAAGCATGAGACCTGAAAAGATTTTAACCTACCAAAAATTGCATGCAGACAGCTCTTTGTGATTGAAATACTGTACAGACTAACGTTGCATGACAAAAGTGGCTTGATTCATTAAGGAGATTTTACTTCAGAGACAGATTTTTTTTAGAGAAAATACTTTTTTCCTCTTTTCCAAACCTGAATTCTAAAATTGCATCAAACATATTCCACATTTCTTTTGTCTGTATATGGTTTACAATCTCATCACACTATGCTGCGTGGTGCTCTGACAAAAGCCTCTTCAAATTGCACTTAAATCAAATTACTTAGACAAGTACTGATTACCAGCCCTCATTTTAACCTAATAACACTTGTAGGCCTGACCTTTCAGGCTATTCTTAGGCATTTGGAGACAGTATGTCTTTTTTTTTATTATTATTATTGGTTGTGTCATCATTAACTATCATAAACACTGAATGTTATGTTTATTTTCCTGACACTCTTCACAGTGGCTCTAAAGGGAAATTAGAACCGGCACCAAATGTAGGAGGAAGTATGTCTGTAGGCAAGAGCTAGTTTGGGCGACCAATCCAAACAAGTATCCTTTATAAATTATACTTGTTTGTATCATTTGTGAAATGATACGAATGATATCAAAGTTAGGTCCACATCAACTCTAAAGTTTTTAGGCTATGTCCAAATGAAAATATGTTCTCTGAAACAATCTTTGTCCTTTATCACAAATTCCTTACAACCAACGCATCATTTCTATAAATATTTGCATCTTAACGGCTTGTGCGTGGCACTGCAACTCAGGTACAGAAATACATATAAAACAGAGCATCACACGTGTGGAGAACAGACCTACTGTGAATTGAATGTTGAATGTTAGGTTATGGCAATGGTGAACCTATGATGGCATTGTTTTCAAGCAGTCAGTGTTGCTAGTACTAGGCTTGTAGTGTTAGCTCTAGATGGAAAGTGGGAACTAAATGTGTTGCACAGTTCTACTAATTTTCTTAGGCTACTACCCAGATGAGAACCAGCTAGACCACCCAAGTGGGTTCTAAACCCACTGTGAGCCCAGGCCAGCTCACTACTCAAAACCTGACCTGAGCTAAATCCTACTCACATAATAGTTGTCTCACGAGACTTAAAAAAGAATACATATATATATATATATATATATATATATATATATATATATATATATATATATATATATAGTATATATACCATTGATATTGTAAGCTTACTTTAGGAACATAGAAAATACTATTTTTCAAAAATATCCTGTCATCAAAAAAAAGAAAGCAATAAAAATAAATGCTGTGGGTGTGGTTTTAACATGTAGGGTCGAAAAATGTTGTCATGCAAACATATTTAGCTCCAAGCTACCAGTGTGAAGTGAGCCAGGAGTGAATGGGTTAATCAAACTGGAAGTGCGCTGCCGCCGAAAGCCCCCTCCTTCCTGCTTCTCAATCTGCCCGGGCCCATCCTTCTCAGACGAAAGTTCCTTATTCGCAAACGGCCTCAAACAATCAAACTCGTTCAAATTAAACGAGAGCAGCATAGCGGCTTATAGCTTTGTGAAAGAAACAACGAAGGAAAGAAAGAAACACAAGGAAGACTGGCAAATGATACAGAGGTGAGTACGTTCACAGTGTACTCATTCGAAGTAGCAACCCGAGTATCAGTTTGTGTCGCGCAAATGTTGGAAAAAAATAAAGGTAATGGTCGCATTTTTGATGCATTAAAAACCCGTTTAAAGTATAATTGCAACCCTATGTTATTGAGGTCGAAATGACTTCCTGGAGCGGCACTGTTGGTCAACTAGTGTTGGTTTAGTAACAATCAAAGAAACATCCCCTTGACACTTTTTGGATAATAAAACAGTGTGTACAACATGTTGAAGACATCAAGCCTTGCTTCTGAATGCAATTCTCTTAGTTATCTGACACAGTCTTGACACATGATACCAGACATTCCTCTTGTTCTCGAGTGTTTTTTCCCCCCCAGCCTGTCAATATCTTGGTAAAGTGTAACAGTCCCAGCTCTGTCCGATAAACTGTCCCATCCTCTCATAAATTCCTTTGTACCTCTGGATTGCACAACATGTCTGTGTTGGTATTTTTTTCCTCATAAAAAAAGCAGAAAGGTTCATTTGTCCAGCTGTTCGTTATGAGTTTTATCCTGGGACATGCCTTGCATTCTTAGGCTGGGGATATCCCCTCAGTTTAACGCTTGGTTAAACCAACACCCCGCTCGGTTTCAGCAGACCCAGGCCTGTTTGTACAGTAGACAACACTTAATATAAAGTCCAACTTTCTTTGTTTATCAAAAGATGGCCCACTGGCAAGAATACATGATAATTCTTAAGATACACACTGATTAATTTCACATTGTTGCAAGTAGAGGTAAATGTTGTGGCAAAAAATGAAAACAAATCTAGGTGGAACCTTTTCAACTATTTATCATGTTGCGTTTGATTTAATTATGTGAGAAACACACATAATTATGTAGCTCCTAACTGTGAAGTGGAAAGAAAAAAATTGCATAGTGTATGTTAAATGATTACCAAAATCCGTGGCGGCCATTAACATAAATGGCCTCATACAGATAGAGTTTAAATTATGGAGAAGAGTAAAGCAAGTTTAGGTTCTGAAAGAAAATCTAGTAGTTTGAACGCTTCTCAGTTCATCATCTAAAATGGATGTGGCAGACCTGTGAAGCTACCAAGACATAGCGAGGAAACATTAATCAGAGAAGCAGCCAGAACACCCACAAGAACTCTGGAATAGATTCAGATGTTTGAATCTATTTATAACACAACGTTAGTCAATTAAAGTTTGCCTCATTCCATGTAGGTCACACAACAAATATGTAGAAGTTGGTGTTCGTGTCAGATGACGGAGACAGAAATAAAAGTTGGCCCACGTACAAAATGTTATTTGCAATGTAATACAGAAAAATCACCATCAATACAGAGTTCCACAACGTCAAAGCTGATGGCAAATCGGAAGGAAGAGCATGGGCTAAAAATCGAAGTGTCAACATGTGATCGGAGCACATTAAGGTTTCTGGTTGTAATGCAAGTGCGTGTACAGAAAAGTTAGAATTAGTTTGCATTAGGGATGTGCCAATCATTTCTCTTTTTTTTTTTTTTCTTTGCCTCCAAGTCCTTTGATTTTGCGTATCAGCCGATACCAAGTCCCGATCCGATATGTCATGTGTAACTTGCATAGTTGTTCATGTGTGATCCAGGCAGGAATATCAACGCTGGCAAGGTCAAAGTGATTAAAACAATACTCAAAACATTTAGAGCTACAAATTCATTAAATAATTTAATAAATTGAATTTAGTAATGTAAATACTCTTCCTGAACATAGACTATATATATATAATATCAAAATCAATGAAAAGAGGTTGATCAGAGGCACACACAGTGGAGGAGATGAATCAGTGACTGAGGCCGTGTGAATGAAATGCAGGGATTTATTTTGTTGTGACAGGTCAGGTTTAAAAAAAACAAACATTTGGTAACATTAAAAAATATACTTGCATAATATTTACTGTAATCCAGATCCGGATCACCGGCAGATTTGCACATGCTTGATTCCTATGCAATGTTTGAATTGAGCAGGTCTCCTCTCTGCTCTACTGCAGGCTGCTCCATGACGATTCTGCTGTTAGTCAGACTGACCGCCTACAACTGCTTCTGAAGTGGGAGAGACTCATGGCAGCTCTCACTGCAACTGCAGTACGATCGGTGCCTTCCCGTTTTGTCCAATAAACCAAAGAAAGTTGCTAGATTTGTCAAAGTTGCTAGAGTGGTCTGAAAAGTCTTTAAATACATCGACAACTCCACTAAATTGGCAAAAATGCTTCCATTTCAAGCTGATTACATGTTTTGCTAGCTTTACGGCCTTCACTGCTGCAAAGTGTTACTCATGTGTTGTTTCAAAACATTAAAGTACCATCACATAACTGTTATCGTTCTGTTTTCATTCCTATTTAGTTTAAGAATAAATATACATATGGTCATGATGTGACACCCGATTCCGATCGAGCCTTAAACTACCTGGTTGGGTCTGATTTCCAATCATGCTATCAAATCAAGACATCCTTGGTTTGATACTTTTGTAAGAATCTGTAATCTTTGTTTCTTTTCAGAAAAGAAAAGAAAGAAGACTTGATAAAAATCACTAACACAGTAGAGAATGTAATGCAATAAATATTTCTTTACAGACATTAGACTTTGAAGTGTCCCAACTCAGAAACTGTTTTTCAATTTTAAAGGTTACGAAACAATGACATTCTGATTAATTGCACTCCTTTTAGATCAAAGGTCATTTATGAACTTAGGAGAAAAGTCTGGCACATAGCAGAGAACAACAATAAACGGAATGTCCGTTAAAGATAATTCAATTATATCTAAGCTTCAAAACATTATCAGCACATTCATATTGCCCAACCCCCCAATTCCAGGTAAATTACGTCTTCTCGCCAAGTTCACGTCACAAGGTTATTTATTAAAATAGAAATGATTAGCTATGTGATCATTACCATGTTCATTGTATGTAGACAAGTACACACATCTGACATGCTTACTGCATTTCAGAGAACCATTCTACTTGGTATAAATGCTAATAAATACTTCAAGTAATGTAACCTCATAAATTCACAATATTCACATAAGAGTGCAGAATTTTGATTTAGTGGCTGATAAGAACTCAGTAAACCTGTGGAGAACACGACTAAGTAATATTTCTTGAGGCATTAGATTTACAGCGGCCACTACCCTTTTTATTAGCATTGGTAGCGCTAACTGTGGCACAGGTGACTTTGAAAGGTGAGGCTGCTGTAAATATTTTACCACGCAGGTCGCCTGTGACTCGGAAAGGCTTGGATTTATTTTACTACAGTGAATTTTATGTTCGTTCAGTTCTCTGAAAAGCTGGACTATGAAACCTTAAGCAGTAGAGGCGTCTGAGGTGAGACTATAGAGAGCAGTCTAACTTCAGTCGCCACCTAAGAGACACGAGAATTAGGCGTTCTCATCACTGTAAGCCTTTCTGTAATCTTAAAGGGAAAAATAAGTATTTTTATATGCATTTATATTCCTTTTTCTTTTTTTTTTTTTTATTAAACTTCCCAGTCTGTTCTCTTGCTAATATGCCTTTCTCTCCACAGTGTTTGACTTCACTGGACCTGATCTGACTGAAGTACTGACATTTAAACAAAATGCGATCCACTGTGGACGGCCCCCCTGGAATAGTAGTGACGACCGTCAGCAGCAGCAGCAACACCAATAACAACAACAACACTAACCAGATGAGCAACCGAGAAAACAATGGAAATTCAGGCTCACAGTATGCTCTGTGTGCTTTGGGAGTCGGCCTCGTCGCCCTCGGAGTAGTGATGATTGTGTGGAGCTTGGTGCCCGCAAACACAGGTTTTAATAACAGCAGCAGCGGTTCAGGGGGCGATGATGGAATCGATGGCAAGAGAAATAAAGCGTCCTCTGTGGCCTTTGTGCTGGCTGGCTCCGGGGTGGCTATGCTGCTGCTGTCTCTGTGTCTGGGATTGAGGAACAAACAGCGGGAGCAGCTGAGACGCCAGGAGATCCAAAACCAGAGAGACGCTGCGAGGGAGCAGGAGGAGAGAGAAACGTGAGTTTACTCTGCTTGCGACTTGACCTCATTTTATTGGTGATTGTGTGTTGACAATCGCCAAATGTTAGACTGAAGTCTGTTTAGAGCACAGAAAGTCTTCTTTTTATGAGAGTTTTTCTTTATTTTCTCCTACGTTTTTACTTAATAGCTGACTTGCTAAAGCTTATGGAGAGATGTTGTGGGCATTATAAAATGATAAAGAATGAAAATGGTTGAGGAAATGTAGGTTAATAGTAATTAGTATCATTTTCACAGTTTTTAGTATCACAATTAAATATTTTATTGATATTGTACAGCCTCAGATGAGTGATTCATGAGAGTGAAAACAAACATCTTGTATAATTTCAGAGTTGTATTGCTTTATCAAAGATTTTATTTATATTCTGTTGTAAATTCTGTTGAAAAGTAAAACTCATTATGTAGTCATATTCATGACAAACAGAATTTATTTATTTATATGATTATTATGACGTTTTGGTACAGACATGTTGTTCTTTGGCTCGGGTAAGGCTGCTGACTCCTTACCCAATGAAAAGTGACTGTTTGCAGATAGTCGTGACACCCTCCACAAGGAGAGTTAGTCATGAAATATTAATGTTAAAGATGCCAGCTTTTCAGAACTCTGTAAGCAAACATATTAATTAAAAGTTTAGATGGAAGGAAAAAGAAAAGGGTGGTTGAAAAAAAAAGGGATAATCACAGGATTGTGACGCTAAGCCCACTGCTGTACCAGAGATGACATTAGAAGTGTCTTACCTGAGTTGATAAAGAAAAGGACTGGTCTGTTTGTTACAAGAAACGTGTGGTTTTAAGACTCCCAGCAAGTCATTACAGAAGTTAAAAATATTTTTGGTAATTTCTGTGTGTTTCTACTCCGCTGGATTTGGCCATGATATTTTTACTCAAGTGTTTTTATCCCATTAAAATTTCACGACAGCTTTCTGTCATTACTTGAAAAGATGCATTTGGAAATATTTACGTTTCTGATATCAGTGAAGTTTCAGGAAGCTAATCTACAGCTTTAATTTACGAGTCTGCTGAATCGTTCTTGGTTTAACTACATACATACAGAAATTGTGTTGGGAATTTGACAAATAGGTGATTTTTTTATTTTTTTTTCCCAGAGCTGTGTGTGGTTCACATGACCTTTAATTTATGTATTTACAACTCTGCAGGGCTGAGGAGCGGGCCCAGCGCTACGCAGTACCAAGCTACGAGGAGGTGGTAGGCAGCGGGCAGTACCCTGTCCGTCAGAGCAACCTTCGTCCAAGCGTCTCCCAGCTGCCGTCCTACGATGACCTCGTCCAGGTCGACGGCATCCAGTATGAAAACGAGGTCGCCGACGTCAACTCCACCATTCCTCAACCTGCCCCGGCTTGTAGCTCTCCCAGCGCTACTATTTCTACATCAAGCCATAGACCTGGGAAAAACAACCGCAATTTCCTCCCCATC
The DNA here is from genome assembly GCF_002775205.1 of Xiphophorus maculatus. Classification (NCBI taxonomy): domain Eukaryota; kingdom Metazoa; phylum Chordata; class Actinopteri; order Cyprinodontiformes; family Poeciliidae; genus Xiphophorus; species Xiphophorus maculatus. The sequence goes on along the minus strand of NC_036443.1, from coordinate 11,115,352 downwards.
AAAATCCGAAGGATTAAGTCAGAAAAGCTTCCCATGAAAAACACGGGGAGCTCTCAGCCAGCAGCCGGAATCAGTATTGAACCTCTTACCCCTCCGCCACAATATGAAGATAAGGTGCCTCCACTTTAAGGTCAGTCTGCTGTTTAAAGCTATTGACTGAAGTTCCTAGTATCCTCCATGGCCAACCTTTGTGGATATGGATGTGCTTTGTTCAGCCAAGAACTGAAGGAGGATTCTTTCTTTGAGCTGAAGAATGTTATATTTTCACATTTGTCATCATGGCTCCTGACTGTAAAGTGCTGTTTTTTTATGGACCTTACTGGATCACTCCGTTAAGTGACAAAGTTTTGCCAAACTGTGGCATATCGGTTTTCAGCTTTAGAAACCACCTTGACTTTGTACTGATTTTACAGGTGAATCGATGGTAGTACAGTGGAGCTCATGAGATGTTAGAGAGAGGATGCTTTTAGGATTTTTCTATAAAAAAAATGGATCCATGCACTCATTTTGTGAGGTTATTTATGCCACGTTTAAAGACCCTTTTATTGCTCAGTACTAAACCAAACATGGACCGTAACATTGGTAAAACCGTGCTACCATGTTACCTGGAAGCCTTTGAAGATGTCAACAAAAGTTGTAAGTCATACCTTGAGAGTTTTCTCTAATGGGGGAAAAACACATTCTGATGACCAAAAGCATTTGATTCTTAATAAGAGTCCAGATTTGAGGTTCTCTGAAACTCTGGCTGAGATTGTACCAGCTTATAACTTGGTCTTTCCCTTGATAGAAATTAATTTGCTCACTTTAGAACTACCACTCTTTAAATAGTCCATACTGGGTCTTAGCACCTTGGTAAAAGATGTGTAAAAACTATAAATTATTATTATTTGTTACTGTGGTAATATAATCTCAAAATAAATTCAAATTACTCTAGTTCTCTAACAGTGATCCTTAGGAATTTCTTTTAACTTTATTACCATTCTCCTCACTTTGCTTGGTGGCAAGACAAACTTGGGTTTATGACAAGACTGACATGTCACAATTCCAATTGTGTACACAGTTTTTATAATTGCTTGGACTGTAATCATAAGCAAGTTTAGGGGATGTAGCAGTTTCTTAGTTTATGCAGATCAACGTACATCTGCTTTACTTGAAAGGCAAGTTTTTTGGTCTTCCCTACGTTGAAGAATGGATAAGAAAACTAGACCTTTGTGTCAAACATTATCAATTCATCAATCCTAGACAATGAACAACTGAGACAAGTAATGTTGGGTATTAAAAGTGCTTCAGCTGCATTTATTTGATAGAAATATTTAGGGATTTGAATACAGATTGAACCAGTATACTAAAAATAATGACTGGATTTTTTTTTCCACTCTGATAAAACAATTGTGATCAAAGCAAGTCTTTGTATACATTTCTACCAGGGGTGCCAGACTCTCTGGACTCATATGTTTACATGTGTAATAAATAGATAAGGCAGAAACAAAATAGATGTTAGATACTTTGGTGCAATTCAAGTTTCATACACAAGTAAAGTGAGTCTTTTATAAAAGCAGAAGTTGCGAGGGACCATTGATGTTTGACACCTATTTGTACTCCCAGCTTGTGTAGTAACTTTGGTCATGGTGGTAAAGTTGTGTTTGGTAACCAGTTAAAAGACGTCACTTTAAAGGAGGAAATTAGTTCTCCGGGAAGCTTAGATTTTTACAAATATGCTAAGATCAGACTTTGAACGCATCAATGAACACCCTCCAGCTGTACTCACCAAAAGCATCTTTACTCCAAGAATTAACTTGTAAGCCTTTTCTAAAGAAATTGCGTGACTCCGTTGTTGTTTCAGAACAGTGCTGCTTCTGCTCTTGCACACAGCGTGATACTGAGAGATGTATAGGCGGGAAGATGTTTGCAGGAACTTAGCGAATAGTTGAAAGCCTGCGCTCAGTAGCCATGGCGAGATGTGAAAGCATGCAGTATAGTCTCTCCTTCTCAGGGCTTGTTTTTTTTCTTACTCCGACTGGTAAACACAAAGACTCTGAGTGTGCAGCTGCAACACAATAACAGCAGCTGCTCTCTGGCTTGCTGATCATCATTCCTTCAACCACAACTTGACCTGCAGGACTGTTTTCATTCTTAAAGTATGCAGGGATAGAGATGAAAATAAAAATAGATGGCTCTAGGCTTTTTCTTTTTCAAGGATATAACTTGTGTTACAGCAGTATGCCGACCTGCCAGTACGCTCTCTTTCTCCTCCTTCATTTTTCTTTTTAATTTTAGAAATAAGCAGTGGATGCCAAAGTGACTCATGAGTTAAGTCAATGTTACTCATTTTGTGAAATTGCACACTTTTGCTTTTTCTCTTTTTGTTTTGAAGAAGAAAAAGCCCTCTACACTAGTGTTTCACAGTTGTTGTTTTGAAGGCTGAAACTGTCCTCAATAACTGGACCTCAGCAATGTACTTATTTTTTTTTTTGAAAACAATCAGTTTAGATCAATTTTATACACAAGTTGTCAAATTGTTTTACATTAATTGTAAGTATTTGGTTGTAGGAGTCACTTTCTCTTTTGTACAATAATGAGTGTGTTGTCATTTAATGTTCTCTTTTTATGACTACAGTTTATATATTTTATAAGTGCAGTGAAAAAACAATCTTGTCTGTGTTTATACAAATGTATTTTTCCCCAGAAGTTTGAATAGTCATTTATCTCATGAATATTTATGATAAATAAAGAGGAAGCATTTGTTTATTAATATCTAGGATTCTCCCAGTGTATTTTATTGATGTTTTTCACAAAATTATGCAATAATCTAATTTTATAAACTGTGGAAAAGTCAAATATAGCCACAAACGTGATCTGGTTAGGTAGTCAATTCTTGTACATTTAGAATACTACTATTTTTTAATATTACATTTCACTAGGTGCATCTTTTACCTTTGCTAGCTGTTCTTATCAGCAGCATCTTTAGTTGGTGCTCATTACCTGCAGAGGAAATAAAAGAGAACACAAAAAATTCCCTGATTTTTAATAATTGATTATTTTTTTTTAATCAAAAGGTAATTGCAGAAATAAACAGCTACTCACTTGTTTAATCCATCAAACATACAACCTGACTTGTGTAAAGACCGTGGGCTTCTGCAAAACATTGCAACCCTCACCAGAACCGAAGCTCACGATGCCGTGGACGTCCCAGGAGCCATCTGGGTTTGGGCAATTCAGAAGGCCACCAGAGTCTCGCTGCAGGTTAGTTAGTTGTTAGCTGGCAGTTTAAAAAGCGAGGCTAAATGTTACGCCTTTCTCCTTACGTTAAGTGAAAATAGGAAGAAAAACACAAATTCCTAAATTTTGTGTATTTTTAGGAATACACGGATTGTTAAATTCTAATGCAACCTCACGTTACAGCCTGCGGTGATGCCATCTCCTCCAGCGCAGACCATTTTCTCAGTTGCCAGGACATTCCACCAGTCGGGCTGCGAGCAGACATCATGGCCGACTACAGGCAGGAAAGCCTGCTGAAGAATATCAGCTGCAGGACCGTTGGCTGTCTCAGGTGAGAAAAAGTACAAATTTTGACTTTGGTTAAACAGCGTTAGGCTTAAAGGATTTTTGTCTACGGTTAAAATAAATTTGATCTGGTTAAAATGACCATTATACATGTAATATTAAAGCAGTTTTTCTTTACAGTCTTATTCAGTGAGAAATTAGTGTGTCAGTATGCATAAGATGCTTCCGTAATCATATTGTTTTCATTGCCTTCCAAAAGTATTAATATGGCTTGAAATTTTAACATTTAAAAATAGTAGATTTTATTTATTTATTTATTTATTTTGAGTGCGTGAGGAATAGTTGTTCTTTCAGCTTAGCAGTAGATGTCTGAAAGTCCTCCCAAGTTAAAATGGTGGTCTTGACTGCTTTTCAGATTAATGCTGTCCTTTTCCTGCCTTTGAGTGGATCTCCATTGTATATGTGTTTCCAGATAATGGATATGTTTGTGACAATATTTTCACTTTAATCTTCTCCTTACCAACTGCGTGACTTCTGAAAGCACCAGATTTTATTCATAGGTAAGTGAATAAAGGTCGGTGAAAGAAAAAAAAAAAAGCAAAATAAGCTTTTTACATTTTCGTTTGTGAAGAAATTCTGTCATACTCTTAAATGCTACTTTTGTTGGTCTCTCCCATAAAGGTTTGTTGTTGTATTATGTGGCAACTGTGTAAGCTCAAGTAATATTGACAGTTTTGGAAGGAAGTTTTGGACTTCAGCTCCATAAATGTACTATTCTACAAAATGAACACGCCCACTAGGTGACTGCTCATAGCACTCATGCATAATTCAGGACCCAACCTTTTGTCCAACCTTTGGTTTAGCTAATAGTTAAGCTTTGTCTTATTTCTGTTTGAATCACCTACTTGAAAGACGCCCCCAGCCAGTGACAAGACAAGGGGTCCCATGTGGGAGGACGACGTCCCGGTCTGGAAGGCACGCAGGTGTGATTGTATCAGACAAAGCAAAAGGGGAAGACAGCTTTATCAGAGCAGTGTCATTCCTGCAAAAAAAGCAAATCAATACATTTATGTACAAGAGGTGAAAAGAAAGTAGCCTCATCAGTTTTTACAGTTTGGATCACCTATGAAATAGCATTCACTGTTAAGCGATACCTCACACTCTTCTACATTAAGAGAAGTGGTTTAAGAAATGTTGCGGTTAGCGGCTGAGCAGGATGTTGTAGTCTTCATGAGTAATGATCTTGGCTGCACTGCAAGCCACTGAGCCTTCCTCAGTGGCCTTCAGACTGTGCTTCCCCAGCTCCACTCTGTAGTCGTCGACTTCACTGTAAGAACGGCAACCAGCAAGGCTCAGGGATTCAGAAAGCGAAACAGATTGGTTTTTGTGTGTAAATATGTGCTAAACGGATGATCAGTATGACAAAATTCAGGGATCTTCCAGTTATTTATCTTTACAGTCTTCTGAGCTTCTCAAAAACACAAAAAAGTTTTTTTTTTTTTTTTTGTTGGAACAAGATAAAATTTTTAATCTAAAGTCATATGCATCAAAATATAATATGAATTTCAATGATATGGGTTTGTCCAATTAAATGTACCTTTTGACAAATAACTTTAAAGCAGGTTTTAACACTTAGCCATGTTTCTTAAAAAAAATTCTAATTGGTCTGACATAATATTCTAATCTTCAATGTGTTTTCATTAGCTGCAAGTTGAAAATCGTAATCAGAAATAAAGGTTTGAAAACATTCTGTCCATAGCATGCTGTGCTTCACATAGTGAATTAAATTACTGAAATCAATGTTCAATAAGCTAATTTACCTAAAATGCCTTGACATCTAGTCATTTTTTTAGGATTGAACATCCAGACAAAAGGCTTGTGTTTTTCTGCTGTTATTTACAAGATTTCACGATTAGATCTACAACAAATGTATCGAATGTCAACTTGGTTCAATGTTCAAGGTTATCATAGAGTACAAAATTACAAAATGTAACTGTGAAGGAATTTGTGCAAAAACCCAAAACATAAAAGAAAGCAGAAAGGCAACAGAAAAATCTATCATGTACTCAATTAAACTATGGTGGACACATTAAAAAGCATCACAAATAAATGAATAAAAATATGTTACTGGTTACTGGTTTTCAGGCTGACGCTGCAAATTATAAACTTTTTGTCTATGTGTTTGGTGCACAGTTAGGATAAAGAAATATAAGACATTGATTGAAGTGTCTTAAAGCTTTCTCTCTCTACGTTATGTCACATTACGTTGTATTGGTCCTGACTGGAACTCACTTGATGCAGTGTGCAGCAGTCAGGACCTACTCTTGGGAGATGAGGGTGCCTCCACAGACATGACTCTAGCGCCCTCTGCTGTTCGACTGCAGCGATACCTCAGAAACACCGGGAATAATATGAACAGATGCATTAAATCGCATAAAAAGCACATAAATGAATCAGAATTTCAAGTTCTTCTTGACTAGCTAAAATGGTAATGCGAGACTGTGCTGCTGCCGGGAATCAGAAAACATTTAAAGCAGGTCTAATACCTGCCAGGGCCAGCTGTGGGGTCTGACGTCCTCTCCTGCAACTACCATACGCTGAATCTGAAACATGATGCTATTTCCTACTTATAAAATCGGATATACTTAGTGATATTTTTGAAACAGTATAACATTTTCGCAACAAAAAGCAAATGCCATCAGTTTTAATGTACTTATCTAGTAAATATTTTAGGAGTCTTCCCAAACAATCTGACCTATGGATTTAATTGACAAATACAAGGCAGTCAAGGCAAGAACATCAAGCAACGTATTGAAACAGATTTACTCTCTTACCACCAGCCACGACAACAGCAAGAACCAACAGCCTTTTCATAACTTATGACGCATGTATAGTGTTAAATTTAAAAAATAGTGATATATTTGCTACGTCATAGACCGACCGCAGCTGACTGGTTCTGTTGCTGTTGTGAGAAATGTGCAGAATGTCAAACAGATGTTGAAGACTAAGAACATGGCAGATGGTTGGTGATAAAATTTTCCCATCACTTGTGAAGGTGAGGTTTGTTTCGACTATTGAATAACATATACAGTATATATATATATTAGTTTCCGGACCTGTTGCTAAATTAAAGCTGTAGTGCACTTTCATGCTGGATTGAGCCATTTGCCGTAGATTCAATTTAAACTTAATCTATTGCTTTTTATATTAACGAAAAATTGGCAATCTTTTTAAAAAGATGATGCAATTAAGATCCCACAATGAGGAAATGCACAATATTTTACTTCATAATGTATTTCATATTTTATCAAGTTAAAAATGCATTCAGCAACTTGTGTCTGAAACTGCTCCTGTATCAGCTGCCATTGACTGTGAAAGAGATTATAGTGAAAGGTTACACTGTTCAGACGTGTCATATGTTGAACCAATCCTTTTTGCCAATTTACAAGCCATTTCAGGAGCTTGCAGAGTTGATCCAGTCCAGGTAGGAGCTAATTTGAGTAAAGACTGTGGACTTCTTGTTGTAGTTGCAAGTGAGCAACCATCCGGTGATATAACAGGTTTCATTAGAGGTGAGGGTGAAGCCAGCAGAAGGCAATGTCATTACTCCAGATGACACTGGTTTTTAGCGCCGTTTAGCTAGTGATTTCAGTATGTCCACATGCTTACTTACTGAAGAGTTAAAATGTCCCATTCCTCATGCATAACAATGTTAGCACTCCCCATGAATGCAGAGCCAGAATCTATCTGGTTCAGGGTATGCTTTCCCAGAGCCACTCTGCACTCCATGTGTTCGCTACAAGTTGGTTCGTCAGAAGCAACAGAAATCCAATTAAATCCCCTATATCTAAGCATTATTAGTAGTGGCACAGTTAGTTTGGGGACATGACCCACTCTAAGTTGTGTTTTTTTCTTACATGGTACAGTGCGCGGCAGTCAGGATCCACTGTTCAGAGATCACAGTACCTCCCCACAGGAATGTTGCCACTCACCGTCAATCTTGCAATGCAAAGAAACCTGAAACAAGTAAGGAAGTTTCATGGTTTGGTTGGTGTTACTTTAAATTTTAAAAAGAAATATTAATGATGTATCCTGCATGGAATTTTATGGTTTTTCCATAATTCAATTCATTTTAACTGCTGCTGTTTTTAGTTAAATGAATGTGTGTGTAAAGTTTTTTTTCTATACAAACTATACATCTTAATTGTTTTCAAAGTTTTCTGTTTTTAGTTAAAAAAAATATTATTTAATATTTGCCTTTCTGCTTTATAGGCACTATAAACTTGCCTCTGTTCTCTGATACACTCAGTCGCAAATATTTCTTTAATATTATTTCAAGTCATTCAGGGATATTTTGCTTAGCTAAGTGACATTTTGCACTTTCAATTTACCTGTCAGGGCCAGCTGTGGGGCCTGACATCCACTCCATTAACCATTTGATTCACCACCGGCTGGACAGTGGGACTCACGCACCCATAGACTGAAGGGATTCACACAAAGACAGAGACAGAAAGAAATAATTTAAATTGCACATGCAAACACACAGCCTTTAGTATGTGTGCAGAGAAAGGTTGAATAAGTTCTGTGCTGCTTACCGCCCAGCAAGCACCACAGACCTCATTCTGGCTGTATCTCGGCAGTTTGGAGTTGAAATGTCAGACTTATTTTTGCCCATTACGATCATATGTAACCTAGGAAACGTGTTCTCCGTTTTCCATTTGTGCACTTTGCAATTTGATGAAATTTCAATAGGTGGGTGTCAGAAAAAGCCTCCACATGGAGAGATGTAAACAAGTTAGTAATTTCTGAACGTGTCAGCAGGATCCATTCCAAATCTAGCACCCCTACGCATCTCATTCTTTAACCAAATAAACTTTTAAGTAATGAAAGACACAGTTGATGACATGCGACAGGATGAGTCCAGCATACCAATATTTCGCTTTTATTGTGATCCTTAATTTCCTTGCATATTTCTGTAAAACACGACCTCATAAAAATGTTGAGCCCTTACATTGTAGAACATTTCACAGTCCAACTATTTTTGTGCCTTTCATCCAAATTTAAATGCTTAATGTTTATATACAATAAGGACATTTCTGCAAAGTCGATAGAGATTAAAGCATTAAGTGACCTTACTGTTCAGTAAAATTTTAATTTAAATAAATGATGTATTTTTTAACATTTTAAACATGCAGCAAAAACACTTTTAAAATTTAAAACATCATCTTAACATCCACGTCTTTCTCTGCAGACCACAACTTGTGTCATCTGCATGGTTCTCATTCAGGGACAGTTGAGATGGACAGATACCTCCATTCTTATCTCAATGACTATGTTGTTTTTTCAACTAGGTTTTCTTCACCATGTTAAGGAGAAACTGACTCAACATGCCTGAGATCTTCAGAATTTACATAGTAGAAAAAGAGCTGCAAATCACCCTGAAAGACCAAGACAAACAAGCTGTAACAGTTATGATTTTGTTTGTCACTGTAATGTCAATAGTGATGTTAAGAGGCTAACATGAACTGCAATCTTATGCTCATGTTTAATAGGCACTGTAAAACATGTAGAAAAAAACTTTTTTTCTGTGTTTTCTCAGAACACAGAAAAAAACAGCAATTACTAGATTTCGTAATTATTATGGTGTAGAAATCATTAGAAAAAGGTGGAACTCAGCTGGCTAGCTAATGCTAAATGTTGCACTTCCCTAATCAACACCAGGGAAGTGCATCACATCACAAAAGTCCTTAAATGTCTCCAACTGTCTCCGTGTTTATGCAGATGATAGACTTTAAAATCTTATTTTTGTTCTACAAAGCATACTGTCAAGCTACAGAACTGTGCTAATGAGCTAATATTGGAGCCAGGTGTGCTGAAACAAAGAGACATCTAAAAGTTGCTGGAGTTTGATGACTGGAGTTTAAGACCACTGGCTTAAAGTGAGGAAATGAAGGAGGTTTTGCAGAATCTCAAGTGCTGTAACGTTTTTGTGTGCGACGCTGTTGATGCGCTCCCGGTGAGCAGAATGTTTAGTTATGAGCAATGAAATCAACATGACACAACACATAGAGTAGGTAAAAAGGCTTTATTTTGCTAGGCTAGAGTGATAGCCTTGGTCCCAAAATGGTGCTCTATCAGTTGGCCACCATTGTCTGTGAAAGAAATCATGAAGATATGTCAGGTTTTTATGACCTCAATAATTTGAACTCCACACCCAGCGATTTAGTAGCAGTTTCAGAAGCTTACAGTGTTGATCCAGTCCACGAAAGAGCTGACTTGAGTAAAGACGGTGGGCTTCTTGTAGTAGTTGCAGCCGAGCCCAGAGCCAAAGCTGACAATACCATGAACCTCCCAGGATCCATCAGAGCCCTGACAGTTCAGAGGACCGCCAGAGTCTCCCTAACAGTGCCACACACACACAAAAAAATCAGCTATCAAAATCCAGCAGAATAAAATATAATACGTAGCATACAGATCTGCAAGATGTGTTTCAATTTTTTGACAGGAATGGATAAATCACTTTGTATAATTGAGCAGATCTATGCCTTGAAAGTAAACGTCCCATTTACTTTCAAGATAAACAAAAGATGGCACATTTTGATAATGATAATTTATTTCAGACAGACATTTCACCAGCAAAACATTAAAATAAAGACTTTCGTATTTCCAAATATGTACAGAGCCATCCATAGATACCCAAAGGCAGTCTCGATCCTTATGCATGGAGGAAAAACCTATTGAAAATTGTTGTGTTTAGGACTCACATTGCATCCAGCAACAACTCCGTCTCCACCAGCGCAGACCATGGTTTGTGTCACCTGAGAGCCCCACCAGTCGGACTGACTGCAGGTGGCGTGGTCCACAACGGGCAGCAGAGCCTGCTGCAGGATGTCAGCGATGGGACCTCCGGCTGTGCACATGAGAGACATATGTTTATGTCAGCAAAAGGCTTTTGGAAAACCATCATATTACCATAGCCACTGGTGTATCATATTTTAAGTTTCTAAATAACACATAAATCCAGTGAGTGCATTATCTGCATGAAAAACCTAATCCAATCAAAATTACAAATTTTCCAATCAGTCAGTAAAGCTTCATTAGCAGATTCCACTCAATAAGTACCAAAGCAAGATACAAAATTTATTAAAATGGAGACAGAATATTTTGTTTTGAAAATGCATGTTTTTATATAACATATAAAAACACTAAAATTACAAAATGAAGAAATTAAGTCACATTTATAAATCGCAACATGCATCTCCTGCATGGTAGAATTTACATAGAAAGACCTCTGGTGGGCAGTATAGACACATCACATACAGCAGGATACAACTTTGTATTTCATGGGTGTTTCCGCCTGACCCATAACATGAAACAAAGATAACTCACTGTATAGACGACCCCACCCGGTCACAAAGCAGGGTGCATTATGGGGGAGGATGAAGCCGTCAGCAGGAAGACAAGCAGGATGGACGGTGTCAGAGAATTCAACGGGGGCCTCCAGCTTGACCAGGGCAACGTCATTACTGTAGAAGATGGAGGGATATCAAACTTTATCAGGACTCGTACTTCTGCATTCTTCACAAATATGGTTTAGACCGGGATAATTACCGGATGAAGAACGAGTTCCAGTTCTCGTGCACCACAATGGTGGCAGTGCCCAGGAACAGAGAGCCGTTCTCATCCTCCAGCAGGTTGTGCTTTCCCAAGGCCACTCTATACTCCCGGCCTGAGCTAGGAAAGGGAAAAATCAGAAGCAGTTGAGCTCTGAAGCTCACATATACGCATTTTTGGAAGCAACATTCTAAAACAAATATTTTTATATGAAACTCTTGAGTCCTTGTAATAGTGTTTGGTGACAGTCCCCTACCTGATGCAGTGAGCAGCAGTGAGGACCCACTGGTTAGCGATCAGAGTGCCTCCGCAAGTGTGTCTCCACTCACCGTTACTGTTGTACTGCAGGGAAATCTGGAAGGATATGTGAGAATACCAAGGATTATCTTTAAGATAAATTATTATGGTTGTTATCATTGTTTCAATTTCATTTACTGAGGAAACTCTAACTCCTGCTTTACTGTAAAGTAGTAGATGCAAAGTGTAGCCAGACTTCCTTTTCATTTGCTGAACTTTTTAAACATTTGAAATGGATTACATACAAAAAGGGAATTGTGCATCAACGTAACTTTTACTTTCATATTTTTTTCCCTCATCCTCCAAATATTTACTTGCACTATATCAATCATTTTAATTGTTTTTATTTTAAAAGTTGCTTTGCAGATTTCAAACACTTCGTATTCCTCCTACCTGCCATGGCCAGCTGTGAGGCCTGACGTCCTCTCCGTTAACCACTCTGCTCACCACGGGCTGGAAGGTGGGATTGCCGCACCCATAGGCTGAAATAAAGGAACCACGTTAAAAGTTCGTAATTTAACCAGCTATGATTAAACTTTCATGTTTTAGATAAACATGGTTCATCAAATGAACAGAAGGGAATAGAAAGATGATTTTTTTTTTTTGTCCGTTGTTCTTGGCAGCAAAATCTGACTTACCGCCGGCAACGAGCAACGCAAGGACCACAAACTTCATTGTGTCAGTATCTTCACAGCTCAAAGTTAGCTTCTGACATATTTATAACTCTCACCACCTTTCTTATGCAACCTGCTAAATCTGGTTCTAATTCCTGGAAAATTACCCCATGAGAAATGTTAACAGCGGGTGGAGCTATAGGTGGACACGCCAACTACAGGTGATTATGCGGACTAGCAGATGTGAAACACGACTGCAAGGTCAAAGTGTTCTGTAGCTGAACTTTCTTCTTTTGTTTGTTGAACATGTCACACATCTATTTCTATCAGAGATGCCAGAAAAACTGGAATGACAAATACGTAAGCCAGTAACCATTTTTTAAATTTCGCTGATTGACTTACCGTACATAAAACTCAAAATGTGTCAGGTATAATTTCCGTTATACATTTTCAATTACAGAGGTTGCTTTCTTCTGTGTGCATCTATTAAAGGTTTTCCATCCCATAAAAACTTTACAAAAATTAAACTTGTTATAAATTGGGATAAAATTAAGATCATAGCATCATAACTTATGTGTGTTGGGATCTTATGTGATAGACCAACACAAAGTATCATTGGGAATGTTTCCATTTGTATTGATTTTATTTTTATAACTAAATATCTGTATACATATAGATTTAGTGAAACTCCTCCTTCATCTGCTAAATGTTTTTGGTGCAAATGGAATTTGCTTAGAGTGCAGCAGTATGTCAGTGCTGCTAAATTTTAACCTGGTACACCAAAATACAATCCATTGAAAACCAACTGCTTTAAGAGGCCACTGCACTATTGAAGAGAATCTTCTATATTATATTCATGTGATAGAATGACCAAAGTTCAGATATAAAGGCACCTGATGATCTGTGACAATACTTCAAAATTGTGGTTCATTGACACCATACATAGGTGTTCTTGCAAAGACAAAAACAACATAAATTTCAGTCTGTAGATGTTCAGGACTGATAGAATCATAAACCAACCAAGAAGCTGATATAATAGCAGCAAAAGGTGATTCTCCTGAGCATTAGCAATGACATAAGGGGGGGTGTACACAAATGCATCCTCAAATTGACAGATTTTTACTTGTAAAAATGTTTGAAATCCATCTGTTTTCCATTTCACAATTTTACACAATTTGTGCAATAACATAAAATTCAAATAAAATATGTTAGTGATTGTAATATATGTGTATGTTAAAAATGATGAGTCAAGCCCTCTAAATTTTAATAGATATTCTCAGATAAAAATATTTTCTCAGCCACTAAAAAGAAGCTGACATCAGGAGGCATCTGTATTTTTCTCACACGGATACAGTGGTCACACGACAGATATGGTCCATTTATCTCAACTCTTATCTCCAAGGGTAAATTTGTTTTTCCAGCCCTGTTTTCCTTGCTGTGGCTAGGAAAATTATTCACAATATGTCTGATATGGCCACAGTGATATTGTATATAAAGAGCTGCAAGTCGTCATAAAACTCACTGACAGTTACAATGAAGTTTGTGATCTTGGCTTTGTTCGTTGCCGGTGGTAAGCTAAAGGTTCTTCACTGATTTAAAAAAAACAAAAAAATCATCCTTGTGTTTTATCCTAAACACAAGGAAGAAATAGTAACTTTATGTTGATTAACATAGGAAATTGTAAGATTAAAAACATTTTGTACTGTTTTCTTTTAGCCTATGGCTGTGGCCTGCCCACCTACCCCCCAATCCTTTCCAGGGTGGTCGGCGGAGTCGATGTCCGTCAGAACAGCTGGCCCTGGCAGGTATGTTCCCCTCTTTCTAGATTCCAAATTCGAGTGTTTTCATCAAATCATGACGTGTGTGTGCTTGTTTTTATGCTCTCCTCAGGTGTCTCTGCAGTACCAGAGTGGTATCAGTTTCTACCACACTTGTGGTGGCACTCTGATCTCCGACCTGTGGGTCATCACTGCTGCTCACTGTATCGGGTAAAAAAAAAAAATAATAATTACAATTATGAGTTTTAAACTCCCAGTTAATTGAATTAGAGTAAAAATTATTTCAAAATCTTACATTGAAATCCAGTCTGATGACAATAGAAACAGCAATAAGTTGGATTACAAATGTAACAGAATAGGGAAAAAAATCCACTTTGAATTACTTTGTTAATTTGTTGACACTCAATAGGCTTCCTCGAAAACCTAAAACATAGAAGCATGCCAGCTTTACCCCAAAAAACCCTGTAGAAATATTATTTGAAATAATACCAAATTTTAATTCTATCTTTGTGGTTAGTAAGCTTTGAAATTCCAGTAACCAAACCATGACACACATGAGCAGGGGTTCATACCAACAACCCACCGGTCACAAGACAAACTACTAACACCGCATCCCACTCCTGCCCCCAAAAAACCTTCTGCTTTCCCTCCCCAAAAGAAAAATAAAGTGTGATATTTTTGCACTTCATGCCAGTCTTCAATTCAATTTATTTAAATGACCTAGTTTCTTTCTAATATAATGGTTTTCTATTATTGATAACTTTAGTGAGTTAGTGTAAATTTCCTTGTATTTTATTTGACTTTTTCTGTATTTTTTTTCTTTTCTTTTCTTTTCTTCGATTAAACAGGAGCCGCACCTACAGAGTCTATCTGGGAAAACATGACCTGACTGCCAGTGAGGGTGGTTCCATTGCCATCAGCCCCGAGAAGATCATTGTCCACCCCAACTGGGACTCTTACAATATCCGGTGGGGAATGGGGAAATGCTGGGTGTTTTGATGAAGTACCCGCATTGAGTTATTCTTTCACACTGCTCTGTTTCTGATTTTTTTTTTCTGCCTTTATCTGCATCTCACGGTCCAGTAACGACATTGCCCTGATCAAGCTGGCATCTCCTGTCCAACTCTCAGCTTCCATCACCCCCGCCTGTCTCCCCACCTCTGGGGAAATTCTGCCCGACCAGGCTCCCTGCTACGTCACTGGCTGGGGACGTCTCTGGAGTAAGTCCTGCAGCCACAAAAGAAAGACAGACAATCCACCTTAGCCTTGTGTTTCATCGTTGACGTTACATTTAAGAAGAAACCCGTAATTCATGTCTTTTTTTTTGAAGACTGGTTTCACAGGCCTTAATTATGAACCTAAATGTGACTTACCATATACATGATCAAAACTAAAAAAAAAATAATTAAAAAAAGTTAAGAGGTTATTCATGAAGATGTTCTTCTGAAGTTCAGATGTTAATTTAGACGTCTTATTTGTTTTGAATAAAGCTGGAGGCCCCATCGCTGACATCCTGCAGCAGGCCCTCCTCCCTGTGGTCGATTACCCCACCTGCAGCAGAGGTGACTGGTGGGGCTCTCTGGTCACCACTAGCATGATTTGTGCTGGAGGCGATGGTAATGTGGCTAGCTGCAACGTAAGTCAGACTACTTATATTTGATAAAGTTTCATTTGACTAATAAACTATCCTTGCCTCTTGCACTTAAGTCTGTTTATACCGTATTGTCCAGAGTTACATTGTCCCTTCTGTCCTCCAGGGAGACTCCGGTGGTCCCCTGAACTGCAAGAACTCTGATGGCTCTTGGGATGTCCACGGAGTGGTGAGCTTTGGCTCAAGTTTGGGCTGCGACTACCCCAAGAAGCCCTCTGTCTTCACCAGAGTCAGTGACTACATCAGCTGGATCAACAATGTAAGTAGAAGCATTGATATAGCATAAACATTTGGTAAGAATAGGGAATTCTTTTATTTTTTGCTTTTCAAATTTTTCTTAAGATTCCCATAATCCGATTATCTGTGTGTCTCTAGTTAGAATGTTTGAAATTGTTACAAAATAATAAAATTCTGAAAAACACTGTAATTTAATTATGGAAGGACAGACATCTGTCACAATGTTCTGTTATAGCAAAATAAAATAATGTTTGTCTTTTGTTTTTTCAGGTCATGACCTCCAACTAAATTGACTGGGTTCTTGTTGCACATAGTTGATTCTGTTGTTTGCCAAATAAATAAAGACTGAAAGAACACTTTATCTCTGTGTTGTATTCTGTTATTAGACACATTGATTCAGTATACTCTGCTATATTACAAATATGTATTTATTTTGAATGTCAGTTGTCTGCAGAGACAGGGAGTTTGGCCTGCTGTCACCAGTTGTGTTAAATCATCCCTCTGTGAAAGAAATAGATATCTGAAATCAATTTTAACAGCACTGAAAAGTTCAAGGAATGTAAATAAATAAAAAAAACAGAAGAAAATGTTTTTTAAGTTTTGTAAAATGAAATTTAAACTTTGGTGATCAATCTCAGTGACAGAACTCATGATACACTTCATTTAAATGCGTCTTGTTCTTAGCCCCGACGCAAACAAAGTCTTCAAAATTTCAATCGGATTAAAGTTGAGGACCATTTCAAAAGCTTAAAGTTAGCCTGCTTTATCCTTTTTCCAAAACCAATTTTGATTTGTGTTTTGAACCAAGTCCAAGTTTCAACCATCTGGCTGTTGATATAATTTGAAGTCGTTTCATACGTCTTCGCAAATTTGGAGTAGTTCTTTTTTGTTGTTGTTTTGCTCTACCCACTTTGTTCAGAGCATCTCTGTCACTGGCAAATATGGGCCCCCATGTTTCCACCAGCAGGCTTGACATTTGGTTTCTGCGTTCTCAGGTTTGAAAAAAACCCCCGACTTTACATGTGGTAACGGCAGTTTTCCAGCATGTTGAAGTTTATGATGGGCCTGAGCCTTGTTGGTTCCTGAGTTGTTCCTGAACATTCTTAACCTTTTCATCATAGGTCAGATGAGTAAAACTTTAACAGGGTTTAGACACATTATTCCAACTACACAGTGATCCCACATATACCATAAACCCAAATTGTACAACTTGTCCTAAGTTTTTTTTTTTTTTTTTTTTTTTAATGCTCCACTTAATCATAATCTTTTTTTGGTTTCAGTTAGTGTGTTAGGCTAAAATGGGTTTCAGTTTCAATAAATTTGGGTCTAAAATTGGAATCAAGGAATCTTTGGACATTGAAAACAATCTAGCAGCAGAAATAGTTTAGGATTTAACTATTAATATTCATGACAGCAGCTGATAATAGCATACGTCCATAGTAACGATCTATACACATATTTCAATTTATGCTAATTCTACTTATCCATCATAGACCAGTCTCTCCTGGGATCAGACACATAATTAACAGAGATTATTATCCCCTCTGTCTGATGCTTTATTCTGGGTAGCAAGTTATTTAGTCAAAACCCCAATTACTGTCTTGTCTTCCAGCGAGAGAGATCTCATTTATAATGCTGATGTTACACAGTAATTATTAAAAGAGAAGCACATGCCCCAGTTTTGCTCCAAGCGTTCATTTGCATGTTAATTACTATTAACAACACAGGAAAACATATTAATAAAGCAAACATATTTCACAGTTCTTCTAATGCCACTGTGTTGATGCTATTATCTTAGACTTGGCAACATTCAAATTAGCTATTTACATGTTTACATTGTTATATTCTTCTAGGGAGGCCATGTTTTTATTTGCTTTAGTGGCTTATTAAGTTTTCTATTTTTGGGAGGTGACTGGGAAAAATAATAAAAAGAAAATAATAATTTAGGCCACATAAAGCTGATTCATTATTTCCTGTTAGATTTGACAGTTAGAGAGTTTAAGAAACTGCTAATGAATAAATTAACATTCAGATAAAAACGTTCTGGAAATGGGAGAGACCAATTTCTGATGTTTTTGCTTGCTGAAACTGAGTAAATATTTAATGAGTTATATTTTAAGCTTCTTTTACTGGAATTACAGCTTGAGGGCTTTTGGAATACATCTCTAACAATTTTGCATATCTAGGGACTGAACATTTTGCTCATTTTATTCAAAGTAGGTCAAACTCGGTCAGAATCATTCCACGAGGAGCGAATGCTGCAAGTCAAAAACTTGATGCAATCTGCTGGGCTTCCTTAGACAGAATACTCTTCAACTAATAAGCTGAGGAGCTCACTGTACTGTTTGATACCTAGGATCAATTTGAATGAACTGAATTGAAATTATTTAAAGTTTTTCTTTGTAAAGTGCATCAA
Organism: Xiphophorus maculatus; assembly: GCF_002775205.1. Classification (NCBI taxonomy): domain Eukaryota; kingdom Metazoa; phylum Chordata; class Actinopteri; order Cyprinodontiformes; family Poeciliidae; genus Xiphophorus; species Xiphophorus maculatus. Next base: position 11,097,241 of record NC_036443.1, on the reverse strand, counting down.
GAAGAAAACTGAATAGAAATGATTGAAGAGTGTCAGTGAATAGCTATTTTAACTACTTGCAAAACATTTTCAATTGGATTTAGGTCATTCTAACACAAATATGATTACAACTAAGAAGTCCCATTGTAGCCCCAGCCCTATATGTAGTTTCATACGTCTTCGCATCAGGTCTCACCAGAAAACGTTCCCACAGCATCATGCTTCCTCCATCGTGTTTTATGGTGGGGATGATGTTCTAATCAAAACCAAAACTGGTTTTGACATAAAGTTGTTAAATTAACGACATAACCATATGGGCAACCTGGGCAGAGAGTGTTCTTATTGCCAGTGGAATTTTATTTATTTTTTGACTACAGTAGAAACCCAGTAAGGGTACCTTTACTGAAAAAGTAGTCCATGGGCCTTTGCTCTCAGTTTTCATAATCAGAATGAAACAAAAGTTGTTAAAAATAACTTATTGTATCTGACAGTTTGTTGAAAGGTACTGAGTCGCAACAGGCAGCAGTGATTGGCTAATAACAGTGCCAATCGTTATCATTGGCACCGTTAATAACTATGCCAATGATAACGATTGGCAATATCAGCATTGATATTGCTGATCAATATCAGCATTGATATGGAAACCGGCATATCAATGCTGGTTTCCTTTGTTCTGGTCCAAGATCAGATTCCCTAAAAACAAGTTTCATTTGAAATAGCATAATGAATTTGCAACTGATTCATGGTCAGATAGGTTGTAACTGTGGGAAAATGTATCACGATCGTGTTGGCAGAAAATAAACTGTGGTAACCGAAATCCAGAGAGGAGAGCTAAAAGAAAGAGGGGAAAAGAGACAGAAGCAACTGCAATAAAAAATTTCCCCCCAATATGCATCTAGCCGATGTTAGTGTTATGACTCAGTCAAGCCGAAGGGGAATAAACAACAACCAGAATAAAGTTAATTATTAACAATATTTATTGTTACACAGATAAGAGGGTTTCCCGTTAACCTTATCCATTTGTTGTCAATCTGATAATGTTCAACCAGAATTTAAACACTATTTCAGGCGGACAAACCCACATAAACCACTGCAATGTTCACTGCAAACTTAAGATGCACTCGATTCCCTGCAAAATGATCACATGCAATCCAAACTCAAGATCACACCAAACAGGATGGGGTCTCAGATATTTAAGATTAACAGCGACACGGGATGTGAGTATTTAGGAAGTGACCCAAAGACAAATGGAGGACAAAACAAACAAAATAAATGGAAGGTTGTTAGCCCACCCTCACAAACACTAAGAGGAGACAAACAATCAACAACAACATCAAACTGTAAAAACAAAAATACAAAAATGTATAAATGCTTATTAAATCACTTTAATCAAGTCAATCTAAAACATATTAAAAACACCTGCATCGCATAAACCAGCAGTCTAAGGTCAAACTTGATGTAGTAGATCTGGTGCAGCCCTACCAAATAAGAACAATATAAAAAAACAAAAACATACAATTCAATCTGATTAAAAGAGACAAATGTAGAAGCCTACCTGCTGCGTCGAACAACCACACCCCCAGGTAACGCTACCACCGGAACTTCATTAATAATGCAGCGTGGGCCCAACACACACCTGGTCTCACACACAGGAAATTAGAGAAGCTCAGGCTGTGGAGGGTGCGACACCTGGTGGTGCCACCTGTTACATTAGCATCGCCCGCTAAGGTTGTGCTCAGCCTTAATTAATTGTAGCTAACTTTAGCGAAGAAAAAAAAACACACAAAAAAACAACAACAGCAAAAAAAAAAAAAGAAGCTAGAAATGGCGAGCAAACAGAAGCCAGGTCAAGCGCCATTCTCAGACCCAGCACTGTCAAGATGGATTACAAAAAGCATTCGGGAGGAAATACTACTCAATTATTTCAGCTTTTCAAAAACTGAAAAACCGTGACGGAGAGATTACTTTCTTCGCAAGTGAAACGAAACAAAATTAACTCAGGACAACTGTTATTCGTAAAGAAAGAGGCTTTCTGCAGAATCCTTGACGGCCATCGAGTCCCAACTAGTGAGGAAGCTGAAGTTTGAGGACTTTATTTGGAAACTTTGCAAGGATAAAGACAAGAAAGAGAAAAACTTCTAAAGGTAAGAGCCGTAGGCCTAACGCCTTCTGTGAATTGAGTGACCTTTTATAAACTGTTGTGGTTGTGCGACTAGATAACGAATTTGTTTTGCTTAAACGTCTTCTGGTGTTTACATAACATGTAGTTTCAATCATTATTTTATGGTGCCGAGTTGGTATAAGTGCAGTAGGCTAATTGGCGTTTTCACTTCTGGTGTGCTTTCTGCTGGGTTGACTTTTAGTGAATGCTTATTTAATTATTCTTTATTCCATTGTTGTGTGATTTATGAGTAAGATAGCAGCACCGGGTTTCTCATACTGGAAAGGCGAACTTTCCGCTGGAGTGGTTTTGGCTTTTGACGAAAGGGTGTGCCACTTAATAAGCTAGCTTGGTTGGAAGTTCAAATAATTAAGTTGGGCTTTAGCATTGTGTGAATCTGTCTGGAAAATGCTCTATAGTGGCCTGGAATTTGCTGTTGCCCCCTTTGCACAGTGTGGATGTTAGGATTGTGAGTGAGGCCTGTGAGCCTCAGTGCCTAGGGTTAATATTCCGGCCTTGCTTTTTACAGCGGTAAAATCAGCTCAGCAAAGGTTCTCGAGCAATCACCAGGCACTGGTGATTTATGAAGTTGTATTTAGGATGTTGTTGAAGTGGCTCGTTTTCAGACACCGAAAACATTAACCTTTTTTAAGCGCTTGGACTGTTGGAACTACAAACACATGCAAGAAGTTAAATTTGCCTAATAGTTCCCCTTTACTAAATCTTTACTCCAATAATAATAATAATAGTGATATGTTCTCCAACCAAGTAGCTATAAACAGAGCTGTGGATCTGGATCAATTATTTTTTTTTTTTAGCAATGTTGCTTTTTGCCCACAAGATGGCGACATAGTATTGTTTTGTAACGTCTTGCAAGGTTTTCTGGCAGCTTCAAGGTGATCGTTTTGGAGTTTTTTTTTTTTTGAATATATAAATTACAGTGAAAGCTTGGACAAAACAGCTTGAGTCAACCAAAATATACATTCCATAATTAATGTCCAAGGTACAATTATTATTATTGTTTTTTACTTAATCTTGTAAGAAGAGCACCATGTTATGGTTGATGTAAATATAAATCTTTTTGTTACTCACTTGCATCCAGATATCTTCATTAATTGGCTTGAATCAACCAAAGTGATGTTAGCTCATGAATTTCCCTGTTCAGAGGCTGAGCAGTGGCGTTGATGGTGTCAATGTGTGCGTGAAAAAGGGATTTGTCAGATGAGCTCAAGCTCGTTTCATGGACCAGATTCTGTTTGACATGAAACAGTCCGTGTTTCAGCTAAGGCTGTCTTGATTGTTGCACACCAGCATGTGTGAGGTTTCCAGTGCATGCACTGAACCCAGCAAGCAGTAAAGTTAAACAAATGTAACCTTCCAGTCTGTTTTATGATACGATGAGATGTTTTTGGCACTCTGTAAAATTTCTGGATTGAGCTCTCCGAGTTCGCTTCTAACATATGTTACCATCTCCAGGTCCTGGTAAAGACTGTTGCACACTTTGTTGGCCTCAGAGTGTGGGTGAAAAAAACAAACTAAGGAACTTAATTGAATGCACTTTCAAAAACACACAAGATGGTAATTTAAAAAAAAAAAATAGTTGCAATATTGTCATGCTGAGTGATGGGCGTTTTTTCTTTTAAAAAGTAAAAATTATCTTGAAAACATATTGTGGTCTTGCACATTTTCAGAATGATTTTAGTTTCAGGTTTGCTTCACTGAAATTGTAAATGACAGTTTCCAGGGAAACACAGATTATTGTTTTGACTCTTACTGATAGCCCTCTGGTTGGTCCTCTTCATCATTAAAGCATAGACCAAACCATATGGCATCTTTTGCTCCCTTTAGAAACAGTTATCCAATAAAGATTTGTCTTGGCACAAGACACATTTCCAATGTGTGACAGACCATTACAGAAGCCTCAGAACACAGAGAGGACGACTGTTAACAATTACCTATTTATAGTACAGTAAAGTTTTAAAAGGCTTTTGAGAATTCTGCTCTTCGCTGTACTACTTGACAAAAGTTTCAAAGTGTAATTTCTTCATGGGTGTACCTCTGTCAGAGAGTCAAGACATTCAATAGTTGGATGTAGAGTAGATGATGTGACTCATCACCTAAGGTGCTATTGGTCAGGATATGGCCCATGCATATGTGGAACAAAAAATGAATTACTTTTTTGTTGTGTTTTGTATGCCTTGGGTGCCTTGAAGTGTTCTGGACTGTGTAATCATCAGAACAAGAAAGATATCTCTGTGCATTGTGGTGCATGATGCTGAAATTAGTATCTGATTTTTGGGATTCTGGATTGCAAACATTGATTGGTCAAATCTGAATTAGATTTTTTTAAAATCTGGTTTAAGACTGAGTTTTTGGGATTGAGGCATTTAGATTGAGAAAAGAAAAAAACTGAGGGTGCAGAACTGCCACTTGTTTCTGTATTAGATTATCAACTTTACCATTAATTTATTACTTTCCTTCAGATTCTGTAGAAAGAAATTTGCTAATTCCTCCCAATTATCATTGTCCAACTTTGTTTTTTAACGTCCTTATGTATCGTCTTATGCATTTTTAGTCATTTATAGACACGCATGTTCCTTTAAAGGCTACATTTCATCAATTTATGTCGAATGAAGATTGTAAACACTTATTTGTGTAGTGCATATTTTTCAACCTTAATATTGGCCCAGAATTCCCAATGACTCAGCTTTAATAAATTGCATTATTGCAGATCCAGGAATGGAACTATAAGGTTTATTCTAAATGAAATTAAGTTGATAAAATTACACATTTAAAGATCTTGAATTCATGACAAGCATAACAGAAAATACATTTAAGAACAACTTTAATTTTTTTATTGCTTTTAGCATCGTAATACGTAATTCTTCAAGCTTCAATGTGATCATCACATTTATTTTGAAAGCACATTAAAAAAACAAGAAAATTTAGCGAAGAACATAATCTTTTCTTTACTATTTAGCTTAGAAAACAATACATTTGTTGTAAATCTACATTGACATAAAATAACTACAGAATAAATCAACATGTAAAATAATGAAAAGGGATTAGCATAGCCATGATTTAGCAGCGATCAAACATGGGCTGTGACTGATTTTGAACTTGCAAATTAATTTGTACATTTATATTACTATATTAATATAATTATAATTATATATACTATATTAAGAAGTAACAAAGGTTTTTAATGCATTCAACTAGTGTATGGCATCACTTTGCTTTTGGAAAACTGTGTTAAAGTGTAATGTGGGACGACTGCAGGTATTTTATGCCAGGAATCCTCTAACTCGACCGTACACTTTTCACTCTGCTTTCCTTATTGTGCTAATTACCACTCTGAGATATGAGATCACAATCACATTTTCCTGTTTGAAAGATCACTGCAAATTGAATGAGGTGAAGGTGTGATGTCATGTTGGTAACATCTAATACCTTCACTTGTCACTCTCTGACTTTTGTTCAGCATTTTTATGACATTGGAGGAGTTAAAATGACATTATAATGTTCAGATGTTAAGGTTCTTATCTACATAAACTCGCTAGCTAAAAATGTTAAGTATCCATTAGGGATGAAATGGTCACTGTTTTTAATGGGTACTATGGTAAAGTTTCCACCTATAATACAGTTTTGAAACAAAATTACCATTAAACCTGTAGTTCAGGACCATTTTATTAGAAGTTCAGGGTTTTTAAACATCTGTCAAATGCAGATTCTCTTTATGGCAGGAACACAAGAAGGGATGAGTGAAAGTTAGGAGGGGTTTTAAATTTCACTGTATTTAAGGCTTAAGAACTAGGACAAAAAAAATTCAAAAATTCTTCAGGACCTATATGTGTGACGTTGTGTGAGCCAGATATTTTCCTGTCACACTGCACAATTGAAGATGCCAGGCTACACTATTATGCCACAGCGCAATCACATCAGACAGATATATCAATCAATATATGTACGGTGAGTTACAGCTTTTAAAGTGCTTTTTATTAGTGTCGAAAGTTGAAAAGACGGAACGAAGGAGGAGAAAGACGGAGCAGAAGCACTCAGGACAAAAAAGGACAAGAATCAGACGGCGGTGACAGCAGCAGTCAGACCGGATTAGTTTTGCAGAAAATACCAAATAGTGCTTGATATTTTTCACAGATCGTCTTTGTAGTTGGAGCACTAAATGAGCAGTCAGTGCTTCTGGCTCACTGGATGATCACAGTCCAGCAGCTCAAGCTCATAACCAGAGATTTTCTTTCACGATAAAAAAGATTTTGACAAAGATTGCACAGTTTGACCCTGGCTTAGGGAAACCTCCAGCGGGATGTACGTGGTCTTCAAAATAGTCTTATCTGTCTCTAAAGGGCCTGCATGTGTTAAATATAAACCAGAGAGCATAGATGTTGGTAACAGGGACTGGGACATTAGTTGTTGCAGTTGTTGGACTGTCCAACAGTCAGCCAATCAGTGAGTGAGAGACAAAACAGTCCTTCTAGATGCATTAAACAACAAAAGCAATACTTGACAAAGTTTAATAGGGGTTTATTTGGGTAAATCCAGTGTTTGGAAAATATGTGAATGTATCCACATGTAGTGTTGAATAATTACCTTCAACTGTACCTGTACACATCAGCCTCATAATCTATGAAAAATGCATCCAATGAGTACATTCTTTACCTCGCGACTCTACAAACAATGAGATTTAATACAAAGGAGGCCTCTGTCTTCATGGACAACTGAGATTGTAGTCAAAAAAATTCACTTGGAAAGAAAGCACTTTAAAGGTTATAGAGGAAACCTTTAAATAAGGTAAGGAACCAATAAAAACCAATGACCATGAATAAAGTCCAATATGAATAAAATAATGTCTACCAGCTACCGATTAGCTAAAATGAAATGAATCAAAACATAAACACATCTGCGGACTACTCATTAGTAACTTCAGATGCAAAAAAAAAAAAGTTTTTTTGAAGAACCGTAGGAGAGTTAGCAATAATAAATGCTGGCTTTAATTCAGTAACTCAAATAACATTTGCAGTTTATCAGACAGTATGGAGCAACCAATTATTTAAGTGTTTTTACAACATGACAGGATTTTAAATAGTACCATAAAACAAATTTGCATTATTTTATGCTTTTGATGAAATATAGTTTTATATTTTTAAACACTAATGCAAATAAAGTGTTCTTTCTTTACTTGTTTACTTTCATAATATCTCATAATGCTAAAGGAATTTGTTTGTTTAGCTCATTAGTTTTTTGAAATAAATCTAAAATATCTAATTAGCTATTAATGTTTATTTTAACTAGTTCTTCCAGGTTGTATGGAAACATCAGCTATCTGAGAGGCTGGATTGTTCATTTGAAACTGGATTGTCATTATTAATGAATTCATATCATGTAGACAAATAAAATAGGGCTAGGTTTGTGATTCTTTTTGTTTTGTTTTTTTTTGGTGGGGGGAGCGGTAAGTCTGAATTTAAAAGCTTTTCTTATTATTAACCGGAGTACTGTTCATCAAAAGAGCACTTAAGCTATGATTAAAGCTGATTAAGATCTTAACCCTTGTGTTGTCTTGTGGCTCAAAAGTGACCCACTAGCATGTTTAGCTGTACAAAAAAATACCTTAAACAATCTTTTTCCAACTTGAAATTTTATGACTTTTCCTAAATTGACCCCATTATTAGAAAAAGTGATACTTTGTGTTTGCTTATGTTTCCATTTGGGCTGTACACCAGTAGGGTACAAGGATTGTCTTATGGGTCTTTTCTGACCCGTGAATTATAAAACCATTGAAACACCAGAAAAAAGTTAAAAAGTGAAACAGAAACTGTTTCTAATACATGCACACACACCTACACATGCACATATGCACAAATATACACACATCAAACAAACTGGATTGATGTATGAATTGAACTTGTTTTTGACCTGCACCTGCAGCTAACCCCTCACATCACACAAGCTCCCAAACACAACAAAAAAAACAATCTCAGGCATAATAAAAACAAATTCAGTATAGAGGATAAAAAGGTGCCATAAATCAAAGTTCCGATCAAAGTGCCTTAAATAATGGAGATTTATTTCACACCCCCACCCCCACATCCCTATATATACTGTATATAGATAACTGTTTTTAAAGTCAGAAAACAACTTATTCATTTTGCCTGATACAATCCAGGAAGGCCAGCTCAAATGAGCAGCAAAAATGAAGTAAAATAAATCAGATAATGTGTTTTACTACATCCCTGTAATGTCCTCACATATTCAGGTAGTTGAATGACAGTTCCAGCCAGCATCATTCATCCCCAACATGCAACCCCTATCAAATTATTTTAAACTATTAATGCTATCTGTTGTCCCTATTATGGGTACTTTGTGCGTGGCGACCATCGCTTACTGCAGTGGTGTCCAAATGTTTCATCACTCACAGAACAATGTACTGACTTTAGAAAACATCATTTGTATTTTTGAATAAAAAGTGAATACTTCAGTACTTAAGGAAACTTTTGACCAAGTAACGTTTATTTGTAGTTGAGTAAGATTTGACCATGAGTATCAATACACTTAAGTACTAGAGTTGAGTACTTTGTCCACCACTTCTAACACATAACAGGACTAATAATGCCACCACTTTTGCCTTCTTGTGCCCACTCTAATTGTGCAGTTGATGACAAAGCTAATCTTTATATAGTCACTGCTGGTTAGCATGCCTACTAAAATACAACCCAATTAGACAGCTGCTTCTCTGAGCTTGGCTTGGTGTTTAACATGTTTATAAATGATAGGTATGTATGTAATATTTTATACTATTTTGAAATTCATAAATATACTTCTATATTGGTTTCAAAACTACACTGATGTAATGATGGTGTTAAGTATGCTTCTAAATTTATTCAATTACCTATTCTATCCCAGTGGATACTTTTATACTCTGTATTGTTGCTGTGCTGGTGTAGCAGACATTTTAGGCAGACAATCTGAGTTGAATAACATCATAATCCTGTTGGACTGTAAAAAAAATTACCTTTTACATTTTGGTTTTTGCTCTTTAAGAAATGATATACATGCCCATCCATGCTTTATATTCGACAGGCTTGGGGAAAATTGCCCCTCTATCAAAATTGACTCAATTGGCTTGCTGTTGTCATCATGATTTGAATGCATGTTTGTGTGTGTGTGCGCACACTGAAGGCTGGCTCTCCCCGTGTGGGCATCAAGGGACAAAGTAGTCTTTATGCAGTGTGCCGAGCTCCAAGGCAGAAACGTTGTTGAGCAGTAAAACATTCTGTAACCAAAACCACATGTTTCAGAGTGTACAACAGACAAACACAGGCAGCCTCTGCAGTTCCACATCAGGAATTGGTACTCTATCATCAAGGGCTCCATTTTAACTCCAGCGCAACACCCGTTCAGCATTGTGCATTTTATAGGAATCAGGAAAATACAATCAAAAACACATTGCCGCTGCTGCATCCGATGGTTGTGTACTTGTGGGGGTTAGAGAACGAGAAGGATTATAATTATTATAATTTTTGAAATTGAATACTTTGTCATGTAATTTAACAAATTTTGTAGTGGGTCAATTGCTTTATTAAAATCAGATTAAAAGATATATATGTATATATATATATATATATATATATATATATATATATATATATATATATATAAAGAATAGCTCCATGTTTTAAACAAATGCCGATCAGCATACTCAGTGCTAATATTAACATGTACAGCTGACTTTCAGCAAGTCAACAACTCATCCCTCACAGACACCAAATTGGAATTTGTCAAACATCTACCAATTATTTATGTATTATCCTTAGTTCAGCATAATATTAGGAAAATGTGATATGCAGTGACATTGGTGAATCGTACAAGGTTGGTTTTAAATGATTATTTTAGCAATTAAGTGATCTATCAATTATCCTGGTGATTAATAAAGAAATCAAATAAAAATTTTGTTAAAGTATTGATAAATTCTGCCATAACAGTTTTAATATCAGATATCAACATTGGCCCAATTTAAAATTTTTGTGCATCCCTAATAATTACTTTTTTGTAGTTCAGAAAATGATCCTGCACAATAACAGCTCAATTTTTAAGTTAACCTGGACCAAAATTATACAAAAATGTATATTCAATTTAATAATGAAGAAGTAGGCTCACATATATGCTTATAAAAAATGTCTGTACACCAGTTTTTAGTTTATGCATTCATCTACAGTCAATTTATTGGGTAAACGCTCACTTTGCTCAGCCATTCATAGTTTTTGTGTCCATGTGCTTTGTCATACACAAAAAGATATATGACAAGTATACTGCTACAGTACCCTACATCACCCATTTGTTGCGATCGGAATGGTATGATATTTGTTTTTCTGGTTCAGTTGTAAAGCTACGCTTATGCTAAGCGTCAGATACAGCACAGCAGCCGGCTGTGTTCTATCCACTCCACTTGTATAAATACACCCACCAAGCTCTAGGCAGCATCTACAGGAGGAGAAAGGCTGTCATACTCCATGCATCGTGCCAGTCATTTTATGGATGCCGATTGGTCCCCTGAAAAACAATAACTTCATTGATGACATTATCATCAATCAATAAAATTCTGCCCCCCACCCCTCGAATAATATTCGAATAATTTAATTAATCATTATAGTCCTAAATGTTACAATAACATATCTCGTGACAAATGAGCAAAGATGCAAACATTACGTAATGTCGTTCTGCTGTGGTTCTATTGCAAACACTGACCACAGAGACGTTGCCGACAACAAACAAAAGCTCCAATCACTCTGCAGCAGCTATCCTGAGTGAGAAGCGAGACCTGCAGTCAGAGTACAGAAGAGACACATTGCAGTCTGTGTCCACATGGCAAATAAATCATGCAAAGCTAAAAAAATGCTATGATCAATGCTCCAGCTTCTAGCTTCTGACTCACCATGGTGACGCGTGTCTGAGTGAGATGGTTTTATATCCAAATAGGGGGCTGTGACATAGACATCAACCAAGCTGTGCTGTTGTAACCGATAGGAAAATTAGATTGCAATCGCCACCGTTCACCCAAAGAGGACACCACTGAGATTGTTTTAGTTTAAGACACAAATGTCACAATTTGGACAAAATCATAAAGATAGCTGCACCCTTAAGGCCAAACTCACAGTAAAAAAATGTTCATAGGGTTTAGTTACTTTTTAAATAATCAGCTAATGTTTATTGCAGTAAAAGCTTTTCCTGATAAGCTTATTGATAAACTGTTCATATAATGTAGATCACGTAATGGACAGGATAATGAATGGACAGAATACCGGCTTGTTACTTCTTACGAATAAGTAAAGTGCGTGTAACAATCAATATTTCAGTTAATATTTAAAGTTTAGGGACAAGTTTTATATTTTATGGTTATTATATAATTGATTTTTCTTTTATATTGTGTGCTTTCTATGACTCATGTTTTGATACATCTTTCATTAATGTGTCATTAGCACAATATGATTCTAATATTCTAACATGTTTGTGCAATCACTTACACAATTACTGATTTTTTTTATCTTAATCTCAAAAACATTTATGAGACAAAAGGCACTATAAAAGAGTGACATAGTTCCAAAGCCTTTAATAATGTTATGCAGTTTCTGAATCCTTTTCCACATGCAGCGTTGCTTATTGTGGTAAATGCGGACATCTCCAAAAACATAGCCCAAAACATTATTCTTTCTAGCCATTTCGCGCATTGAAGCCAGTACGTTGTTCTCACTTTAATACTGGCGGTTGTTACCACAGCTACAGTGTTTATTTAACAATGACTCTCCAAATTTTTTGGAAACTTGTAATTTATGGCGTTTTCCTCTTTATAAACCTTCAGGCTGGAGGAGCTGTTCATTCCTGTTGCTCTGTCTTATGTTTCAATTTTTCTGACATCCTAAAGTTTTACAAGACTTTTTCTCAGACCTCTTACTGAATCTAAACTGTACCAACATATGCTGGCTGAATTTTTCTCTTAACCCCACAACCTTCCTTAACTGGAACATGCAGCTTGCTCTGTCTTTAAGAGTTTGCTTTGGCTTTTAAACTGCTGCGGGCTGGCCAGGGAGGTCACTTCTAATTTAAGGACAGTGTGCCACATTAGCCATGCAAGTTAAGGCTGAACTCTTGACCCATATCCAGTGCCCCAGTTTTCCTCTGTTTCTTCTAATGTTCACTTAAACTTCACTGAATATGCTCCATTTTACTGAAAACACAATGGCTACATCACTTATAAACCAAAGTCTTCTGGATTTTATGAAATTGCTCGGCTGATATAGAACTTGATTTTTGTGTGTGAGTCTGTTTATTTTTAATCCAAATTACTGTGCATTTGCTTTGTGACAGCCAGGGCTATTTCTAAGCTTAAGACTTGCAAGTTCAACAAATATTGTCACAAAAAAGGTCAACTTGATTCAGTTGTATGACCAGGTTAAAAGTCAATTAAATACATTTGATCCCAGTCATTTTAAACTGCAGTCAAGTTCAGATTATTAATCCAATTTGTCTCTGGCATGTGACAATGTATGAGTTGCTTGTGACTTTATTTATTGCCATACTATTTTAATTTTTGGTATATTCGACAGTTATGGTTTATGTCTTCTGTGTAATGTTTTTATTGTACATTTTGTTTAATTACTGATTTTCAGTTGTGTTTCACAGAAATGTATGGAATTAAGTATTGTATCGATGACCTTAACTTCAACAATGAGACAGAAGCTGCCCATAAAGGGGATTATTTATGCGTTTTTCAGGAAAGCGTTTAAATGCTACTGAGGTAAACTAGATTTTAGAAAGTCTGTACCCATTTAAAGTTAACATAGCGATAGCTAGTATTCTGCACATTGAGCCAATATGCCTCTCAGGCATCAATTGTAATCTCAGATCTCACCTAGTGTTTGCAAAAAATATACCAGTACTTTGAAAATAATTAATCACCAAAAACTTTAGACCATTTCAAAGTGTGTGTTTCCCCAGAAGGCTTTATGTGTAATCTCTCTCATGACTAAAACTTAACAAATCCACCTTTAGCTCCTCATTCTGTAACATTTTGCTTTGGTTTTGACCTTATCTGACCCTTCACTAAAGACAAACGTAATGCTAACGTTGCTACCAAGTTTGCCATTGACAGGATTGACCGGACTTTTATGGTACTCTGTGTCACAAAACTTTTCATGTCTTTATAACAAATAGGTTTGTGGTTTTCCGTTTTAACCTGAAGAACAAACCAGATGACTTGTAATTTATGAAATTAAATGAACCTGTGGACCGTGACAGATTTGATCATCTTTATCTATAAAACTTGTTTATATGCACTAATAACTGCAAGTGTATCTTGATCAATCTGGTGTATTTGGTTTTATTCAGTTTGATCTTTCAAAGTTATATAAAGACTCTTTTGGGACTGAGAAATAAAATTAAAAAAAAAAGAATATCCTTATTCAATTAATAAAACCCAGTTGTGTCCAAGTCACTTTTTTACACTTTTTTGATTAGTTACATTAATTTGAGTACCTTTGTACAAATTGTTAAAAATACAAATATCTTTTAATTCCTTTTTTTATTTGATGGATTATATATTAATTTTTCATTGCTAAATTTCCATTTCTTTTAGATGAAGGAATTAGTGACTGTAAAAGGAGCTCAATCGATCTGACCAAATATTAAAGATTTTAAGAATGCGTATTATAAAATAAAATTTTGAGAAATAAATTTGTATTTTTCCCCACTTTTCCCCAGTTTTAATGTCGTGTAAAGCTCTAAATGACCATGAACTTTTGTAGGTTGTTGGCCAGTGTAATTAATTTGTGATTGCTATTATGTCTTTACCCTCTGCAGCTTAGATCCATAAAGGCCGTTTGAAGTGCTGCGGTTGTGTGTCAAGGGCCATGTTTGTATTATTGCTGATCCTCTGAGAGCCCATTGTTTGAAGACCTCACAGGTTCCACCTAATGTAATTGGCCACGGATGTCTTGGCTCAAGACTTTCTTCATGCTTTGAGGATTGACAGAGCTGTCCTGGACTTGAAAAGTAACTTGTCCAAATACAGCCTTGTTTAATTATAGGAGGGGGATGCATGCATATCATTGTGCAAAATCCCTCAAGCTCAATAAATGCCCAGTCTAACTCATGTCAGGCTAGACATTTAACTCCACTTCCAAAAGAATCTCTATGCAAATAGGAACAGGATTTGGCTCTCCTCTTCACCTTATCCCAAAGCGCTTAAATGCCACACTTTCCTCAATTCACCTTCAGTTTGCCAGTGACATACCTCCCAGAGGCTCTCCGTCCAATGTAAACACATGGGGCTTCTTCCTAGCTAATACAGTGTACTTTGCTTTAGCTCTTTCTCCACACCCTCTACCCCCAAGCCAATCCCTGACCACCACAGCCTCCACCTCGGTATTCCGATTTGCCAATCCCAATCTAATTTATGGGATATTTTGTAGGTAACTGTATACGGCGGCAGGGGAGATAACATCTCCAGGCCCCTGTCAAGGACAGGAACTCAGCAGTATGTGCTTAATAACATAAACTGCTGAAAAGGTCCTGGGCCAGTGCATTGGCAGAGGAGCAGGCCGGGCAGATGGATGGAGAGCAGAGAGAGGGGACCCAGTGTTCTGGGGTGGGGTGAGGGTAATTGAGACCATGTGAGCCTCCCCAGTGGAAGGATTAGAGAAGAAACGGAACTCTCCATACCTCAAAATCGCTTTCAATTAGATGCGCCAAGAGCGAGAGTACGAGAACGTAGGAGACCAACATCGTCCAGAACAGAACAGGAAGGTGACACATGACATAGTTAAGGTTGTGCTTCTTCATGGTTCATGCAAAGGTTTGACCTGTTTGACCAGGAGATAAAATCATCATGATTAAAAAAAATCATTAGTTCAATCCAACCACACCTGTGATAGTATTCACATACGTAAACCATCAGTGTGCTATACAACTTCAATTTGAATACTTATTTGTTACATTTCGCAAGAAACAAAGTGTTTTTTTGTTGTTGTTGTTTTTTTAAAAAAAATAAAAACATAGCTTTTCCCACTGGTACAATGATGGTAAGAAGAGATTCACCAATCAGAATTTTTGGGCTAACTTCTCATCCTTGTTTTTTTTCAACAGCTGATACCTGCTGATACAGACTTTTAATTCGGAATTGTTATAAGAAGACATTAAAACTTAATTCAGTATATGTTTTTCTTACTTTCCTGCTGTGTACAGTCATTAATTATTTACATTAGGAGCAAACATAGTAAATGAAATGGAAAACGAACTGAACTTAAATGGTTCTTTTCCAGTCATATTGACTACACTTTACAGTAAAACTACAATCATTCATCCACACTTACAAACACACCCCCACACACGCACACATTTATACATTGATATGCAGATTGGTAGGCAACTTGGGGTTAAATGCCTTGCCCAGAAGCATATTGACATGCGACTGGAGGAAGCTGGAGGCTTCTGTCCTGGGACTGGGCAGTTGCTTTACTTATTAGTGTGGCGAGTAGCACTTGCATTGCAAAGTTGCAATGTTTAAATCTATATCGTAGAGAATTTGGATCCAGAAATCTGCCAGCTCTTCCAAATTTAGTATGTTTCATAACAGATTTTGAAGACTTTGCCGTACTTCATTTGCCCATCTTGTTATCCACTGAAAGCCTTTGGTTCTTTTGTTGTACCTGATTGAGCCACACACAGGTTTCAAAATGTAGTAGAAAATATTTTCTTTATTGGATAACGTTTTCTATCTTTGATTAAATACCTTACAGGAATCGGCAATAGCTTACTTAGAGTGCTGTTGACAGTCTGATGTGCTTGCATTTCCAACTTCTCACCTTTTATATAAGGAAAAAAATGATTACGTCTTATACATTTTTGAGTTAACAATGAGGGGAATGATGTATGCTTTGTAAGTAATAGTCTGCATTTTATATATGTGGTCATGAAACAAAAAGATTTATCTTGTAATTATTGAGAAAGAGGCTTTTATAAGGTTATAAGGTTTTTCTTCTTCCTGCTCCTTTTGTTACAAGACGATGTTTTCGTACATTGGTGATGTAATGTGTTTTGTTGAGTGAATAAACTGATTGGTTGCTGAAACAGTTTACAAGTATTTCCACTGCAGAGACACTGAAGTAGAATAAAAACAAAACTGAAAAGAAGTGTTCTGATCAGCCTTGTGGTTGCAAATCAGAAATGGTTTAGTGCAACCAAGTGTAGGATACTTGTTTTGAGCTACTTTCCCCTTGCCAAAGTAGTGAAGTTGGATTTATGACATTGTTGTAATGTGGTCAGTTAAAAGTCTTCTATGGGACATGTACTGTAGATTGCATCAGTTTTTAAGAACCACATTCTTGTACTTTTTAAAAAAATAAAAGCTACATTTTAACAAAACAGGTGCAACTTGCATAGAAACCTTGCTCTTTCAGTTTTGACACATAAATGCATCAACCACTGGGCATGCAGCCCTCTGCATGCACTCAGGCTTTTACCTCAGTATGCTTCACAGTCTTAGTGTTTCCATTTAATGAACCGAAGCTGGCCCTCCAAACATCATAGCTGTAATACATTAGTACTGTTGATGGTGAATGTTACAAGTCGACACGTTATAGCCTGACATTGGGTTAGCCAGTTTCCTGCTGTTTTGCCAAAAAACATACATTATTTTGTATTTATTATGAAACCGAGGAGCTTAAATTAAAAAGGTTTGGGGAACATTTGCAAGAGGGAAACATTGAATATATGACTACATGTATGACTACCTGAAAGCATGGTAAAAGCTCTTCAAAAACAAATTAAATAATCTATTAAATATCCAATTAACCTAACAATCATGTTTTGGACCGTATCCACTTAATTCCAACATAATATTACCATATGAAATTCTTAAAACATTTACTTTATTTTTTTGTTCATTATTATGAAGAATTAAGCGATATTTCTAGTTTGTTCATAAACTTTCCACTGTCCTTCGGAATGGTTTGAATCATATAGTTATTTTCCATTTTATCATTAATAATTAGAGCTGCACCATATAACTTTTATTAACTGTCCTCCCAACATCAGTGCAGAATTGTAATTGCTATTTTGCAACATTTGATTCAATAACATAGCTCATCTTCCATGCATTCAGACTCCTAAATGCCAGTGATATTGTTCAGATGGATGTTCTCTAACTGCTGTTGATGCACACCATACTGATATTTTTAGTGATAGAGATTCTAAAGCTGGCAAAAAAATGTTAGAGAAATTACAATTATGGAAAAGAGTAAACAAAATTATATTTCATATCGTCTAGATGCAATATTCAACAACAGCACCACAAGCAGATGTTTTCCTGGTCCCTATCATTAAGCAAGATTCTCAAGCTTTGATTTCCAACTCTTTTGTTAATACATTGTAACAATGACATTGTTTTGCCTTGTAAAAAATTCATTTTACATTATTTAAAACAAAGCCTCTTCCACCAGGTCCAGACCTGGGTTACACATTGAAGGAGCTGACTCCACACTTTCTGTGATTTTTTTGCGGTTGTAAAATGAGAAAAAAAACAAAAAAAACAAGCCGGCATGGTTTGTATTGTGTACACTTCTTACAGGACAATGCTTCATTCATCAACAAGAGAATAGCGCCCCTTAAAAAAAGCCTTTGCATCAACAGGCTACAAGGAAGTTGCTGTTCACATTTACACAAAGTGACTTTTTCCCCTTGATTCTCATTCTCACTAAAGAGTGACAACATGAGTGTCCAAAAGTTGAAACATTCCTGTAAAAATTTGAAGGCCCTGGCACTGGAATAATCAAGCAAACTAACAATATAGTCCTAGAATATTTATGGACGGTATACTATTATATTTTAATTGTATGGCATTTATTGTATTTATTTTACATTTTTGTCAAAAAGTGTCCTTTTAAAAAAAGTCAGCAACTTTTTTTCTATTTTCTTTTTCCTGACAGGAAAATATATATATACTTTAAATATATAAAAGTTATTATAAAATAATGTATATTGTATAATTTTATAATATATATAAAACTTTAAATATATATATATATTTGTCTGTCTTTTAATTTCTAACTGAGCATTTCTATGGAGACTTGGAGAATGGTTGCCTTAAGTTGAATCATTACAAGAAACTCAAGCTGCTGCTTTTCATACACTCCACAACTCTTGTTGTGGTTGTGCATTTGTGCAGCTGGTTTAGACCCAAAACTCCTCACTCTGTCGCCTCTGGCTAAACAGTTCACATAAGCACAGCAGCTAATCATTAGTAATGTGAGAAAGCCTGTCTAAGTTCATGGCTGTTTTATTTGAATATTGTTGATAACTTGTTTAATTGCATTGTTGCGAGGCTAGAGGGCTCCTGACCCACATATTTAGAGCAAGGATCCTTCCTTTCACTGTTGTTCAGCTGCATGGTCATGGCTGATTTGTGGTGGAAGAAAGTTTTTTGATTACTCGTTATTAGAATTAGCAGCATTAAGAACTCAAACCAATTAATAAGAGAAAAATGTATGTATAAAATGTTTTGTTTAATGTCCTAAGATTTTATTTCATCTAAACTAAATTTGTGTTTTCTTTTCTGAGTAATGAACACAGATTGAGGAGCACTAAGTCTAGTGGGTTAAAGGCCAGAGTCATTGTCAGCCACTATGAGGTAATTATGTGTTTGTGTTTATAGTGTGTTGACTCCACTACTCTGTCTCTCTTCCCCTGCACTCCATCTTTCTGCCTGCCTGCACCCCCCCTTCCTCCTCTCCTTTTTTCCCCTCTGTTCTTTGCACAAGTCGTCTCCCTCTGGGAAGAGGTGCCTGAGATGTTGGTTGAGCCATACATCTCTGTCAAAATCTCTATGAATAAATTAACCTTTTAAAGATTAGTCCGCCCTAATACCTCAGGGTTTTTTAAACAGAGGAGCAGAGACCCTGCCTGCCCCCACCCATTCTGCGCCAAGCCTCACCAACTTGGTGTTGATGCTGGAACGAGAACTTTTAAAGGCACAGACTTTTTTTTTTTTTTTTTACACCCAATAGTAACTATGGTCAACTTTAATTGTCTTTAATTATTTAATTTTTACTTTGCTTTACTAATTGCAGTGCGGTTGATTTTATGAATTGGACTATACATTTTCTACATTTAAAATGAATTTTGTCTCGACTATGCAGAGAGCTAAGAAAAAATAATAATGTAATTTGAGATTTCTGTGTTTGACTTTCAAAATGTCATTCCAGGTATTTCTTTTCTCCCTCGTAAATAGTCCTCTCACCAATTTTGGAGTGATTATGATTATAATTACCAGCATAGTGATTATAATTATTAAGTGTTTTAGAAAATGGGATCCAGAGCCTCAAAAATCTGACAACATAACCAGTAATATGCTCAAATAAACTATTAACAGCTTCTTTTTTTTTGGTCTTTTTCTTGAATAGAAATTATACCGGAATAAAACATATCCAAAATGTTTAGTAGCTTAATAATAAAATGTGTTGTCTTAATTTTTTTTTACCTTGGATACCAATTTAATTTGTAATATATATTTATATACAGCAAAAGAAAAAAAAAACATTTCATCAATATCACGCAACGTCTACATTAATATACTAATTCACTCACCACAGTCATTTATACTATACTATATTACACTACAGTCTCAGGTTGACCTCAATATGTTGCTTTTGGTTGGGATGACCCAAACTAAAGAAGTCACCTAAAAAACACAAATCTTAATAATTTGTTTCTGAAGATGCACAAAGCATGACATATGTAGTTTTATCCTTCAATAATCTATTTTTCTGCTTCTACTGAATGTTTTATTTTGCAGAAATTTACTGAAGTGGTAAGCTAACAAATTCATTTCTGCTCTATTTATATTATTTATATAGGACTTGTTGATATTAATTTAGTTACTAGCTTGTTTCAATGCATTTCTAGTTCATCACGTGTTGACTAAATGTATAAAAAGATGGACTCCTACTTAATAAGTTTATTGCTTGGCATGGAAAGTTGTAAAATTTTATGACTAGCGTCTTAACCGCTCACTGCACAGCACTCCTGCTACTGGTGGGGATACCAGAAACTGCGGTTGAGCAACTCAAAGAAGAAAAGAGATTTAAGTTACATGCCTGGAGACTTTTGTCAGCCAATATCATTAAACAGAATCAGGATTTTGTTAGAGGAACGTCTTGGTGGGACACCTCCGTTAGAGACTGTACAGGATAAATTTTGTTTGACTTTATAGCTGCAGCACTATCAAAACAAAAAGTGGCATAAATGAGTGCATTTATCAAAGGAACTTTGACTTTCTGTATTTTGTGGTTGTTCAATTTTACTGTGGGTATTGACTGTGCAATGCATGTTTAAAGAGTAACGAATAAGAAAATATCACTGGAAGTTCCATCTCCGCTGACTTGATGGTAATGAGAGGGTTAAAAGTACCAGCAGTTAAAAACATGGTCTAAATGGAAACCTTTCATTTTCTTCTGCTAATGAAACTTTTACAACATCTAAATATGAGCACATGTTTGAATAGAAGCTAATATAAAATAAAGTTTATATAAGCAAAGACAACAGGAAAGGATAAAGCAAGGCAAGGACTTGGTCTGTATCCCAATTTATGGATGACATCATGACGTACGTGTATAGTTTTATAAACGTTATTTCAGATCAATTATAATGAATTAACAAAAATGTGTCATAGTAAAGCGGAGAAACTTACTGAAAATGTTCTGGTGGTCAAATGTGAACATGAATCAATTAATTTTAACCTACTTGAACTAAGAGTTCAGAACTATTTCTTGCTAAGGATGAACTGGCACAACATTGTAGAACTAGAATAGATATTATGAGTTCTGGTTTCTCAGGTCTTTGATACTAATTGTTGGAAAATGTCTCCATAAAGACTTCAAGCCGATACCTGGGATAAGATCAGGACATAAAAGTACTTATGAAGAAAGAGTTAATGAAACAAATTAACATATCTATTTATCTTTAAACTGGCTGCTAAAGTTAATTTACTAATTATGCAGAGCTGTGTATAACTAATTTGTGACAAAACAATTTACTGAATCAGAAATTGTCTTTGACAAGACAAATTCAATCAGATTTGACACTAAAATGAACAAAAAAGCCAGAAATAACTGAAAATTTAGTTAATACTTCCTTGTTGAAATGAATATATAATTTGTATCATTTAAGTTACTCTAGCTAAAGCTCAGAAGTTTTTTGACTGACATTGTCAAAGGCAAACAGCTGACATGAATTATTTATTTTTTTTAGCAGTTTACTGCTTTAAAACATTACCCATGTATACAAACTGAAAATGAGAAGAATCAGATTTTATAGACAATTTAAAACTCAGTTGCAAGTGTTCACGTGTGTTTCCTGCATGTAGCAGTAAATGAAGCTCACTTAAAGGTAGGAAATATTTACAGAACTTGAGTTTATGCAAGAATGGCGGCCTTTTGCACCATGCATGTGAATGTTTCCTATATTGTATGTTTTTTTTAAAAACAAAATTGTTGAATATTTGACGTAAACTTAACAACTGAAGATATATAATATATACAGTACATGGATATGTATAGTGGTCTTTTGTTTGCAGTTGGGCCAACTCTCTCTACCTTGATTTTTTTTATTTTATTTTTTTTCCAAACAAATCCAGATAATTTGGAAGACCAGTTTCAAGCTGAAATTTCCTGGAAAATAAACTGTTTTCGACGGAAAGAATATGACATGCATTGGCTGTGTCGCAGGTTTTGGGTTTCACTCTAGGGGCAGGCAGAGACGTCTCCTGGACTTCCTGAGCTATAACTTGTGCCAACTCATGTACCAGAGAACTTGACGTCCCCTCCTCCTCCATTTTTGATGGGAGAAGCAGGGAGAGGTGGGGGTCAGCGATGAAGCAGTGAAGGACAAGAGTTGCTCCACTCCTAGTGGTCCTTTGTCTCCCCTGTTCGACCTCATCACTCAATCTTCGTTTAGACCCTGACATGTTTTAACCCAGCACTCCTGGACTAATTTATGTATGTAAAGACAAGCTTGGTGAAGTGCAGCTTTCAGGAAAAGGCCACTGCCTGAGCCATTGACCCACGCTGTGGCAGTCTGGCTAATTTAATTTCTTTTGAGAGGAGGAGGGGATCTACTAACCATGGAAAGAAAAAAGTGCCATCTTGGAAAATTTTGGTTGTTTAGTTTAGTTTAGTGTTTTGATGAGAAGGTTTGTTGACCTTTCTTATGAATCTGCAGCAGTTGACAAAATGTGACTTTCTGATATACTACACAAACTTACATTAGGAAGGCCAGTGCTGCAGACCACTGCTCAATTATCTAAGCTGGCCTTCAGACAAGTCCAGAGAGGTCTTGAGATTTATGGCCTGAGTTCCCATGTCTAATGGTGAAGTAGAAGTCATTAACTTCTGGAAAGTGAGGCTGTCTCCCGTACTCATGATCCATATGTCCCCCTGCATTTTTGTGTCTGCACAAGTTTAGTCTTAGTGCCTGCTCAGCAATGGCTAAAGCCGCTTTAAAGAACTGATGATGTAGACAGAATAGATTTTTTTTTAACAGCTGCATTTACATGTAGGTGATAATGCTGTTACTTGTAGAGCCATGCAAAAAATATTTACACCCTTCGTACCTTTTCAGGTTTTGTCATGTTAAAACAACAATCTTATTTGTACTTTATGTATCAATTGGTGCACTTTATCTAAAAAGTGAGCTATGCATTTTTTATTTTGCCTCATTTACTTATTTTTCAAATCTAGTGCAACCGATGACTTTTGATCGGACAAAAACTGAACTTTCTGGCCAACATACTAAACATCATATATTGACCATTTTCCACGTGACATCACGCACATCACGTGACCCACTCTGCCATGACAAACGGCAAACCTATGCTCCTGTACAGCTTGTCAAAAATCAGATAGCTTGTAACCTAATATAGTTTTTAAATAGTTGGTTTCACCTTAAAATTTGTCATAGGATGCTGCATGGTTGGCTGCACAAACCGACAAGGATGCAAACCAAACTTGCCATTTTATTGCATAACTTTTAATGAGGAAAGATACGGCGGCGATGGATAGCAGCCGTCAATCATAACGACTGGCAGTCCTCGGTGTAATAGTGGATTCGTAGTGAACATTTTATACAAGGTAAGACGATTAACGTTCATGTAATCATACTTACTCTGTAAGTAAATATGATTAGTAAGATGCAATCAAATATTGCATCATGGAGAAGGTACATGTCTAAACATTAGTAACTGTGAGGAAATTGATCCACCATTATGTAGCCTAGCATATACAGAAAAAAACTGGTTGGCTTCTAGTTTTGTACGTTTTTAAGTCTGCTCTGGTGTAAAGGGAAAAGCTGCTTATGATACAGTGATATAAATCATGAATTCAGGCAAAGTTGGTAATTTGATCAACACATCAGGAGAAAGGAAGCATGGGTCAGTTTCTAAGCTAGCTATTTACAACTTTTGTAAATACTGCTGTCTGAGCCCCAATTGCGTGTGTTACGCTCACATACAAATTAACTTGTCTTGAACAAGTGGAGGCCATAGCTACGCTGGCAAAAACAACTTGGAAAACAATTTCAGTCGCTGCGTTCAATTCTCCTGTACCTTATATCTTATGTACATGTGCTTGGGCTGATTAAGTGACTTGATTGCAAAGGGTCAATAGTTGAAAACCAATGCTGCCCCTGAACACACTATCCCCATAGTGAAACATAGTAGTGGCAGAACCATGATATGGGACTACTTTGCTGGAAAGATGGATGAAGCTAAATATTGGACAATCCAGGAAGAAAAACTCCTAGAGTCTGCACAAGACTTGAGACTGGCATAGAGGTTTATTATCCAGGAGGAAAACAACAATCAACTTGCAGTCAGATTTCCAATAGAATGATTTAAATTAAATCATAATGTATTTTACAATGGGGAAGTCTATGTCCAAACATAAATGTCCATCCACAGATCTCCATCCAATCTTACAGAGCTAAAGCCATTGTGCAATAAAGAATTGGCATGTTCAAAGGTAGCAGTTTTAACTGCACCAAAATGGAATTGTATTATAAAATACGTTTAAGATGTTTATTTATAAAATTTTGAAAGTATTTATAATTTTCTGTTTGCTCGAGAATTTTACCCCTCAAGGGTTATTAATACTTTTGCAAGGCACTGAACTGATTAACATGCTTGTCAGCATTGAGGACAGTTGCAGCTTTTTTTATTCATCATATCTAACACACAGTAGCGTGTCCAGTGGGAGACGAGTTCTTTCTCCTCTCAGTAGGAGGCTCCAAAGATCATAAAATGCTACTGAACAGGAGAGCACAGTCCATCTCTTGGTGCATTTCCATGCTCCCTACATAGCTCCACTAAGGGCCAGTCCACATATGGAAATGCTTGATTTGATATAGTGTCATTTTACTTGGCAGAAATGAGTATATGCATGTGCTCCCCCTTTTCCGCACCCAGACGCCACCACTACTATAATCCGGAGAGCTTGAAATGTGACCCAAGGTTACTACCAGTGTTAAGAATGAACATGTTTCCTATTTGATGTGTTCACTTACACAATGAAACTGAAGATATTCATTTAGCCTAAGAATCTCCACCTAAGTGGAGAATGTTGGACAGGACATTGATCTTGCCTAAGAGCATTGATTATGTGAGCAATATGTTTTATAAATGGTATGGGTGTAAGAATACATCCAGCTAAGGCAATAATACCTTATACTGGGTTTTCAAATTTGGGATAAGTCAAGACTTTCATAAAATAATTAGTGGGCAAACAAAGTATCTCAATTTCTGTGTTTTCATAAAAAACATTTGAAGAATCTGTAATTTGGGTTTTATCATTCTATTTTAGATTTTGAACTAGAGATGATCAAATTCAGGCCAGACATGCTAAAAAAATGAACCACTCTTTAATTTTGCGTAGATCGAAAACGGGAAGCAGCAACTTAAGTATCATTAGCAGCTAGTGCTACTCACAATGGTATTCTCACAGTGCTTACAAATAATTAATTAATCAATTCTGTCACTCTGACCATTTATAAAGAAAAATTAGCAGTACACTTCAGTGCCGTTCAATAATTTCCTTAAAATAAAATATATAATTGAATTGAACTTTAGAAATTATATTGCTGCATACAAAATTGGAAAAAAAGTTGTTTTACCCAAATAAACCTTTTTTGAGATTTCAGCGCAATGATACATAGTTGATAACAACTCACACTTAATTTACCAGATAAAAACACCTACTGAGAGCAACTGGATATTGCTTTCAAGAAAAACAAGCAAACTTCTAAGAGATCTACAATGACTTATTATTAACTCCAAATTTCGTACCATGAGATCTCATTACTCAATTAGTGAATACCAGTGTTCACATAAAAGCACAGAACCAAAATATTATTTTAACTTAAAATGTTAATTCCTAATTTATGGAAACATGTTCAGTCTTTATCAGTTTTAGTGTCACCTTTTCAGACTTCCAACTGTAATTATTAAATGCAAACTTTGCAGCATCAGCAGCTATTCAATCACAAAGTCAAATTGTACTTTTGTTTTAACCTTGAACCAGTAGCAATTTTTTTCTTTGAACACCATCCTGGGCAAGCTCCTCCTCATGCAACCTGATCCCTTGAGGTCCCCACCAATAGCCAGTCATGCTCATACTTTCCATAATAATGTTTTACGGTACTTACTATAAATATTGCCCTTAAAAACAAGCTGTTTTTGTCCTAGTTGTGCTCTACTTGAGAGATACTTCCCATGCCTGTCTCTTTAAAAAAATGGGAAAAACTAAGACATTGGAAATAGAATAAATGTTTGGTGAATCTTAAGGTGGGTTTAACAAATTCTTGTTTAGTGAAGAATTATCCACTTTTGGTTTAGAGATTATCAAATGTGATTCAGATTCTTATAAAACAATCAAAAAGCTGAACTAATCAGACATCTGCTTCATGGTCAGTATCTGATCATAGCATGCAAACAGAACTACCTACAGTACTTACAAGGTGCAAAACACTGAGGGTTGCCACACACCACTGACTGAAAACATAAAGAAGTAGTACATAAAGTAACCAATAACAGTTGTCTTAATTTGAATGTGCAACCCTGGGCCATACTGCCCTGGGCATAGAGTCATTCTGCTCATATCCAAAACCATGTCTTGAACTGTCTTCTCAAACTTTAGAAACAAAAGATGTGTTTGAATCTGAGATTCATACAAGATAGTTAACTTAGACATTAACCAAATCTGCTAAAGACCAGTGTAAAAAGCAAGGATTACAGTGATATGATGTCAGACATAAAACCTTAAAAATAATAGTGCCAGTTGTGATTTCCTGAGGTTTCCCAGAAGGTTGTTTGTTTTGTTTTGTTTTGTTTTTCCTCTGGTAGCAAACGTCATTGCGTCGTCAAGAAAACTTTGTTTTTCCCTGTTTTTCAAGCCGCTAGCTGTTGTGGAAAAAGGATTCCTGCTCCAAGTGGTAAAGTAACCACAGCTTTTCAGCTTCTGTGTACAGCCCGCCTGCTGAGATGTAAGCAAGGGGGCCTTCATAACATAACAAAACAACAGCAAGCTGGCTCAACCAGCGGGGTTGTTAATGCGGAAACCAACATTTCACTTAAACATAACTTGTTTCAGGGAGAATTTTGTTTGCAGATTGTTTTGTTTTATTATTGGCAAAGCTTCCTGACATTTATCTGAAATATGTAGTTTTTAAAAGAAACCAAGTCCAAATTTACTTCCACCTATATAGAAAATCTGTAGTTGGAGAAGACATCTTCCACTAAGAATATGTCAGAATTAATCCAGTATGACTATGAAACAAAAGACTTTTCCTTTGTGAGATGTCACAGGAAAAGCAAGCAGAGTAGCTATTTGTTAGCGTTGTACAAAGGGAACTAGAGTTCCTCCTAACTGAACAAATGGACCTGTCTTTAGTGAGAGCGAAGACAAAGGCATTCTCACTTTCAACACCCACACCGCCGCAGCCCCAACGTCAGCCCCTGGCTAAAGACCAGTAAAACTGTTCAAATGTTTCCTCCACCCCAGAGTCTGGACTAGTTCCCCTTAATCTTGCACTAGTTGAGACCTCAAGAGTCTGTCACCTTTCCTGTCACGCTCGGCTGCCTGCAGCCCATTGGCCGGCAGCAGATTTATTTCTCCCTGTCAGGGCCAATAGCGAGCCGATGTGGCTCAGCCCACTGTTTAGTTACAGTGACAAACATGCTGATTAGAGAGGCCCCGATGATGGATGGCTCCTCGCCAAAGAGCAGTCCAAGTTTTTAGCGGGTCATAATGGGCGTGACACTGCACAGCCCCACTTTCTGTTTCTCCCTTTTTCTCCATCCTCCCCTGGCAGATAGACCCCCTGCCCCCACAGGTCATGCTGAAAAGGTCAGGAGTTAACGGGCGAGCCTTTGCCTACTGCCGGTACATCAAAATGACCCTGTTTGGAGTCATATTTGTAGACGCTCCATCATCATCACGGCCGCTGCGACAACACTATTCAATGCCCTGCCTCCCCGCGGCCTTTTCTTTCTCTCGTGTGGTCACATGCTCCAACACAGGTAAATAGGAGGGTGAGCAGCACTGTTGCTTTATTTAAACTGACCAGCTCTTTTGAGCAGAAGATATTCATGTAGAAAATGCGCACACTCTTTCCTTTAATGCAGCGGGTCTTAGTGTTGTATTGGATTTATTTCTAGCAGCTGAAGCGTGCAGCTCTTGGAGAGTTTCAGGGGCTGTTAGATATCGAGTTATCCTTGTGAAACTATTTGATTTGGAAATATAGGCCTGATGCTTAATCACACATGAAATCTGCAGTGTGCAGGCTAAATCAGGACACTTGTTTCACTGAAAACGTTGTGAAGATTTTAACATTTAAGAAGATTCCACTTGACCTTGACATGTATGCAAATGTTCTGTGAATCTTTAAACACATAAAATACACTGTTAGCCACATTAATTGCTACTCCTGGAAAAGAATTGTGCAAAAAAAGTTAGATTTTTATTGCAGTAACATAATCTTGCACTGAAAGCTAAAAACTCAATCCTTTATTCATGAACATGCATTTGTTTAGTAGTTTAAAAAAATCCTTCTTAAAAATTAGGTGCAGATTTGTTGGTACTTCTGCATTTAATATTTTACTGCCTTCTTTTGCAGTCGTTATACAAGCGTGTTCAATTTTGCATTTCCAGAGCACTGCTTGGATACAATATTTAGTTGTAATGGCATTTCAAGTGCTATGCATGCAAATTTTGAATTCAAATTATATGTCAGGCCTATTGGCTAATCTTTCTTTCTCTTTGATGCAAATTTTTTATATGAGTATATGCTGGCCAAAATGGTGAATCTCAGAATGGTGGAGTTATTATCATGGACAATATTAAAAAGAATCATTAAAATGTAAGCTGTCAATTTTGTCATTGAAGTATGATTGCAGGTTTATTGCAATTATACGTTTCTTCTTTGGCGAGTACTTTTTCTTTAACTTTCTAAATGATTGGACTGTGCAAAGATTATTTTTTTATTATTCCTCTTTGCAAAATCTGGATAGTTCTTCCTGGTTGCCCCTCTGTGTATTTCCTCCCAATCTCAGCCCACATATTGTCTACTGGGTTTAAGTCTGGGAACTGAGATGGTCATGACAGAAGGTTTATCTTGTGAACCATTCCTATGTTGGTTTGGACAGTTTTTCAATTGAAAGACCCTATGATTCACCTGAGTTTTAGTTCAATATTTCCTTGTGTTCCAAGGAATTGATGCTACCCATCAGCAACAGGAGGAACACACCCATACCCACGCCGACACACCACCACAATTAACAGAGAGCATAAAGTACTTTTCTGAGGTACCTTTTTATTGTGGCATTAATGCCACAATAAAAACTATTGCGGTGACTATGTCGCAGGAGGCTACATCCATTCTGAAGTAGACTACAGATTTGTTTTATGATGGGCTGGCACCAGTAACCAAGCGGCCACAAATGAGAGTGAAATTTTCAAACTTTTAACACATCTTTGTCTACATTGTCTGTAAACATTTATCCATTTACAGACAAATGAGCAAATGCTCAAACATGCACCCGTACTGCCGTTTAAGAATCACTTAGACGTATGATCGTATGTTATTGCTGCTCTATGGTTCAATAATGGAAGGCCAGATGTTTGACCTGACTAGTGTCTATAAATATGCAACCAGAAAATCCAAAGAGATGGTTGGAGAATGTTTTGTGCAATCCACATCTCAGGGCCCACTTTCCCACTCAACACTCAGGATGTTGTGCCCAGGGGCATATTGCAGTTAAGCTGGGAAAGGTGCGGAGCAGGACAGCACCTCATTTGTATTCTTTTGGAAACAGATGCTCTTTTGCATTAATGACCTCTAACTCAAACATTCATAAAGTGCTATTGGATTTTTTCTTTTCACTGGTGGGGTTAAGAAGCATGACCTTGAAGGTCTGAAGGTTGTCAGCTTCTCCCTCTCTGGTTGCTTTCTTCCCCTTTTTCTCTTTCTCTGTGTTTGGACGATCCGGTGACATCACAGCAACTCCGCTTCAAATTGGATGCAGAGAGTGAGAAGTTCAGCAGTAGCCCTGGGCACTGAATATTTTTCCATTTATTTACAGAGAGTGGAGAAAAAGAGTGAGGGGGAAGCAGCCAAAAAACTGATTGAATACATTAAAGATTAAGTAATAAGTAATCAAAATAGGTCCTTCTCTGTTTGCTTATTCAGTCCAAACTAATGGTTACGTGAACTTTATCTTTGATTTATTGGAACCTCCTTCAGATATTTGACTATTGTGATGAAGAAAAAAAAACGGTATATTGTCATGAAACATTAATTCTTAACTTCTAAAAGTGTCTTAACCTTTATATTTGGACAGTTGCTATTTTTGCTATGATTTTTAATCCAGTTTCTTAACCAGACTATTTTCAGAGTTTTTAGGATACATCACTTTCTTCAATTTTAACTTCTCTTCACTGGCTCTTTATGAAATCTATTTATTAAGTATCAAAATGTGGGTTCACATCTTACGTGGGTCTGTTACCATGGTCACTTACAATGAAAACATCTATGGCTCCGGAACTGATTCAATAACATGACGAGATTACCTTTTTACCAATTAATGCCCTGCGAAAATGGAAAAATCTTTTCCTGTTCACCTAGCTACACTGGCTGTTCTAGACAGCAAGAACACATCGACCGATAAATAAATTCCTGCTACAAGCAGGAAATTCGAAAGTCAATCATTTGAATTTCTCTCTTAGACCGCAACCCATTTCCTCCATTATTATTATTATTATTATTATTATTATTATTATTATTATTATTATAGCCACAGTTCTGATTACAGACGCTCTCAGTGAGTGCCAGCTGGAGACATCCTTGAAAGAAGTGGGTCCAAGTGGAAAACCATTTGGACCAACCCATCGATATAATCTGCATTAGGATATAGACACCTACATTGTAGGTGATTAATGGATTTTTACAGTCAGCTTTCCTACCACCTCTTTATTATGTGTTACACATGCACATTTTTACATTGAGTACATATCTGTAGTTACAGATATGTTGATTGTGCTGACTTTCTGTGTTGTGTACTACTTATGCACAATCATTGTGCAATCTAGGGATAAGAGTTGAAAATTAGCAATAGCTAATATACCCTGTACTACAAATCAGTTTCCCTCTGTTTTGTAGCCATTTCTAACTCTATCATCTCTATATAATAAATTTTTGTATTTTATTTTTTATTTTTTGGTTGAATAAATTTTCATGGACTAAAAAGAAAAGCTGTAGTTGAGAGAAGCTCACAGTCAAACAGGCTGATGCACACACAGCATGTGCTGCAGCACACAGCCTGTTCTCACTGTGTCAAGTCCACACTCTTGTTGCAGTTACGGCTCTAATCAACACATCTTTCTGGTTATCAGCACCAAACCCTCAAGAAAAACTCCAGTGGCTTTTAAGAAAGAAGACTTTTGGAGTGACTTGGACAAAGGCATCAAAGATCATTATGTGCTCTCCTTATACAACCTTCCCAGAATAATAGCTACAAAAAAAGAAAAAAGAATTGATTGTTGGACTGGTAAATAAGTGTTTGGGGTTTATATCCTCGAAATGCGGCAAGTGTGACGGAGTGAAAGAGAAACTGTTTAGCCACCATAAAATAGAGAGTGAGGGTTTGATGCCAGGAATCAGTTTCTTTTGTCACTCAGCCAAACCAACAATGCAGGGAAGAGGAAAACTAAGAACAGTGTGCATTTCACACACATTCCTCTTTAAATGAAATGACCAACTAGAGGCACAGGCTTTCAGGTAGGACGCACAGGCTGGAATAAATGCCGAAATCCTGAGCAGTGAAGGAGTCACTTTTAATCATTTCTCACTAGCTATACCTATGGTGTGAGGTTCCGATGGAGGCCGGGTGTTTTTGATGTTATGAAGGTGTTGTGCTGTGTTTGTTTGGTGGATTTGTGTTAGCCTAGACTCACGGTTTTGCTTCTTAACAGATGTAGCCCAGAGAATAATCATTAAACTGGCCACCCATGTAATCAGCATATTAAATAAAGTGCACATTAGAGAAGGCAGGTCTTTGTTTTACCAGACCCTAAGCAAAGAAATTATGCTGCCCAGTTTGAGATAGATTTGATGGCTTCTAATTGTGTCTGCCTCTTTTTAATAATGCCCTGTGTACAATGCAAGACTGTGCTTTATAGGTCTGTTTGGGTCCAAGAGCCGAGCCATTACTAGGGGCCAAAATGGGCCATAAAAGTTGGGCCAAGTCTAATTATGAGACTGTATAATGTAAAGTATTTTGGAAAGCGTCAACATATATATTTTTTAGTGATATCTAACCTACATTTTTCATGGTAATTAACATAAAACAGCCAGTAAGTGGTGACTCACTGGGATATTTCCTCCATCAAAGACCTACACTGACGACCGGCCTTAGCCTAATTTTTATTTTTTAATGGTCCAAGTTTCAACATATGGCCCATTCTTCACTGGCCTTTCCGACTCGGGGTGGTGAACTTTATTTCACTTACATGCTTGCATGTGGAATGATTAGCATAATTGTCCCATGTTCCCATATGGCTCATATCGATAGTAGAGCAGAACTGCATATCAAAGAGGACTTTATAATCACCATAATTGCAAGTGAGGATGCAATTAGGCATATTATTGCGTTATTACTGTTGTTTTTGTTTTCCATGCGTACCAGAGTGGAGGAAAGGGAAGAGAAATGGAAGAGATTGTCCTGAATGTGAGAATTATACTTATTTAACTGTTCACCTTGGTGGTGTTAATTCTTAACCTGCACTGACACCACTTCCTTGGCCTCTTCCTTGAGGTTAATATATATAATAAAAGTTAATAATTTAGAAAAGCTCTCCCTAGCCTGGTTTGTCCCACCAGACTGAATTAAGCTTCTCACTGGACTCGGCCTCTCTCTGTGTCTTTTTTTTCTTCTTTCTGCTCTTGACTGTGACATGTGTGGACCGGTAAATTGCTTTCTTATGTTGAATGTTCGCACTGCAGACTGCAAATTGTTCTTTGTGGTTTTGTCTGTCCTGCTTTGTCTTAAAATCTTCCCGCTGCAGCCAAGGATTTTCATGCAGCTAGCAGCCTGCCACCTTTTCAGGTCCTCATTGTTTTCACCTTTCTTATTTAATTACGTTAAATGGACATTTAACATTTTCTGTGGTGGCTACTCTTTGATTAAGGTTGATTTTATTACATAAGCGGAGAGTTTACGAATTTGTTCTGATTTGTTGCATTATTCTAATGTATTCCTGGCTAGCAAAGCTATTAGAAGTTAATTCTTAAGTTAATTGTGAAATTTTAGAAAAACATTTTTCAAACCACAGAAGGTGAAGTTAACATAACAGAGATAAGTCAAAACTGTGCCTTCTGATTAAATAAGGTGAAATAAGATAAACAACAATAAGAACAAGAGAACAAACAACATTTGAACAGGTTAAAAATTGCAAATGCACACCATAAACTATCACTAAGGAAGAATCTGAAACTCTGCTAGAATCAAAAGCCAAAGGATAAAG
The DNA here is from genome assembly GCF_002775205.1 of Xiphophorus maculatus. Classification (NCBI taxonomy): domain Eukaryota; kingdom Metazoa; phylum Chordata; class Actinopteri; order Cyprinodontiformes; family Poeciliidae; genus Xiphophorus; species Xiphophorus maculatus. Next base: position 11,063,977 of record NC_036443.1, on the reverse strand, counting down.
ACGGGACTTGCGCAAAGATTTTAAAGGTCTTAACAATCTCAGCGGTCCATACCTGAACGGGTAAATGATTCAAAAGTTTTGGGGCACATTTTGCAAAAGAACAAAATCACTGGTGAGATGCATGTCTGGGAAAATTGACATTTTTTTTTTCCTTTCCCTCTGATCAACTTTTTTAACCACACACTTTTAATTATTAATCCATGTCATTGTGATTCCCTGCACGCAGACTTTGTTCTCTTCAAGATTGGAAAGACAAGAGAAATTGCTGTTCAAGTAAGCCAAGCATGTGAGGACATTCTTAAGTTGGGGAATGGATGTGAGAAAATAGCTTCTCAACACAACATGCTCATAAGTACAGCCATAAAAATAATGAAAATATTTTGAACAACTGGAACTGTTTCGGTCCGATATCAACCAAGCAACAAGTATCAGATTATATTACCCTGCATCTAAAATCTCCAATAAAATCACACAGATAGAAGCACTTTGCTCCAGAACTTCACTGCAGCATTTAGTCCGCCCCAGCATTTCTGTCCAGCAGCACTTTGTATCATGCATGCTGACCTATTGGTAAAAATAGAAGGGTCATTTAAGCCCATTTTTGTTTGTCTGGCTCTACGTTTTACAGTTAAAAAAGGTTTAAGCTCATAAAAAGAATCCACAGATGTGCAATATATCTTCCACATATACACCTTCTTTAACCTTTCAAAAGCTGTTTTTCTTGGCCATTTTTTTTTTTGGTCTTTAAAGGGTCAAAATGTCATGCGGTGCAACTCAATTACTGCTTTAAAAATGTCTTAAAAATGTCATTAAATCTGTTCAAATATATTTTCTTCTCTTCCTTTTCTTTCTTTTTTTAAGGAGGCAAATTATGTACCTGTTACTAATTACTGAACATGAAAATATCATTTGGTGCGACCACCAAGTGTCATGTGGTGTGACCATTGTACTGATACATTTATGTTCTTGAAGGATAGATTCTGTGCTTTTGTTTTTTTAATTCAAGACTCTAATGCAAAAACACTACTTTGTATTACTATTTCCAAAATAGATTTTTGTACAGTTTCAGTATTTTTTTAACAATATCATAATAAAAATACAATTCAACATATAACATTGCGGGAGTCGTTACAGCATGTATTTTGTCATTTATTGTTTAGATCTATTTTACTAGATGGCTCTGTCATCAAACTGTGAGCTATGATGAAACATGTCTGGGCCAGATACTTCAGGATGTGGGAGAAAAAGTCCAAGTCAGCACCATGCGACAGTCTGACAATAACTTGTTCACACGGTCACATGCTCATCAGAACCTGAACCACCAGCAACCTCATTCAGTTCCAAGTTGAATAGCCAAGACTGAGCAAAGTTCACGAATACCTGGTTCTAAAAACTGCTTGAAAATAAGCATTTCCCTCTGTTCCCATGGACATTAAAGTACCCAGGAGTAGTTGTGTGCTGATCGATCGGCCACCGATCATAATCAGCCAATTTCCGTGAAAAAGTGTATGATTGGTGATCACTGATCACTGTCTTTTGTTGCCGATCACAAAAACCGACTACATACTTTGCAGCCTGCTACACAAGCTCACAGCAGCAAATCCTAAGCAAGTGGAAGTTTAACGCTGTGAGAGTGACGACAAGTTTGCATCTTGCGATGGAGAAATAGCTCGGAGGAGAAGCCAAAATGCATCAACAGAACAAATTTTACTGATTACTGTTAATGGTTGCGGGTATGTCAGTTGTCCTTTTGATTGAATACCAGCTGCATTGTTCCCTGCAAGTATTGTACATGTTTTTCTCTAAATTAGGTGATTTTATGGTTCCATTTTGCCAGATCACATAGTAGCATTTCTACCTAAAGCGAAAAATTAGCAGCCAATCCATGTGATCAATATTGGTGATCGGCAGTGATCGGCCCTCATGGGTGATCAGAATCGGCAGGAAAAAACTTAATTGGCGAATCTCTACCCAAGAGTAATATGATGGTTTGGAAGTTCACTGACATTCTTTCCATTTTGAAACTATTACTTATCTTACATGGTTCTGCTTAATATAGTTAAACTGAATTATTAAGTCTATTGTACTTACATTTGGGAGATTGAAAATGTCTGTCTTTATTTAGCTTTTTTTAAATAAATTTTGAAAATTAAAGCAATCTCCTGTACATTCTGATTTTATGAGGGATATGTTCGAAATGTTTGTTACAAAGTTGATTACTGCATTAATTTTATGCAAATTAAATTGATGTTTTATTTGTGGTGTTTTTTGTAATGTACTGTTTCTGCTTGTAATTCTATTTTTATGTCTTAAATGGATCTTGACCTGTTTCCTGACCTACATTCTTGTATAAATTATTTGGAGCGACCAATTAAAAAAGTAAATGTATTGAATTCAAAATAGAATATCCAGTATCTGGAGCATAAATATCAATCACTAATAGAGTATCTTCAGGTGACTAAAGATTCATTTATTTTATATCACTGTTTGAAATGGTGAAGAAAAACCGTGATCAAGTCAATTATAAATGGAATTTCACGGTTCTTCGGGGGGAAAAAGTGTCATAATTGCCAGAAAAATACAAAGAAATGTAAAAACTTTGTTTCTAAACACCTTAAATAAATGGAAATTTATAAAAGAAATGTTTAATGCATCATGGAAAATACCTTATTTTACAACAAATCATGGTCGCACCACATGACATTTTTTAAGACCACAGTCAAATCAAATTGATAAAAAACCTCTGGAAAGGTCTCATTTTAATGTTAAATTATGATTTCTGTGTACACAACATTTCAAATGTTCTAGTAATTACAATGGATATACATATTTTTAAAATTTTGAATTTAGCCTGGTGGGAATCCTTGTACGTCAATGACCCCTCTGCAGCATCGGTATTGTATAAGAAGTGAAAAAATTGTATAGGCAACACCCTAACTGTGACAAACAAGGCTATATAAAGTGTTGAGTTTATTTTACTGGCTAAAATGTTAGCTCAAAAAGAAAATCCAGATGCTGCTGTAGGAGTGCTACTGTAAACAGTTTAATATTGGGGTCTTGTAGTCTGCATAACAATCATTTATTTGAAGCATTTTATACACATTTTTAACTAGATTTAAACTATTAATGAGTGCTCTTTTCTAAAATCTCATATGACTTTTTTTATTCTACTAAACCTTAAATTTTTTTTGTTATCTTATTAAAGATTTTTCAATGTGATGCTTTCAAAAACCTTAACTAGCAACATTATTGATAATTACGAAATGACGTTTTTCTCCTTAATGTCCTCTAATGTGTGGACACTCAGTTGCGATGGTACAGTGAAATTTGTTTTGGCTCCAAGTTTCATTTCATTTCCTCGGATGCCCCGAGGAAAGCAATTCAGCAGTGTGTCCATGCATACCTCTGTGCAGCATGCGAGAATAATATGTAACTTGTTCTTTGTAAATGATAAAATGACACATATTTGTATGTTCTGCCGTACAGAGATTATTAAATTTTCTGCGTATCCGTGAGTGCAGACAGATGTGCATGGAAGCGTGACGGCAGCATACCTTGCACGCAGTCACAGCCGAGGCCTCGGGGCGTGTTTGCGCAGGGTGACAAGAACCCCTTTTTATTCTGCTTCTGCCTTTACCAATGTTTTGATTTCTACTTAAAGTTTTATGTCAGTGCCCTACCTCAAGGGTGCCATTACCTTGTATGCTAATAGAGCTATGCATATTCTATTACTGCTGTCAGTGCAAGATAAGGGACACATTCAGCAAAGGAGCACTTAGGGGCCAATGAACCCAGCGAGGGGTCCTGCTGCTCCTGCATTATCAGTCATCTTCACATCTGAATGGAGCTGGCTTATGGGCCTTCTCTTCCCTTTGCCTCTTCGCACAGTAATGACTAAGGACTCTCTTCCGTAATAATCAGTCACTGGGAAACCGCCCGATCCCTATCTCATGCACACCCAGACACAGACGGCCACGTGCACCAGCGCGCACGGACATGCATGGCGAAACCGCACACAGCTGCACGCTCCATCTGAGCCGACCGCAAAGAATTCAAAAGCAGGGCAATAACACTAACACTGTCACACGGAGACAAACATGTCTCATTTGGGGTCAGCTTGGATGGGGCTAAGTAGGCCTTTATTTTCAGACTGACTGAAGTCTTCTCTCCCGCATAATGGTAATGAAGCCATATGGTATGTGGAATTGGATTACTAACAAATGTTCCATACCACCGTCTTTCCCCTGGCCTCTCTCGCTTTTTTTTTTCTCTGTCGCCCCCTCCTCTTCTCCATCTCCCACTCTTCAGCTTTCCCTCCTCTGTGTCGCTGTCCCCCTAATAAAGCAACCATTCGAAATTGGAACAGCATGTTGTCTAGGAGTGAGCACCTCATTTATAAGATTAAATTAAAAGCCAGCCATGCTCAGATGGTATTTTGCGACAATGAGGAAAGGAGGAGGAGGAGGAGGAGGAGGAGGAGGAGGAGGGATGCGGGGGTTGCTTTTCTTTTTCAGCTGCACACAATCATCTTCCTGTCATGTGATTTTCTGGTTCCTGGTGGTGACACCTTCGTTCTGTCACCTGTTATGATGTGTCAAACGCCACACCTAATAGGCCAAGCTAATGTGTTCTAAGCGCTTGCGTTTTATTTAAGTTAGCCCTGCTTTGGAGCGTTGCGGAAGCTTTAACTAACTACAAGTTTGTGCCTCGTCACGGATGCAGTGAAAATGATATATCCCACTCTGGGTCAGAAAGGCCCAGCAAATTATGCCCTATAAATGGAAGAAAATTTCATTTTGCTCCCTACCTAAAAACAGCTGAACTTTTATTGAAAACGTGGAAGCGATTAGTTTAAGGGGCGTCTTTTAGTGTAATTCCCAAATGAAACGAGCAGACCCTGTATTTATGAAGCCCGTAGCACAAAGAAGGGAGCTCTTAATGAGGCAATTAAGCCGAGGGGTCGAGAGACTTTGATCTAGAGCACAGTGATTTTTACGAAAACATCTCACAGTGATAGATACTCATAACTCAGGGGCCTTAATTGTGCTTAATTTGTTTGGAATAGGAATGTGCTTTCAATTAGAGAGTGGATTTGGGCCTGTGTGTTTAAAGGTGGTTGTCAGGGAAAATTAAGAAGCCGCTTGGTTCCCCCAACTGTGTTGCTGTTTTTTATCACATACAGCGAGTGCAAGATGAGACCAAACAGGAGATAGGCAAGGGTAATTGGGCAACGAAAGCAGCTGGATCAGCTGAAGCCACAGATGGCTTAAGGTTTGAACTGAGGCAGTTTAGGCTGTGCTGTTTATCCCAGTTATATCTGGATGTCTGGCACTTTACAAGCCTTGCATGTTGGCATTTTTACGATGCAGTATCACATAAAATAGCTTTATTGAAATATATTTCTTAATGTATTGCAGTCTAACTTCTAGTATATTGCAATATACTTCTAGTACAATATACTCTAGTATATTGTATATAGTATATACTTCTAGTATATTGCAATTATACTAGAAGTTGCAGTGTAACTTCTAGTATATTGCAACAAACTAGAAGTTACACTGCAATACATTAGGAGATATATTTCAATAATGCTATTTTGCTATGTGATACTGCATGGTGAGGGTAACTTGTCAGACTGTCTGCTTGGGTTGCCTGAATTCAGGGCGACTACCCAACCTCTTAAGGTTCTCAAACCTTAAGAGGTTCAGGTGATGCTTCTTTAGATCCCATAGCATGACATATACTGTGTTTTTAATCACAAAATATTTTCAAACAGTCCAATTTTGTCTGTCTTGTAAGAAAGGAAAGAATGATAATTGTTTTGCCTAGCTGGTGGTGAATTCAAATGTTTGTATGGACATAAGTAATCAGAATAATTGGCCAATCAGACTAAAAATGCATTATGTAAACCCCCCAATATTCTGATCGAGTTCAGCTCCATCAGAACAAATTTGAAAACCAGGTACTCCATTCTGCGTATTGATGGGTAAGAAAAACTGCTGATCTCTCATCCTACAACGCAGGAAGACTAACGGCAAACTGCTGAGCCTGTAGCTTAATTTGTGAATGCCGTAATGTCTCAACTCTTATTAGAACCTGCCGGGTTCAATTCTGTCGCTCAGAAAACAGAACAAACAGTACTGCTCTTGTTTTTATGTTTTAGCACAAACAGAAGAACAACTTCTTCTGTGTGATTTTACAACTACACATGTCAGTGCTTGTACTCTAAATAAAGCCTGGTGTATCTAAGATCCACTTCATAATCATATTATTTCATTTGGCAAGTATAAAGAAATCATTTTAAATGGATCTGAACACATTTCAATCTGATCATGGAACTTTGCATATATAAACCTAGCTATTGTATCACTCTAGGCTGTATTCACTCTGACATCTCATCAAAAGGTCTGGATTTTTCTCCCAGTCGAGTGAAATTATTCACATCATATTTCTTTAAGTCTTTAAACATAAATTTAGTCAAAGTAATTGCTAACGATGCCTGATATACTAATGTGTCAATAAGTGAAAAGCAGCCAACTTTTAAAGAGAACCTGACAGGGTTTCAAAAAGCCCTGATCTATGTCACGTTAGGCCACTTTAATAGATTGCAAGGATGAAGGCAAGCTTATTTGAGGTAAACCGAAAATGACATAGAGCGAGTTAAAAATATTTTTTTCAAGGTTTTGTACATCAGTGTTTAATAGTGAACTTATTACAGGATGTTTTAATAAAAATACGACTTCTGCTGGTTTGGCACTGAACAAACATAGCTGGAATTTTTCCTGTCTTATTACTCCTTTGCCCTTTAATTCTTTTAATGCTGCATCAAACACCTGCCACCAAATATATTACTAAATGTATTACTAATAGTAAGTCTGAATCAGTGGCTGATGGTGAAAAAATTCTTTGTGGGGCTGAAGTGAGAGAATAGATAATAGAAACAGAAACCAATGCATGGGTAAAGTTGCATAAAATTGACATTTATTGAAGATAAAGTTAACAGAAGGTATAATGGGATGTAAATATCTGTATCAGTGATGCAATCACTGCACAATCACTGCACATCCAGATGCATGGATGTGTTTGTGTGCGTGTGAGAGTGTTGGCATGCGAAAATAAGGACAGACTTAAATGTGCATCAGGACGCGATAAGGACTTATTCACATTTCTCTTGCTCCCCCTAGTCTACGACTGTTCACTTGTTGCCATGTTGTGACTGACAGTCGTTTTCCAACAAGTGTCGTCTAGTTATTGTGACAAATGGGGCTTCAACTGTTAATGTATCTTCTTCGCTGGAATAGCACGTTTGCACCTCTTTCTCTCAGTGTGTGTGCGCAGTAATGAGAAGCTGTCAGAGCAGAGAGAGAGGAAGACGAGAGGCTGTTCCATGCTGACAGGCAGATGGTCTCTCTCACTGTCTCCTGAGGTCTTCCACTTCACAGCCCATTACACCTGTCTCTTCCTATCAGTGCGTTGTCTGTCATTCACCACACTCCAACATCTGCACCCTCCCTCTCTTCCTCATCGGGTCTCGCTTTCACCGGCACACGCTCTCATCTCTCCATGCCTGTCTGCCATGTTGGCGGCATGTCAAGCGTCAGGTGCAATCCCATCTGACTGATCCGCTGTTGCATGTGTGTGGGTGTAAAAGCAGCAAAGTGACGTGTCCCTCGCTGGCTCCTTGTTCTCCCACATCCCAGCCTCTTTCCTGGTGGCTGTCTGCATCGGTAAGGCTTCTGTTTGTCTCTTTAGAGGCTGGCAGCCCCTCTTTTGGTCTCTTAGGAGCTGCTGGGTGAACTCCCCTCAGCTTAGATACTTGGCAGCTATTTACAGCCACTCGGGACAGAGCCTTTGCTGGTCCCAATTGTTAGACCAAAGCTGCCGCTGTTTGACAGGTGGACATGGGTGTCAGTCACCTCTCAGTGCCGGACTGGGTTTGTTCCAGTGTTTAGGTGTGTTAATTCAGGGTTTATGGTCCATGAACTGTGACCGTTCATGGACACAAATTTAACTTTACTTTTACTATTTGTCTTTAGTTAAATTTATTGGATTAATAATCAATGTAGTTATAGATGAACCTGGAGGTTTTGATGCAAATATAGTAAGACAAAGCATTACAACTGTTGGCAGGTGAAGTCAGTAACTATCACTTCATCGTGGCAGCATATTAGCTCGGATACTTCAGGTATCAAGTACATGTTCCATCCTCCAAGTCGATGTGTTAGAAACAGATCAAAGAGGTAGAGATGAACTAGTTTGACAAGACTGGTATCAGTCAGGTTCACAAGTTTCAAAGCCTCAGTTGAGGCTTCATCTACAGTAATGGGAGCCCTGCCCAAGTTTCACGGTGAAGAAAGAACTGAGCCACAAAGCAAAGTTGTCAATTTTTTCTGTCTCCTTCACTTCTGATGACAGATACGAATTGTATTTTACATCATATCTATTTTATCATGTTGAGACTGATATAATTATGCTCTCACATATGTCTGTTTACCCATTTACCATTTTCCAAACTCTGTCTTGATGTACCATTGTAAATGTCAAATTAAACATATTTATCTTGTTTATTTTTTATGATCATAACCAATGCTGCATCTTACATTGTTTTGGGAGGAAGCTCTGAAAAGTCAACAGTGATTTGTGACTTTACATGACTTTATTTTTTTCAATTAAATTTTATGTATATAGCACCAATTCACAATAAATGCCATCTTTACAAAAAATAATTTCATTGTTTCAGGAATAACTGTTCCTGAAATTTGCTCTGCCAGTGAAAAAGGGTAAAATTTTGTTGATCCTGCGAAACGGCAGCTCGGCTGACCTCCGTGGGGTCGATCCGCAGCAGGCTCAGTGGTGTGATACAGTTGCTGCAAACGTTCAATCATTTATTGACTGACATTTGTTCACAAGGTGACGTTACTACAGCTTATTCCATCTCTAAGTAGGCAATTTGCAGCACTTTTATGTGGTCTGGTCAGCCCTGATTGTGCAAACATGTGTGAAAGATTCATATAGAGCTCCGTTTGTGGCAGTGGACCACACAATTATTTTTGACCTGTTAAAGAGATTTTGGTGAGAGAAGCGAACACAGTCCAGTTTTGAGTAGAATCACAATTGAAAAGTGTTTTTTATCCTGTCTCAAGTGAGTAAAGCACTTGTGAAATAAAATATCAATGCTTAAAAAGCAAATTTGAATGTTGTCCTTTCTTGAAGATGCTGATTTCATAGTTAAATTTTTTGTGTTCCTGTTCACACTTGGACCGGAATGAGATTCTCATGTTTAGAATATCCTTACATAAAAATACCACAGTTTTATGATATTAACACAAAAGTATCAACAAATGTTCAACTTGATCAAATTGGTTATATTCAAAATGCTTACGTTGTGAATTGTAAGGTTCTTGGAAATTAAATTAGTCCTCTGGGTGGTGGATAGCAACCAGCTGCACATCAGTGGAATAAGTGTTAAGTCTGCTGTTCTATGCTTCAAAAGTCGTCCTTCTTTCTCTGAAATTACATTGGTTGAGCTGTGTGAATATGGCAGATCAGCTGCAACTCACCACCATTCTTTGGTTTTGCCAAGAAAGTTTTGAATTTTGCGCTGGTTGTGCAGCAATTATCATTTCTTTGCTTTCTAGGTCCTTTAGCTGTCTAATTATTGTGAAACACAAAATGTCACCAAATCAGCAGGCAGGCAGTATTAGTTTTTATGTATCAAGTTTTAAACAGGCTCATGGTGATATGACATTGTTCTACTAAAGGTAATGGAACTACTTCCAATAATACTTTAACGATCAAAAATCAAAGTGAGAATGGACATACAAAGGGGAAAGGGAAATGATAAAGTAATTAGTAAAATATATGACCTGTTTCTGTCCATAAATGTGCACGATTCCACAAACATAAAGCATAAATGGGAGACTGAATTGCAGGAGTCAATAGCAGGAGACACATGGGAAGAAATATGTACTGAAGCACAATTAACAACAAATTCTAATACATGGAGAGAATTCAAATGGAAAGTAATAGTCCGGTTTTTCAGAACACCAGCAATAACCAGTAAAATGAACCCAACACAACCCAGTCCATGCTGGAGAAACTGTGGGACGCAGAATGCAAATCATACTCATATCTTTTGGGCTTGTCCTAAACTAAGTGTATTCTGGGAGGACATTTTTGAAGCTCTCAAGGTAATTTTCAGAAGAAATGTTCCAAAAACCCCCTTGGTGGCAATTTTGGGAGTAATACCCGATGGATTGGACAGGAAGGATGATGGATATCTTTTAAGAATCTTGCTCACAGCAGCATTGAAATGCATAACTATCAGATGGCTGAAGCCAGGACCTCCTACATATAACACATGGATACAAAAAGTTTGGGACATTCATTTGATGGAAGAAATCACATATTCCTTAAGGCTTCAAAAAACAGTTGTTAATATAAGGTGGAGCTCTGTCATACCGTTATTATTTCAGTGACACAATTACAGGATTGCCCTTTTGCACTTGTATGTTCTCTTGGGTCGGTCTAAAATACCATGGTGGGAACCACTTTAACTCAGGGAGGATTTAATCGTATGTTTTGTATTTATTTTATTTTGCTGTTATCTGTCTGTTGATTTTGTTTTGTTGTTTTGTAATCATTATTACATTTGTTAAAAATACCTGCTGTCTCATCTCCTGTTGCCAAGTTGTAATGCAGATGACAAATGTCAGTAAGAGACGGAAGAATGTAACCTTGAACATGTGTTGTAAAAAAAAAAAAAAAAAAAAAAGTTAAAAAAAAAAAAAATCAAAGTGAGGTTATGTCACGTTAAAGGGACCTAGACCATGGCTTTATACTTCCATTGTTTTAGTCCTCATACACCAGAGGCAGTTCAGCTGTGAGTAAGTGTTACCGGAAATTCTTATTGTCACAAACGCAACACTTCATAACACTTTTTTCCGTGACCCTCTGTAAAAGAAGACAATCTAGCAGTTTCTCTTCAACAAAACAGCCTTGTCTAACTAGAATACAAAAAAATGTTTTAGGATTTTTTTATTTTTTATTTTCTATAGCTGATTGCTCTGCTTGTGTGCTTTGGGGCGACGATCTTTCAAAACTGCTTGTCATTTATTGCATTTTTAGCCACATTCCAAACACGGCTCTTCAACCGATCCATCTTTGTCCCTCATGGACTGGCATTTGCAAGCTAAGCAAAAACTGCTCAAGCCATTTCCTGCTTCATTCTCTGCTGGCTTTGTTGCTGAAGTGGACTTGGCCTCCTAGAGAGAGAAAAAAAAGACTTTTAATTAGTTTGAATAATAGCCACGCATTTGTAGACTTAATCCCTATGCCTAACTCTGCTCCGTTAATGGTTTCCTTGTCACTCATGGCGTACTATGTGAAAGCATGATTTGCTTTTCACTTCCAACACCTTCCGTTTTTTTTTTTCCTTTCCATCGTTGAACCTTTTTTCCCCCACCCGCCATTCCACACACAACCAGCCTCCTGCTGACCACAACAGGTCTTCTTTTATTCTTTGCTTTCTGGCCTGGTCGTTGTTTGATTGAACCTCCCAATAAAGATAAATCTGTCCCTCAATCCATCTTCTGGTAAAGCAGTAGAAGTGATTACTCACATACGTTCAAAGTGCATATTCTATGTAATTCATGTTTTCTTGTTAATCCAGTTTGTTCTCGACTGACTGGATTTTTATTTACTCCACTCTTACTGTCGTTCAACACTCAGGAATAAAAAGTAAAAACGATTCTGAAATCCAGAGAACCTATGACAAAAATCACTTTGAAATTATCTCTTTGGACAAATTTAATGAAAGGTCTTTTAAATTTTGTTACATTTAATTTAACAACTGATGAATATTGACTGCATTCTAAATGTTTTTTTTCTCTAGTTGAAAGTTTGGATTAGATTATTCACTGGTTTCCAATGGGCCCATAGTTTGGCCCTCTGACAGCTGAAGCTTTATAGAAAAGTGCTTCACATGCAAAGAGCCTTAAGATGTAAATCAATAAGAGATGGAGCAGAGCAATGCATTTTCATTGCCGAGGCTCTGTGCGAACTGCCAGCGCGTGACCCGCTCCAGAGGGAGATGGAGCACAGCTCACCAATACCTAACCAGGAGCAATATTGAACCAGATTGCCCTTCTTGCTCATTTTTTCCCCCCCGTTCCTATCTTTTTATGTATTGTTGTCTTTCAGTGCGTTTCTCCCTTTCTCTCGCTCTCTGAGTCTGAATGCCAAGAGGCATACAGGTACCGATTTAACATTAAAAGTCAGCAAACAGCCATGGATGTCTATAGGTGAAAGTCACTGTCCCCTGCAGTTCCCAGTGCCTGGTATAAATCTTTTAAATTAAAAAATCAATAAATAGTTAATACAATAATAGGAATCTGTATAAATATTTAAGTATGAGGATTGGCAGGGGTTGGGGGGGACCAAATATGTTCCTGAGTGCACATAGTATACACTAAAACACTATCTGAGAAGTTAAAGTAGGCTCAGATTTAAAAAAAAAACAAACTGTTTTGTGACAGTAATTTGAAGCAATTTTTAATACAAGTCAGAGCTCCTCTTTACGCTGCTTTGCAAAAGTAACAACTTTTTTTTTGTGATAATTTTCAGGCACAAAATTCAATTGTTTGCTCTGGGATTTTGTGATGACATGGACAAGCGCATATTTATGAATTTAAAATCGACGTCTACTTATGCTCTCTGTCCAAACAAGATATTTTGCTAATATAGATGAGGAAACATTTCCGTCTCTACGTGTATAAAGCTAGTAAAACAAACGCAGGCCACCCTTTTAAACTTCTTTGTAAAGGCTTTGAAACCCATGTCTATAGTATTCCTTTCACTTCAGTGGTGTACTACTCTGTGTTGGTCTATCAAATCAAATCCTAAAAAGTTAATTGAATTTCTGGGTGCCAATTTGGCGACATGGAAAATGTAATATAGGATATGAATGATTTTCTCAGTATCTTTATTTCCACATTGTTTACATTGTGTATTAAATTATATACTGTTGTGTACACAGCTTCCTTGATTTCAGAGCCTGTCATTCTTGACTTTGGATCTCTTATTCTAAAGTGTTTGCTGCATTTGGGTTCCTATCGTGAACTCTGTGAACTTCATCAATTTATGAAATGTGTTTTAACGCTGTAACTTTTGGGGGTGAAATAAATAAATAAAAGCAAACCTCCTCTTAAAATCTACAACAACAGTTCTCTCTGCCTGTTTATCCTGCCATCCTTCTATCTCTCTGACAGCCTAACGCCGTATTCCCCATCTCTGTCGGGAGTTAATTTGGCGGAACAGTTTCGTTGCACACTGTGATCACCCGGTGAATATCCCCATAATTCTCTCTGACTCTGCCTCTGCCCCTCATCCAGCCATGGAAATGACACCAAGCAGCTGACAGTTCAATTTAACCATAACAGATGAAGGCTATCATGCCGGCACCCGCGCGCCGAGCCCTTTTCCTGTTGACTTTTATTTTTTAGCCACCGAGAGAAAGAGAGATGCTGCCTGAGCGCGTCCCACCGTTCCCCCGCTCGACTAGACTCCAGTGGCGCCTCCTCTCCTCATCATCACTGTCGGTCCTCTGGGGAGAGATGTTGCCACTCGTTTATGTGACTTTCTCTCAGTGCCCCCCCTAATAGACACATAAACACACACAAAACATCCAATCTTCTCCCCTGAGTATATATTGTCAAGAAAATCCGAGCTCATCCCACTTCCCCATGCTGGAGATTTTAGTTTAACAGTAATAATAAATAAAGTTATCTTTAAAATGAATCACTCAAGTGACATCAAGGCCCAACAGTAGACTTAAGTGTCAATAAAGTTAGTTTAACAGTAATAATAAATAAAGTTATCTTTAAAATGAATCACTCAAGTGATATCTAGGCCCAACAGTAGACTTAAGTGTCAATAAAATAAATCTGGTTGTGTGTGTTGTTTTTGTCTCATGCAAACTTTGCTTTAATTTTACTTTTTTCTATCTAATCATAAGAAATCATAGTCAGACAGAGAGAGTCATGAAACAGGAAAAGCAGGTTTCCTGGAAAAAGAGGAAGTTTCCAGCCTGCAGATTCATAAAAATAGATGAGACTATTTCTTATTTTAAAGCATGAAAGTTTAAAGAATTAAATCTAAACATTTTGATAATTTGATAAGATTCAAAGTAAAATACTTATATTAATATTGGTTTACTTGTAATAATACTTACACTTATATTTGTGGGAACACTTACAAGGAAAACAAGTAACTGTAACTTTAGTAGTAAATAATTAGAATCATGTATTATTCTTTTGGTTTCTTTTCAGAAAAACATCTGTAATAACTCACATTAGGATTATAATAAGTATAATTAATAAGTTATGGTTATAAAATCATAAATTAATGATAAATCAGAGAAGCTGAAGAAAATAAATGTGATATAAGTTATGGTTATAAAATTATAAATGAATGCTAAATCAGAGAAGCTAAAGAAAATAAATGTGATATAAATGTGATTTTGACATTGAACTTGAAATGGTGTAAAAGGTGTAACTGCAATTAAACATCACTGATATGTTGGAGGTAGAGAGTAGGTGAAAGGTGAAAGGCAAGGAACTAACAGGAGAGCAGAGATGATCAACGCCTTATTTAGAGAGTAGGTGAAAGGTTGTGCAGGCAATGGACATAGGAGGTTGAGCAACTCTGAGACATTAGCACAGACATCAGGACATAATGTCTGTAAGACAGTGATGGATATGAAATCATCTGAGCAGTCAGCCAATGAAACAAGCCCAGCAACAGTGCTAGCCAAAGAAACCCTATAAAAGGTGAGTGCAAAAGAGGAACCTTTCGTTGGATCCTCCGGGCAGCTTCGAGCCAAGAGATGGACAAAGAACTCTGCAGCTGAAGAAGAGCCGGGGCCACGGAGCCGAAGACTGTCCGGCCATGGGGACCAACCCGTCAGCCCCACAACCTGTGGCTTCAAATCGCACTTCTCTCATCGGCTGGGTTCAGACCCCAAAGACAAAGATGAAGACAAAGGCAAAGACAAAGAAGAAGAACTGGTGCCTTTTTTCCTGCCAGCACCAAGTCCTGTGTGACCTCACCATCCATGCGGAGAGGAGGCTCATCAGACCTACAGAGATTCCTGCCTTCGCTGATCAACATCTTCCTCCTGCTGCAACACCTTCTTCATCATCAGACCTGCGGAGATCCTGGCCTTCATCGATCGGCGTCTTCCTCCTGCTGCAACACCTTCTTCATCATCAGACCTGCGGAGATCCTGGCCTTCATCGATCGGCGTCTTCCTCCTGCTGCAGCACCTTCTTCGTCGTCGTGCCAGGTCTGGGGTTCGAGGCGCCAGGCTCCGTCCGTCTCTCTCAAAGGTTCCTTTTTTAGTTTTCAGTGTCAGCATTAGGGAAAGATAGACTAGATGATTGATTTTACTTATTTGATTATTTCTGCTACTGAATTAAGCTGTACTGACCCTTGCAAAAATGCCTTACTAATAAAATATTTAGCATAAAGAAAATCTAAAAGATGTTGTGGACATTCAGTTAATGAGTCACCTTAAAGTTCTTTGATGGTTGTAAAATAGCTGTGATGTTTGATTCTGGAGAGGAAAAAGTTTAAAATGTTTTTAAGTTGCTGGTAGCCCAAATTTAAAACGTCATCCTTGGGACTCGCCCGAGTCACTAAAACCTACCTGGTTCAATAACAAATGCAAGTTGTAAAATAAGAGAACGAGCGACCGTTAACAGGTGTGCTCTGTGAAACTAGTTGGCTGTAGGCTGCTCAGTCTGGCTAATTCACAGAGGGAAGAAGGGTGAGACACCTGGATGTAGGCCGTTAAAAATCAGGTGAATCGTTTCTCGAAACCAGCTTAAACAGAGTTTACTTCAGTTCTGGACAGGGTAAATCCCGGCAGATTTAGGAAACTCAATTAACCCGTTAGATGGAGAGCTGGTAGCACATCTCCCCTCTCAGAAGAGGAAGTAGAGAGTGAGAGAGCAGAGACAGAAGGGAGGGGGGGGGTGTTGCGCAACAACAATATGAAGAAAAGATATTTATTTTTCCCCCCTATGACATGCAATGTTCTTCAGAACACAATATCTTAGTTTGATTTATATCTCCAGTTTTGATGTTGTTACCTCCTTATCAATCATCCAATGCATAACCACCCCTCCAATTATCATATTCCAAATGATAATATCCTTCCTTGTGCCTCTTTTCCATTATCCAGCTGAGCTTTACATAAATCCACACAATTATTAGGTCAGTCAAAAGCAAACACATGATCCATTACCTATATTTCTGTCTCTTTCGTTTTCCTCCAGTTGTATGCATGATGCAGTGCTGTCACCATGCTTAGAAGAAATAATAATTCCTTTCAGAAGTATTCATATGCATAGAACTTCCCATTTTGTCATGTATGTAGTGTGTTTTATTCTGCTTATATGTGATAGACCAATGCAAAGTGGTGCATGGTTATAATCTGGACTGCTGAATCATGAATTAGAGGAATTTTGCTACTCGTCTATAAAGACCATGTTTGTGGTGTGGTCAACCATAGCTGTCCATCTGATTTGTGGCCTTCTTGTCTGCTACTTTGACTCTGATTAAAGCTTTTTCCTGTCAGCTTGGGTCCGAGATGAGCCTTTTTTTATCTAGAGCTGACAAAAACTTTAATAACCCTTTGTAAAACAATAGTTTGAGTTTTTTGTGGTTAAATGAAATATCCCAATTCTCATGTTTTTAAAAAATCCCAAAAAATATTGCTACACTGTTAGTCTAAGGTTTTCATCTCAAAATAATTGAACCGTGTAAAGATGACTAATTGTGAACAAATGTCACTCCAAGATGTTTGTGGTTGTAACGTTACAAGTATATGGAAAAAATTTGAGAGGTGTGAAAAATTTTGCGAGGAACTTGAAAACCCTAGTCAGTCAAAGATGACAAACGCCCAAAACTAATTTGAAGTAAAAGACTTCAGTTTTCAGCTCCCTGTTTAACTACTTACTTTAACCTGTTATATTTGTATGATGATGTTTTAATCGCTTAGAAACAAGTGAGTTTCCCAATCAAATCTGGAGAAAGGATACCAACGGAATCCACAACTATGTGCTAGGCATTGCACACACACACTTTTTTTGATCTCTGCTTCTGTTTCAAGGAGACGGCTCTTCATCTTGGCACAGCTGTCAACCATCGCATCCATTTGTGTCATTCATTTCCCACCCATTCTAATAATGAGCTGCTCCTATAATAAAACAATTAGAGGGGACATATTCACTGCTACACCCCTGTCCTGCCCCCTGTCCATCTGTCTTTTCATTTTCTCTTATGTCCATTAGCATTTTCAGTCTATTAAATGGGATTTTTTTTTTTTTTGTATCACAACCAACATCCATCCTGACAGATAAATGATAAGATGAAGACCCTTGAGACTTCCCTGGATTGTCAGAAGTACTATAGATGTCAGTATGGATTAAAAGAGAGGCTAAGACAACGAATAAAAATCTGAATCTTTCTGTGGTGTGGCGACATTGTAACTTCTTTTGTTCTCTCCTACCAACACGAATCAAATAGGTGGTTGCTGGTAGGAAGTCTCAGCTCCTCCAGCCATGACAGTCTGGTAGAGAAGCCGGCGTATAATCAAATACACCGCTTCTCTGCCTCCAAATGTCCAATTTAACTGCTGGCACTGAGGCGATATATAAAGGTGGGCACACAGGGGTACACAGGTTTCTCTCTGCAATTTGATCTAATCAGCGTATGATTCAGATTCAGTCAAGACACCATGTGAGAGAGTAGCTTTTCGAGCCGCACGCCAATCAGCCAACTAGCAGCAAGTGGGGCATCCAGCGCTTCTGGTGTGGACTCGTGGCTTTCTATAATCACTGAGACAGAATGGGAACTTTTGGAGATAACAAGGCTCCTTTTTTTCTACCTGCCAGGTGGTCTTGACACTTTTAAGGCCTACCTCAGCCGACCTATTCGGGAAATAACATTGTTTTACAGAACAGAGGGATATCTTTGAAACACCACAATGAAAACGGTGATGTAATAACATGGTTAGAACTAAAAGAAATGTGTCGAGTGTCGAGATCCTCCTCAAAAATTAAACAAAAATGATTTAAAAATTATTTATCTTGGTCACATAAATAAGCTCATAAGGTCCAAAATTATCTATGCCTCTATCAGATATAGATTTGAAAATATTTTCTTCCAAACGACAAGCTTACTTCTGACTGGAAATGAGAAGGGCATCTCTCAAAAGATACCATAGTTGTGCAAAAACACAATTGGACTGTTTTTCATTTTTGTTTTAATATTCAATGTCAAATTGGTATTGATACCACAACAAAATCTGTCTTAAAATTGCAGACCAAATATTGTTTGTGTTTTCATTGCCATTTTAACAATTTATCTTTGGTGATGAGCTCCAAGTCTACGAGAGGTTATTATCACCCTGTATGAGGAAGAAATCCCCACTCAGCACCTGGTGAGGATCAAACTGCAGGCCTAGCACTGCAATGTAATGGGAGGGAGGGGAGCAGCAGAGAGAAAGTGGCGGGGGGGTACTTGTAAAGATTGTATTTTCAGCAGATTTTAGGCAAAAACATTCCTTCCCCTTTCTCTGTCAACTCTGTTTAAACATCGCTGTCTGCCTATCCCAGCCTGCGGTAAGGCATTTGAATCTTTAAGCACAGAAAAGAACATGGAATGCATCCCCGTTACAGCCAGTGGTTAATGTTTAAAGAGAAAATAATGGAAATACAATGTCATGTTTGGAAGATTCAAAAATATGCTTTATTACAGAGGGCAAATATGACTAAATAATATATTAGATGTGCATGTTTTACATCGCTGTGAATACCAAAGCACCACTGAATGGGCCGAATAGAGACGAGTGGCAGGTAAACAAACAAGATATTTTAATGGATGTAGGACAAAATGCACACGGCTTGCCAGACAAAACGGCTCTGACAGTTTTGCTGTCTTGTCGATTTCTTGATAATGCTCTACCAATCTTTGGTTCATTTTTAAGGCAGCTTTTCAGCACTTTGTACACAAAAGAGCATTGTGTTAAAAATTTACTTGCATCACAAGACAAAATGACACAAATGTTGGTTAAAATGTGATAATGTAATGTAGTTGAATCCCTTCTTCTCTGTTGTTTTGCATCTGTCCCTGCAGAGAAGAACTGAACATTAACAGATATGCCCTCAAAGCATTCAGTAGTACTGTCTGTAAACTACATTTTAGAAGGTCAGCACTGCCCTGAGGACAGCACTAAACTCAGTGAAGCCTGTTCTAGTGTGTGAACAGTCATAACCATCTTAAGTGTGGCCTGTGGCAGCGAAACTGAGCGCAACACTGTGTTCTCAGATCGCTGACGTGGTCTCCTTGTCTTTTATGTGTGGCCAAAGTATCAAAGTAGTAAATAGTGAAGTCACAGCTTCATCTATGCAGTTCAAAATAACCAACAGGAGTGACTTACCAAATGTTTTGAAATGTGTGAAATCTGTGTTTTGCTGAAGTTTAAGATCTCCTCTGCCTGCAGTGAAAGCTGGTAACACAAGGGGGAGCAACTCTACCAGAAGTACTCGCCTCTAAACAGCTGTGTAAGGTTGTACTAACAATGGTGTGTTTGAAGCTTATATGTATTTGTGTTCTAACTTCACCAGGTCACTTCTGCAACATGATTTTGATTTTTTGTTCTTCCCCCTGACATTTATTACACTCTACCACTTCCCAAATCTCAGGATTATTTTAACTGAAATGTGCTACCATTCAGGCCCTTCTAAAAAGTCAGAGCTAAACTGAAGGACGGTAATTGCTGACCAAAAGAGAAACCCGACGTTGGCTTTGGCTGTAAGAGTACAACTCTCTCCACTCAGAGCTAAAAATAATTCGCACTGTCCAAGAACATGGAAAGAGAGAAAAAGGGAGGCTCAAGAAAACCAAGGCAACGAGACGATGGCGTCATTAGTTTTTATAGTTTTTGAAGGAAACACTAATAGGCCGTGGCTGGTAAACCATACCTGTAATTAGAGGAGCGTTGAGGTAGGGAATGCTATTTATTTGTCAGCTGTGTACTTGCCAGCTTTTGGTTGGTATTCCCACGCTTTGACTTTGATGGTTAAGGTTGTTTTTGGTATGTTTATTTTTGTCACAGCCTAAAAGAGATATTTGATCTGAACACAATGCAACTAGTCGAATATATTACAATAAAGTTATTGTAAGACATAGGTTTTGTTCTAATTTATTTCATTTTTTTAAGAGCCCTGTTCTGTCAGATGAGGCAAATTGTACGGTGGATCTAGGTTGCTTTGCACTTCCTGTAGCAGAATTGCTTTACAAAATGGGAAAAAAGGATATTCCAGTTAATTTTTTGAAATATATGATAAACATGCTATGTCAGGATTCAAATTGGAGAGGCTGCAACAATTGTAAAGATAATGTCAAAGAGGATAACAACAGGATTAGCAGTAATAAAGATGACACAAAAATTATGTATAGCACCAGCAGTCACACCAGTAGAAAGGTTGTAGCTTCAAACGTGAACAAAAACATATAAAAAAAGAGACAAGATGAGGAACTGACATAATTTTGGACATAGCTGACGTAGACCTAATTTTAGTTATACAAGAGTTTTTATTAATCTTTTTTTTAAGATTACATAATAGCAGTAATAATAGTTACAACTCACATAAGATTCCCAGCAAGTATGCAACCACTTATAATGTCCAGATTGACATGGAAGGTAAATGAAAAAAAATTGTGTTTTTGGAAAGTTATGAGTATCATCAGCATGTGGTTGTGATTTGACCAGGAAGTAAATTAAATCCTCAGGTTAACTCTGTTATACCACTTTTTGAAACCCTCTTTTTCACCTCTCGAAAAAGAGGGATCACTCTCTCGGAGTCCTGTTATGCAAAATATGTCTCGCGCTTGAGAGGTGGATGCGTGGGCTCACGCAGTGCCGTGCTTCGCCGTTGGAGTTTGATCACATTTGCCTAACTGATGAGCATCCAAATCAGGGATATGGCGCTGGGCCAAACATATTTTCATCAGATGCTGTGGTTCTTGCTCTGTTTTTGTCTTTTTCCCATTTTCCAATGATGAAACATTATCGCCATAACCCAAACATGAACTGTGCTTAACAAAAACATTGTTAACGGAGAAAGTCATGATCTTGTGTAAACATTTTCACACATCTAGCCCATATTTTGTTATATTACTCTCGTCTCTCTTTGCTAGTCCTCTTAATCTGTCCTCTTTATGTCCATCTCTTTGGTTGAACATTTATTTGCTGGGTGATCAAGTTCAATGGAGCGTCCAAAGGAAGCTTGAACAGAAGCCAGTTTCGGCAGCATTTCAAAGCCACAGGCTGCCCATGCCCCCTAAGGCGACTGTAGCTCCAGGGTTTTCTTCATTAGTGTGGTCTCATTATCCAGTTTGATCAACAACTCTTCAACTTTGCTTTTAGATCTTTCTCTGATCAACAAGATAAGACAGCACCGGGATCTGTTTGACACACGTGGTTGCGTTTTGCTCAGTCACTCAGTTTCTTTGAACTATCTTCTGTTGCCTCGAAATGAAATGCCAAGATATGGAAATTCAGATACTCATCTCTGTTTTTTTTAACGTTCTCCCAAGGTTTAAAAGTCGCAGTTCTAAGAAATTCCTGGAATTCAAAGTAACACACATTGACATTAGTCATTGATCTATTTTGTTTAAAGAAACACCACAGCTCATTTGAGAAGGAAAAGTCCTCCTTGCAGAATTCTTTCAGGCCCAACTCCAGCCCCCAGAGTATGCCGACAGATGACATATCTCCCTCCAAGTTAGGTTTATGTTAATGGGAGACCCTCACAGGTGGAGGTTTCCTCTTACACAAACACCAGCTCGTGATTGCCTCCACTTAGGGCCAGTAAAAGTTATAAATGATGACCGATCAGGTCACACTGTAAATTCAGTCCAGTCACTCTGATGGATGGCCAGGTCTAGGTGAGGACTGAGCCAGGTTTGGTAGGTTTTAACAAGTGCTCGGTTTCCTCCCATGAGCTTGTGTCTGTCTGAAAAATCCTTCCAACGGGAAGTTGCAGTGGAACCTTTTTTTTTCCTTTGCAGAAGAATCACATCTTTTATAATACATCATACTTTTTCCTGACTCGATCCTCCTCATCCGGTGCACCCTACTGTAATGTAAATACATTCTGCTGAGCCGTGGTATTATTTTTCCCAGGATGGCTAAGCTAAATCAACAAAAGCATTGGTAAAGCTTTAGATTATGATTGGTATCATTCTTAAACGCATCAGCCACTTGTCACTTATGTTCATTTTTAGCTTTACACCAAGCTCAACCAAAATAAAGCTGTAATATAATGGCTTTCCCAACTGTTTAACTTTATGATTCACTTGGGCTTCAGTGTAGTAGGAGAGAGAATCAAAACTATGCATCCTGTTGAGATTCGTATGTAATAAAATTGTGAGAAATAGTGAGCGTTGGACAAGTTACTCTTAAAGGTAATTAGTTACCAGTTACTTTATCAGAAAAGTAACTGAATTAATAATGGAGTTAGTATATTGTAAAAGTAACTAATTCCCAGGGAAAGTAACTATTCTATTATTTTTTTTAAATAATAGAATGGAAGCATATCTAAACATATCTTAATGAAATTTTAAAATATACTTGAATATGTGGTTAAATGAATGGACACTAGACTGATGTAATTACAAATGAAAAACTGTAAACTAATGTTGTGGCTGGATTGTATCAGTGAAATCAAGCTTAGATTTCTTGGATAGCATCGCCCCATCAGCCTTATTTCTAGGTCTAACAGAACATTTCTAGGACTAACAGACTAATGTCAAGCAAGATCTAGAGGGGGGTCTCCTAAATTCAGGTCTTGACGGCTGGTGTCCTGCAACTTTTAGATGTGTCCTTTGTACGATAGAACAGAATCAAATGGCTGAATAATATCCTGAGTCAAGTTCTCCAGAGTTGTGTTAATGACTTAATTTTTTGACTTGTGTGTTGAAGCAGAGATGCATGTAAAATTTGCAGGAAACCGGCCCTTCATGCCTGGATTTGAGGACCATTGATCTGAGAAAATGTATCTTTAGTCGCATTGAATATTGTAACTGTTTACTGTGTTGCAGGTTTGCCTAAAAAGTCAGTCAGACAGCTGATCCAGAACGCTGCCGCTCACGTTCTCACTAAAGCCAGGAAGATGCAGCACATCACCTCAGTTCTAAAGTCCCTAAGCAAACACTCCCTGACTCACTATTTCACTTCTGTTAATATCTCCATATATTATACCCAGTGTTTGTCCAAATCAGGAACACAGAAGCAGAGTTCTTGATTTCATAATCAGGAATATATATATTTTTTGGGATTGTTGAGTTTGTTTTCTTCTGATATCAGATTACAAAAGGTTCATTTTTGAGGGTTAAAAAATATCTATTCATAAAAAATTTTGTGTGAAATGTTTTTTGATGTTAGAAAATTGTACTTGTCATTTTTCCTTTCTTTTCAACACAAGTAAAAAAAAAAAGTCAGATTTAAAAAAAAAAAAATCCAGTATGTAAATTTTTTTAACAAAAGTTTCCATTTTTCTGATTTTCTGGCTTTTAATAATTCATATTTGATAATGATGCACTTTATATGTTCTTAACATAAACATCAAGCAGTATCTATATGCTGCACATAAAAGAAAAATGTGAAAACTTTTCATACCCATCTGTTATGCGTTGTGTGCATCTCTTTTTCTATGTGGCCACAGTATCCTGAACATATTGGTAAATATCTGTGCTCATGTTTGACTTGGCCACTACACATCCTGTGGGGATTTTGCTGAATCCAT
This sequence comes from Xiphophorus maculatus, assembly GCF_002775205.1. Lineage (NCBI taxonomy): Eukaryota > Metazoa > Chordata > Actinopteri > Cyprinodontiformes > Poeciliidae > Xiphophorus > Xiphophorus maculatus. Next base: position 11,040,101 of record NC_036443.1, on the reverse strand, counting down.
TTCCCTGTGGCTGTGTGGTAATCTTGGTTTTACGTTCAAAATCTCTAACACATTGCAGAGTTCCTTTTTTTGCTTTTATGGAAGTCCGTGCTGGAGAGACTTAAGTATTAAGTGATACGTTTCAGATGTGAAAATTCATTTGTAATGTATGAAATGGGTCATTGCCAAAAATGTTTTTCTTTTTTTTTTTCCTGCAAGAAAGGTGGCTTTCATTACTACTTGAAAATCGGGTGTATTTTTCTTTTTCCCTTAAAAAAAAAGAAGGAAAAAATAAAGTCTGAACTATTGAGTTTAAGTGAATTGTCTTACACTTCTTCTGCAGGACATGGAATTAAAACGGGCGTTTGGAGTTGTCATTAAATTGTGGTTTTTACCCAGCAGAAAGTAAATCATTTTTGTGGCCATAATTAAAAAGAATCCCCTTCTGCTATAAAACTCCGGCAATATTATGTTCGGTTCTCCTGGGTTGAGAAATAAATCCATGCTGTCTGCTGCGATTCACTACGCCACATTAAATTCTTTTAGATCAATTAAACTTCCCATCTCACTTTACAAGCCACCAGACCTAATGTTGGCTTTCCCTCACCCCTTCGAGAGGGGTGATACTCTGGCAGGGTGCTCTGCAAAATTTATTTAGCCATTGCTGTAGGAACTGCAGGGGTTTGGGGAAGTGAATTAGTCATATTTATCTTTTATCCATAGAAAGTGGCCACATTTTCTCAAGATTGATGCTTTTTACTTTGCTGTTGTTGCATTATATATTTCTGTACATATAATTTCATACTGTGGATTAACGTATACTCGATTTTTCCTGCCACAACTAACGCATTGGTTTTGTATTAAGAACATAAAAAAATACAAAAAAAAACTGTTGCGGAAAGGTAAAAGCAACACTTATGTTTCTCAGTCAGCTGCTGTTTACGGCTGAAACTTTAATGGATTTCTGAATCCTCTTAAATTTTATTGAGGGGATAATACGTTAACAGGTGGACCAAATGCTTTGTCCACACCAAGGTGGAAAACTTGTACTTCTTTGGTGCATGCAACTTTAAAATGATAATTCAGTTTAATATCATTATAATGCCTTTTTCTGTCATATAGAGTTGTTAAATAGGGCAATATTAGTGGTGTTTAAAATGTTTTTACTTTCAAGCATAGTAAAAGTTTCAGTTCACTAATTGAAGTTACATTTAAGGTGGACTAACTCTCCTGCAATGAAATAGAGGAGACAACATACTGAAGTTCAAACTAGAAAGGGAAACAAACAGGATTTAAGAGGCTTTGAATGTGGTATGTAGAGCTGTAACAATTAATTGACAAGTTGGACTTGACAAGAACCAAGTCCTATTATCACAACACAGAGTGACCGAACACCCTCTTTTCGTCGGATATGTCTGGGTTTTCATCTTTTTTTTGTGGAACCAACAGTCATCCTTAAACTGATTGGCGCAATGTGTGGAATAATACAACAGCCTTTCTCCCAGAGCCGCTGTGATTGGTTCGGAGCGAAGTGTGCGGCAGGTGGAGCAGATACACGGAACAGAGCAAGCTACGAATCAGCTACGGTTCGTCTGTGTAGCTTTACAGACGAACCGGAAAATAAATTTACTGCCATCCTGGTCAAAACAAATGGGCGGCGAAGTGGATAATAGTGGTGTTTTAGTTCCAGGTGAATTTTTTAAGCTAGAGAAAAGAAATTGTTTGAGGTGCACAGATATAAAAATTTGGGCCAATATTTATCTGTTATCACCACTGATGTTCTGGCAGAATTTACCAATAATTTATTTTATTAAAACTTTTTATTTGAATACTCAATCGTCAGAACAATCAATGGATTACTCTGTTACTAAAGTAGTCATTTTCAACAGCCTTATTAACAGAAGGTGCTGATCTGTTGGAAACACAAACACTAAAGGAGAATGTTTATAGAGAATAGTGGAAAATGAGAGAATTTCAATTGAGCACTTGTTGATGTCAGAGGATGATGGGAATAGTTGTCTAAGATAGCAAAAAGTAAGAATTCCTTTTGTTCCAATGTATGCAGAATACCATATCCAAATTCACAACAAATTGAATTGTGAAGCAAATGGGCTACAGACGTAGAAGACCGCACTTGGTGCGACTCCTTTCCACTTAGAACAAGAATCGTAGGCTACAGTTCAAACAAACTCACCAAAACTGGACAATTGAAGGTTGGAAAAAAATATTTACCGTTTCTATTTAGATTTCAGCTGCAACATTCAGATGACGGGTTAGAATTTCAAATAAACAAGATAAAACCCTACCCAACATAAAAGCAGAAGCACATACTCAGGCTGGTGGGGGTGGAGTAATGGTGCAGGTGATACTTTGAGGCACTTAGTAATTATTGAGCATTATTCAAACACTACAGCCAGCACCAATACCTTAATGACCATTCGTTTTCTGGTGACTACTTCCAGCAGAATAGTGCATCCTGTCACAAAACTTAACTAAACTTAAAGTGGATTCTTGGACCTCCCAATCTGTTTGCTGTACTCCAAAGACCTCTACCGTCACTAACTCTGAATCAGATAGAGCAGCTTTAGGATGTGGTGGAATTGGTGAACCTGATTTATGTTGTACATCACTTGGTGACTGTGTCTGTGAAAAGTCCTTTATAAATTATCTTTACTTACTTGCAACTTGTATTGTGAATTTTCAGGCAAAAAATCTGAAGTGTGTTTCCAACACCTTGTTGAATCTATGCCACCAAGGAAGGCCATTCTGAGGGCAAAAGGTCCAACACAGAAGTAGCAATATGTACTTAATAAAGTGGTTGGTAACTATATATTTTCAGTTTGAGATCTTTGAAATTGCTTAAACCAGCTAAAAAAAAAAACACACGAGTCCATCAGATTTTGGACACATAACCACACTGAGAATTTGTTTGTTTTTTTATAGACTCATGGATATATGAAACTTGTCTTGTTAGGGTTCGGGAACTATTACAAATATTTTCCATGAAGTTCATTTTGAATGAAAACTGTCTATTTACGCACAGAGACTAACTTGTTTGTAAGTTCGTCTGTGCGCTTACTTTAGCACTACTCACTGTTTATTTTGGACATGCATTTACTACATTTCTGCTGATGTTTATGTTTCTAAGATAATTTTATTCTCTTGGGTGTAGTAAATATTCACATCAACAGACACAGAAACCTTGCAGCAAAACCTGAATATTATTTATTTTTTTTTTTTATGTCCAGCACAAAAATAAAAAAAATTACAGCTTGTATTGTGAATACAAGCTGGCAGATAGGCTGTTGGTATAAAACTGAACTGCACCAGGTGTGCACATTAAACCCAGAGGGCACTTTTTGGGGACTATTATCTGAATTAATTGCTGTAATTTTGTCTGCCGTGCCCACCTAATATCCACCCCCTACAGAGACTTAAAGCGTTAAGGTGCGTGCTAAAGTGAAGCTAAGTAAATTCACTTTATGACACTGCTGTGACATGTGCATCTGTGATTTTGCACGCTTAATGTAAAATTTACAGTTGCTGTATTGAATGTCGCAGTGGGCAGTGGATGGGGGAGCGCTGGGGGTAACCAGAGCCCCCAAAGAACAAAGCGGGCGTTTCTAGCCCAGTCCCTCCTCGCACATGCCTCTCCGGCTGCCACCCCTCCCCTGCTGCCCTTTACAGCTGCGGAGGTGTGATCCGAGCACAACGGCTCAGCTTATAGCCGTTAAACAAGTGCCGTGGTGCCTCTAATGGCCAGGAGCTTTAATGAGCTAAACACCTGGAAGTGTGGGAGTGTATGCAAAGCATCTTTGTATCTCAGAGAGAGGGGCTGCCAGGGTTTGGCTGATCGGTTTGGTAGAAAACAGAGGCCGGCCGGTATAGTCATGCCTACTCCCGTCTTTCATGTGATGATTAGCGATTGTGTTTGAGTTGGCCTCAGAGGGTCGGGAAGCATGTGGTTGTCATGTTCAGAGGAGAGAGGCCTACACTCCCTCAGAGTTCAAACGTGGATTAGGCACGCTCGTCCCATGGTGTCATGTTCAGTGGCTGGCCTCCCCCTCAAGGAAGTGATCCCCTGCAGAAACCCCCAGTATTGATTTAGCTCCATATAGATTAACCTAGATAGATCAGCCTAAATCTTGCTATTAAGCTCCAGTTCCTGAACTGAATAGATATAAAAAAGGGATTTTACATGGTATTGTTTCTGACTGACTCAGGTTACTGAAAATCTCCTGCCATTAGATAAATTGATTGTTTATATGAGCACTAAAAGTCAAAGGATGCTTTATAGTGCTGAAGAAAGTTTCTGTTCTCACAAGTTGATTTCAGTGTATGTACACTCAGACACCTCAAAGGTAAACAAGAATATATGAGACTTTGAATAAATATTCTGTACATTTTGGTGCATGTTTGGGACTGTTGGCTGTAAGAACACCCCATTCTGACCAATCTGACCAAAACTGTCAGATGGTTAAAGATAGATGGACTATCTAACATCTTACAAATGTAAGATAGTCAGGATATTCAGGAAACACTCATGGACCACATCCAGACTTATGCTTGTCTTAAACTGGAAGATACTGGATCACTAGTATAAATATCAAATTGATCAAATTGGACATTGATACCTTTAAGCTCTACTGAAGTTTGACTCAAATTATCTTATGGAGAAAAGTTTTTATAATCAGACAAGACAAAGATTAAGCCATTTAGCCACAATGAATAGAACTCCGTATGTTTGAAGTAGTTAAGGTGTGTGTCAGCATTATGCTAAGGGTTTGTTTGTCTGCTGCTGGTACAAATGCATTGCACTGGAAGGATAGAGCATGTTTTGTAAGATAAAAGATGAATTGTAAAAAAACCCCCCCAAAAAACAGGTACAAAACTGGCCAGCTATTAAAAGAAGGGTTTGATTGCGATAATGACTGTAAGGACTTTTCCATTAATTATATAAAAGAGTAGAAATTAATTTTCACCACCATGCTTTTATTAAAATGCAATTAAAAATGGATACTAGTCAAAGTTTTATCTTTGAGGTCTCATTTCTTATTAGAAATGAAGTGTATATATTTGAGTCTGTGTGTACAATTTTTACCCGATGTGGCTCACAGGACACCCGCAACACACTGAATAACACTGAATATATTGTAGTATGTTGTATAATTGTAATAAACAATGGGGAAAAATAAAACGCAAATCAGATAAATCCTTAAACAAAAGAGCAAACTTAATAAGAGTGTGAAATTCCATACTCCCCGAGCATGCCTGTGTTCTCTCTTTGTGACTTTGTGACTTTGTTCACAAAAGTCACTTTGTTTTTTGGACAAATAAAGTTTTTGGACTTTGTCACAAAGTCCAAAAACATTACTCTTTAAGTGGGTACTCCAAAATCATGTGTGGAATAATAATTGCATTGTCCTATGTTTGAGCTGGAGAAACTGTATGTGTGTTACTACCTAGGAAGATGTTCATTTAACTTTACAAATTTTCTTTCTGCAATAAAAATGATCAAGAAATTCAGAAAATCTGAAAAATCATGCCGCCATGTTTTCAGGAAGACTCCTCTTGCAGATCTCTAACACATAACCACATGAATAAGGTGTTTGATGGAGGAACAAATATCAAGTCTCGACTAATCAAAACAGTGCTTTAAACAGACAGGCCCCGAAGATTTACAACACGACCTAAAATATACAGTGTTTACAGAACAATTTTAACCTCAGTGCAAGCTGTGCGAGGGGAAATTCTGGTAAGTTAAACTTATGTGCTTTTATCTTTCAGAAAACACATGACTAAATCTTTCACCCTGCACTGCACACAGACTCATGCTAACCACCTCGTACAAATTTGATAACAAGAGAGGATAGGTCTTTCACCACCGCAACCGCTAAACACTCCATACAATGAGATCCAAATGTGGCAACAGACAACATTTATTTGGAAGCGCAGATGTAACTCCAGCCTGCAGCCACATGATACTGACGATCAGTGCAGAGCTGCGGTCAAAGCAGATGTCTAAACACACAACAGCGCTGACAGCATGAGGGTTCAGTGTTTATAGTTGGCTGCGGGAACTAAACATTGCATAGATACCAAGTGAGGATGTTACTTCCTCCAGTTTAATTGAGACGTTTTGGGGATTTTAGAGAACAGGGGCTCAGAATAGATATTAGTCAGAAAACGGATCACCCAAACCTTTACAAGCAATAACTCAAGCTTCTAAATCATAGCAATGTCAAATTTACTTTTGTAGTACGTTTAAAAATGGCTGACCAAAATGCTGCACAATTACACCATCAGTCATAAAATTGCAAATAGTATAAAACAGAAATGAAAGTAAATAAAACTGGAGTTACGAATTCTGAGCAAGTGGTATATGTTTGGTAGCAAAGCTTCCAAGACATTAAATCATTTAGTTCTTTTATGGTACTTCTTAGTTTGTTACCCAGTAACTGCATTTTTGTATTCCCATATTTAAATAGTTTACAGTACTTCAAATTAGACAGAAGACATTGTCTTAGTATGATAACTTTAAGTAAAATTACCATGGTTTCATAGACTTGAGGTATCGGTGTAGACATTTGAAGCAAAAATGCATCACATCATATGATTTCATTATGCTATCATGATGCCATCTACAACATTGACTGTAATTTTTGCAACTAGAAATGTCATATACAACCAACAGCTCAAAAGCTGCAGATGTCCAAACTTCATATAGCTTTCACATTAGCTCCAGAGCAGTGAATAGGCAGCTTCATAGCGTGTGTTACCATGGGTGAGCAGCTGCATTTACATCACCAAGGGCAATTAGAAGCTTGAGATGCAATGCTGTAAAGCACACCACCACTGGACTCTGGAGAGTGCAGAGACTTGTATTCTCTGGAGTGATGACTCATGCCTCTCTGACTTGGAGTCCAATGGATGAGTGTGATTTGGCAGTTTCTAGGAAAACAGCACTTGCCTGCCTGCATTGTGTAAAATGTAAAGTTTAGTGTAGAATAGATTATGGTGTTGGGCTTAGTGCCTTGCTTTCAGTTTAAGAAACTCTGACATTTAGGACACTCTGATGCTCCTAATTATACAGGAATACAGTAGTTTGAAACGTGCCTATCTTGCGCCAACATGAGTGTTTTACACACCTGTGCATAAAGCGATGAATAAAGACATGTGTGAGCAGGACTGGTTTCTAGACCTCAACCAGACAAAATAAAATTAGGTTGAATTTGAGTGGAGACTGCGACTAAGGCCTTCTGGTCCAACATCAGGGTTTGACCTCAAATGTGCTCGGAATGGCTCCCTTTTGGGATGAAAGTTTTTGCATAACCATGTTTCTACCTATTGCCTCTTTGATTAATGTTTTTTGGGGGCTTGGGATTTGGAGATGTACGCGTTTGGTTTGTTTGTGGGGGCGAACAAACCAAACGCCCCCACAAATGTGTAAACTGCATTAATTGTTATCCTTTGTTGCCGAGCTATTATTAGTTTTCCGTTTGCTGGTTGTATCCTTCACCTAAACTGAAATGAGTTTGGTGCACTCACTGCCTACGACCTAGTCAGCGTTTTGTTTAATTAATCTCCCTGTAACTCTGTAGTTTGGGTCGGGTTGTTACATAAGTGCTTCAAAATAATGTTGCAGGAAAGAACTGCTAATAAAAACAATCTACGGCTTTTTGTTCACCTCAGCATGTAGGATGCTTGAAGTGGGTCCAAGAGGAGGGCTACCCAAGCCCTTTTCTGATTAATTTAGCTAATAAATATTAGGCTACCTGTTGGCACTCACAAACAGTGTTTGGGGCATTGAACGTAAATCCCCTGACGGCCAGTCATATGTCCATCCATTCAATAACTTCTGCTTATCCAATGTCTGGTTGCAGCCTAAGCAGAGAGACCCAGACTTTCCTCTCCCCAGCCACTTTGGCCAGATCCTCCAGGGGAATCCCGCGACATTCCCAGGTCAGCCAAAAAACATAGTTCCTCCAGTGAGTCAAGTATCTTTGTAAATATATATTTACATACAATATACACTTATAAAACAGAGACTAATAATAACCAACACACTCACTGCCTGGACTACACAAGACTCGATGTTTTCACAAAATCTTCTTAGTTTCCTCCGTTTAAGAAGCATGGAAGACATGTTTTCAGAAACTCAAAGCATATGTGATAAGATTGTAAAAAAGAAAAATTAAATGTCACAGAAGAGAACTCGGTGGGTGTGAATAATCACAACAGAACATTAGAGTGTGCAGAGCTCAACAATTTCACACTGATGAAAATCTATCGTTGACTTTATTGTTGTCGTCCAAAAGTGTATTAAAATATTGAATAGTAGACACTCTTTCCTTTTTCTGTTATTAATGATGCCTGGCATGTTTTCATACCCTAACCAAGGGAACATGTTTCACATCCATAATTTCAAACGGGGTTTGCCTGATTAAATAAAGGAATGAAGAAGAATGTTAACTCAGACATCCTTCCTGAAGAAATGTACTGTTTTATATCAATTTTATGATCGGACATAAGTTATAGCAAAAATATTTGAGTGTGGATTTTTAAATTAATGTAACGCATCACAATCCAAAGAAAGAGGTTTCACTCTTTGTTTTTTCCACCCTTTTTCTTTTATAATGCTTAATGAAACAAGAACAATTATAATCAAAACAAAGCCCAGATTCAGGTGTCATGGCTGTTGCTGGACAGGAAATTGATGTAGAGAGAAACGAGAAATAGTTAACTCAGGAACCCACAGTCAGTACACTCCGCAAAAATTGGCCTAATCCCATGCAGTTGCAGACTTCACCAGCCGTGGTCTGTTCGCACTTTGGTGTCTCCATCCACCTCCACTTGCTGATAATCACACAACAGGTCTTTCCTTTTTTTACACTCCTTTCACCTCCTCTCCCTCCGCAGCTCTTGCGAGGAAGGAGCTTTCGCAACTCGACTTGTGTGGCCTCCCAAAACTTGAGGCCCGAGTCCAAAGTTTGTCAGGAAACTCCATGCAGGACAGACCTTGGGTTTCTGCAGGACTGAGGAAATAAGGAGGAGCACGTCTGTGTGTGTGTGTGATACCTTGACAAGCGGAGAGTGAGAGCCGTGTAGACATACACTAATGGAGAGAGAAACCAGATTTATTATCACCGAAAGAATCAGCTGCAGATGTCAACTCACAGGTTCTGCCTCTGCTGCCAATTACAGACACTCACGCAACGATCGGCTCCACCACGCAGTCTGCCTCCTCGTACCTACATGGATGTGCATGTTTGTGCGCATTTGCACGCCAAAACCGAAGCCCCGCTTGTATTATCTTCGACTCCAACATGGGATAATGAAGATGCCCGTAGTAAACATGAGCAGGGTGATGTCAACAGTAATACTCCTTGGAAAGATTTCTGCCCTCCAGCTTTTTTCCTGCTGTATAATGCTCCTCTGTGGCAAACATCAGGGGCTATTCCAGGTTGTTATAGTAATCACTTAAATGTTGGCAGGATCTCTGGTAATCTGTTTGTCAAATTTTGGATTTTATTGTTTTGGAAGATGGAAAATGTGAACTTGATAATGGCTCGCAAAACAGTAAGCAGACATCACGACTATAATTCTTTTTAATCTCCGGTGGTGTAGCACATGTACGTAAACAACACTGAAATTGATGCTGATTTTACGAGATGTATTCAGATCGAGGGAATCCAGGGCTGATGATGGAGTATTGTCAACCTGAACTTTGTCCGCCGGTAGATTGAGGTTTTGCAAGGTTGTTGATGATGGTTTTTAGAAAAGATAAACGGGTGCTACATTAATATGGAGGAGTTTTTTTTCACCTGCTGTTTTAAACTTAAAAACGCGGTTCTAAAATCTTGGGTATATTTTGAAGATAACTTTTCTTGTCCCTGTATTTTAGACCCTCACTTACTCTGGTAGCACCTCGTTGACAGAACACAACCTAAACATAAAGTTGTTTGAGTTTATTCCATACATGTGTCTTGCTCTTTAAAAAATGCCAATGCTAGACTTATTCCTTTATCTGTTGTTATTTTAAGACCTATCAAGCAGGATTTTTTTTTCCTTTTATTCAGTTTGTTTCCCAATTGAATAAAACAGAGTAATTTTAATGTGAATTACTAGTTTTGTTGGTATTTGCCCAAAGTAACTGTTCATAGTTATTCAAAGCAAAACCATATCTATTGTTACACAAATCGAAGGATCTGATGATGAGCACATGTAGGTATTTATTATAACTGGTAATTTTCCAAGCCCATCAGATGCTTTTTTTCTGTAGAGAAGACAGTCTAGCCATTTGCTCTCCTCATTACAACTACTGTATAGCACACCAAACAATCAAGTTGAAAACACTCAGCTGAGAGCAAATTGTAACAGAAGTTTAGTTGATTTTGGAATAAATTGTGTGCAGCTTTGTTTTTTGTTTTTTCTATCATTGAGCAAAATTCTAGTATAAAGAGACAGGAACCACAACAGAACAGTCTTTCTTTTCTTTCATGCAAGTCCATGCAGAGGAACAGAACATAACTAATAGACTTTTTTGTGACTTTGCATGTTCACTCCATTTATTAGACTCTGTCAAATTAGTTCAATAAATTATGATTAACAGTCTCTTCAGTCGTGTACATGCAGAACAGCAAATGCATGCAAACCAGGATTTTAGATTTAACTTTTAATAAACCAAACTATTATTGAACAGTATTTGTGAAATCAAAGCTCTACTTTGTCAAGTCCATAATATAGGTTTTTGATTATTATTTTAAATAACTACACTTTTAAAAAGTAAGATATGCATTTCCCTTATGTCAAGGTTCCCCTTTTCCATGAATCCTTTTACAACTTTCTTACCTTGAACACAGAGAACAAAATAACATTTTTCAGCTATCGGACATCAAACTATGACGAATGGTCCTCCTGATAATATTTTACAGATTTAGCTGCCACAATATTAAGTCGCATCATAGTATTCTAACAGTCTTTCTTTGCCTACACAAGTCAGGTCTATCAGTCAGGTCTTTGTTTGCTTCTTTTTCTTTCTTTCTAACTCTTTTTTTCTTCCTTTCCCTCCTCATTTCTTTCTCTGCGTGTCTTTCTTTCTTTCTCTTTTTTGATATTTGATAAATTTATAGGCCAGGTATTCTCCAAGATCTATTATTTTAAAAGTGGGTCATTATATTAAACAAATGTTTTATTAAGAGGAACATCCGCTGGACCTAAACATCACTGTCTGATGAATGTTCTGTGCTGTGATAAATGATAAAAACATTATTAAAACAGTCAGACTAATCACAGCCTAATGTGTCAGTTTACTCTAAGTTAATGATCTGTGGCCTAAATAAAAATAAAGCGCAGTGTAATTAGGAGTGTTTATGAAAGGTTTTTCATCCTGGATGAACATGCAGTGTTAAGTGCCGTCAAAGAGTCTAATGTAAACACGTCGGTGTCCAGGTCTGTGAGAGGCACATAAACTTACAGAAACATTTATAGGATTAAGAAAATGGGAGAGGGAATGGATATGTGATGAGGGGCACTAGCTGTCCACATTTTTTTCTGCTGAGTAGAATAATTTGGGCGTATGAAGAGTTTCTCTTACTTGAGATTCCATCATTGTTTATGTCATTCCTTAAGGGCAAGAGGCTAATATTGAACACCCAAGTCAAATCTTACCATGTATCATATTGCATATCAATTCAAAGATTTATTCTCCCTGTCACACTTTAAAGCATGCAGCACAGTTTGTGTGAGCAAAATATATACAGTGGATATTCAAAAATGCTCAAATAAATCTGTATCTGCATATAAACTTTATTCTAATACCAGTATTGGATGATTGCTAATTTGTCTTTTATTGTATTAATGTAGAAAATTCCAGAGCCTTATAACACTTCAGAATCATACTCCTATGCAATTGACACTGTAGCACGCAAAATTTAACAAAAAAAGCGAGGATTCCAGGGTTGTGTTTTTGGGGGCTTTTTTTGTTGAAGATTTACTCGCCTCAGCATGAAGAGTGCTTGAAAATGAAGCTGATGGCATGAGACATTCTGAAGTTTAAATATTCTAAGGTTACTATGAATTAAAACAATTTGAGAAAACTAGAATAATTCTGTTTCACCTTTGTAAGCATTAGATTAATTCACATCATTTGAGTTAATTAAAGGTATACCAGTAGATGTATTTTAAGACGCACCACAAATACACAGCCTCCTTGTGTGACATGGTGGGAAAATTTAAAGAAATCAGTTAAGACGGCAAAGAGAGCATTCTGGACCTTTACAAGCCTGTTTCATCCTTGTTTACATGTTCCAGATATGAGAAAGTGCAGTATACTTGTCTGATTAAACAATTGTAAGTATTATACACACAGACATTTTTAGAAATCAGACTTGTTCAGAAACAAGGTGGATTCTTTGTCTCAGAAGTAAGCATGTTTAGTGTGAAATGGGTGTATAAACCTGAAATAAAAGCAGAAAACATGTTTGCTAAAATCAATATTCAAGCCATCGACCAACTTGGGTTACAAGGACACTCAGAGAGGAATAATCCATTGTTCCAAATGGAACATAAACAAACAGATTAAAGTTTGGAGAAGGACTGGCATATTTTTAGAGATGTCCAGGAGATGTGTGTGCATCAAAACTAAAATTTGGTTGTTTGGTCAAAAATATCATTATTATATTTAGTGGGCAGAAGCAAATTAAAACGTTGGCACCAGCGATTCTTTGAAATGGACAATGGTATTTAATGTACCCAAATTAAATGCAACAAAACCAAGGTTTTGGAGTTGCTATATAAAAATCTAATGTCACCCCCAACGATCAGAGTTTTGATTGGTCAGATATTTGACCAATCAAATAGCTTAAACAGTGATTCATACCAGTTCTGTTTGGAGGAATGGGCCAAAATTCCAGCAATCTAACGTGAGGATATCCAAAATGACAGTTTAAAAGGTAATTCTACAAAATAGTAACACTAAGTAAACCCATGCAAAGTTCTGAACTTAAATGAAGCATGGATGCATCTTCCTCATGATCTTGCCATTTAGAAAAATGTACTTCAAGTAATAATTTTTGCTTGCAAGGAGATTCTTTGCACTGATTACTTGTGTACACAGTGCGATAGATTTTCTTTTTTCTAATAAGCATGGATTTTTTCCACTTTACCCACACTTAACTTGTGAAATTTCTGCATAGCATTTTAGCCAAGACCTCCCTAAATGCTTGAACATTAGCAACCACAATCAAACATGTGCTTTTCTTGGGTGTGGGAAGTTGTAAACCTCAGTATTTATTTTGCCTGCCCCTGTTTGCACCATTAAAAAAGTGAATAGGTAATAATGCCTTTCCCCGATTGATAATGAGAGCATTTAGTGCCTATAGACTTCATGTGGGATGCGATTTGTTTGATGCCGAGTGCGAATTAATGGCACAATTAGGGTTAATTTTAAAGGCCCTTTCTGTTCCCCTTTTTGGTTTGTTTTGTTGTGGGAATAAAATGACTATACAGTAATGATCGAGTTTGTAGCTTCTCACCACCTCATGAGTTGGCATTTCTGAGACACGAGCCTGCCTCCTAGCATCATCCAATCTTACACCCTGACACCTAGTGAAATCTCATCAAGTATCACAAGCTAATAGTGCAGGCCCCTTTAGCCGTTTTATAACTGGCATTTTTTTTTATGAGACCACTGTGGGCTTTACAGCCCTGAGAGGTCAGGCCCCGCTCCAGTGGTCAAAATAAATGGCTCATTTCCTAGCCGTGGCATGATGGAGGGGATACAGTTCCTCCATTCTTCCCTTCCTGGCCGTCAGAAACAGAGCAAGCCTTAAAGAGCGTGTCAAACCACTCTCTGCTCCTGCTTCATGTACTCAACACCACATGGGTCATTATGAGTTGATTCACTGAGACAAGTCTCTTCACAGAAGAAACAAGTCTCTGTAAAGGGTTTCTTCCACTGTAACTGGGGGAAGAAGGTAGCTTTAATTCCATCAGCCCCAGAAGATGTGGTTGATTTCATTTTATATGGAGTGAAACAATGAGTTAAGACGGGCTACTGCTCAGTTCAGAGTTAAAAAAAAAAAAAAAAAATGCAGCCATCCCCATCTGGAGGTGACCAAATGGGATTTGCATCAGCCGTTACTGGATATCATTGCTGTCCTGTTTTATATGAGATGAAAGAGGTGAAGGAGGAGGAGCTCACAGAGGGCTGAGTGGCTCTGGGAACTGAAGAGAAGAAGAAAAAAAATCTGGCTTTTGATTTGCGCATTTTATGGGAACTCATGGCAAACGTCATTGGACAACCCACTTGCTGCCCGGGCGCTCATGACTATTAGATGTATCTGGTTTCCATCATGCAAAAAAAAAAAAAAAAGCTTGCATGAACATGCACATGCATACATAAATGAATATTTCTGCACATGTGCCAACATACCCACATTGGGCTATGCAGCATGAACATTGGCCATGACTCAAACAAGCACTGTATTCTCCTTGTATTGCAAAATCATGCACACATACATACACCCGCTGCAGTTAGCATCTGGGACCAATCAAATAGCTGCAGTACACAGCCAGGCCGATTCTTGTTTTCCTGTGAGTCTGCACCCATGTACCAGTGGTTCCTTCCCAGTGCTCCAATAAAAGCCCACTAATGATCCCCTCAACCCCCTTGCCCACACCCTGGCTCTGGAACCCCGCCTGCTGATGCACATACCGAGGGGCATTTTACGAGTCAAGTGGCCGTGCTTGCCCGTGATGTCATCCTCGGCTCGCACTTAATCTTGCCAATCCCTCGAGAGCTGCCAGCCAGCCTCACCAATAATACAGCTTTATTCCGTCTTTTATTTTTTATGTCTTTCTTTCTTTCTTTTCTTTTTTTGTTTGGTTGTTTATCCTACAGGCTGTTGAGAGGATTTCTGTTTGTACCACACACATGCACACCGAATTGGTGGGTGGATATTTTTGTAAAGGGCTTTCCCCAAAATAAATGGCTCATCCAATTACTGACACATTAACTGCTTCTCATCTGACACCCCACACATCATGCAGACACTAACCCACTGTTTTCAGAGTGACTCTCCTGAAGCTGCAATAAAGGATTATAAGTTTCTTCCTGCCCTGCAGAAAGCTACCTTGGGTTTGAAAAGGAAATTCTTTGACATGTACTCACATTTTGTAAATCCCCCACTTCATGCTTTGTATTTAAGAAGAAAATATGTCAAATGTTTTTTGTTTTTTTTTGTTCTGTATTTTTTTTTCTCTAAAAGCATTATTTAAAGAGACATACAGAAAATGGGGAATGTTTTACGGGTGCCAAAATCGATTTATCACCACTGTTTCAGTTTAAGCTGCCTGATTAAAACCAAAAGACTGAATACCTGGGAAAACTATTTTCAAAACTTTCTGTTTATGGAATTTTGACTGTCAGGAACAAGCAATAAATCATACTGGAGACAAATGGAAAAATACAGATTTTTATTTACAAAAATACAGGAGAAAATGTATAGCAAATCCAACACTTGGGCAGTCAGGCCAAAAAAAAAAGAGAGTTCAACTCAACAAACTGTACTCAAAATCATAAATAACAAAATATCAAACAAACTGACCTATACAGGAACTTGTAGTGTAATCAACCCTGAAATCAACTTTTATTTTTTGGCAAACTGTTTAAACAGGTTATTTGGGATTCTGTGTGGTTTATGTGTGAATTTTAACATTTTGTGTAAAAGATCAGGACAGTAGTGCTGCTTTCACATATCACAATAAAAGTCTCCAATAACAGAAAAAAGTTGCTTCGTTGTTGTTTGATAAAATGTTGCTAAATAAAGTGGATAAGTTGAAAACAGTGTTTTTCTCGTTCCTGACCACAGCCCAGCTTACCCGCTCATCCCCACACTTGGCCGTTCCCCTCATTGTCTCTTGGGTCCGCCCACTCACGTGGGATTTTTCAACGTTTTTTTCTGGGGGCGTGATGACCCTATCACAGGGTTTCCTCTTTAAATACTGCTTTAGAAAAAAAAAAAAAAAACATTACACACGAGAGGAAGACAAAAGTGAGACAAACAGGTGGTGAGTTGCGGCTTTTGCCATGTGTGGCTCCCCATCACCCTGATAATAGCATTTTTTTTATGAGTAAAAAAAGTCAGAAAATGACAAATTTATTGACAACCTTTATAAAAAAAAAATAAGTCACTAAAAATGTTTTAGTGAAGATGGGGATTTTATAAAATTCCATCAATTACTTTGAGTAAATTTTTTTTTTTTTCAGTTTGGAAAAAGTTTTCCGGTTGTGGAGACACAACTGTTTTTAACAAAACCACACTCTAGCTGTTTTTACTATGTCCAATATCATTTGCCAGTAGCACAACCTGTCCTTTCCTGTAAAATTTCAAAATGTTGGGGCATACAGAGAGCACTAGTTTTGACCATTCCTTCTTGCATAATCTCACAGAATAGTCCTGCATACTCTGTGCTCTCTTTTTTTCAACTAGACTCAGCTAATGTCTCATTTGTGGAATGATCATGTAGATTTTGCCTCATTTTTTTCTTCTTTTTCTTTCTTGTTTTAGCATTTCAGAGACTAAATGATGCCATGGTCTCTAACAGGGTGTCCAGGGCTTTTGGGAAAGGAATTTATAAATTTAAAAAAAAATTCCAGTATGCATATATATTTTTTTATTTTTCAGTGGGAGATTATGTTCTTGCCATAATATAATCATTTTATTTATTTATTTTCCCATCTTTATTGCAGCACCAATAAACCTGAGTTTTGCTGCCCAGCTCTGCAGGTCAAATTATGATGTGTTGATGTGTCTGTCTAATTGAGGGAAATGAGCTCAGGTGCAGACACACACACTTGTTGACGTCAAGAAATGTCAGCGATGGTAAGGATGAACATTTGTGTCTTCACACTTTCCACACTTTGCAGACACTGCAGAATCTTGTTTAACTCTGTAAGGATAAACTGACCCTCAGTTGGGCTCTTACAGCACCTCGATTCAGCTGTCATGTGTCACCATGCCATGAATGGAGGGCTCTCAGTCCTTACTCATTAAAAAGCACGGATACACTCTTTGAACCGCTGGTGAGTTAGATCAGGTCCTCCCCAAGTGAAGTGACGAAACACTTAAAACTCAAAATGTTTCATCAGTGGAAAAAGTGGGCACACGATGACTTAACAGCTTTAATGTGCAAACTTTCTAAATCGTTTAAAGAATGGTTGCACGCAAGCCTGGACGTGCTGCCGCAGAAGTACAGTATGTTTATATTTGGCTCCATGCACCGTGATGAGTGTTTCTAAGTGTTTTTTTTTTTTTTTTTTAAGTGGTGATTAGGATTAGAAGTTGTAAAATCAACCGTGGAGGGAGGCAGCCTGCTGACTGAACTGTCTGAGTAAAGAGACACAGAATGCGGCATGCTAGGAGAAAGAGGCTAGGCAGCAAAGCCAGTTGCTAAACACTTTTTGGAGCTGATCTGCAATAACCACTAAATACTCTACTGCTTTTTTCTACTGACGTTACATCCTGGGATAACAGCATGGAATATTTGGTATCGAATCCCCACACTGTAGGTGCATTTTTGCGTTTATTCTAGTTTCCTAAAGGTGCCCCTAGACACAGATGAGTGAAATAACAAGCTATTATTCTTACTATATCATCCTTCATAAGCTATTTTGAATCTTTGGTGCACCTCTGAATAAAGAGGTAAAGCCATCAGATAGAACAGCTGTTATTTACCATGGAGACAGTAAATAACAGGATGGTGGGGCGATATCACTGACCCAGGAGTGGGATAGCAAGCTTCTGGCTCTACTGCTTGACCATCAAGAAATGTGACAGGTGCTGCTCCCCTGCTAAGTGCTCTTTTGTCCTCTACATTTAACAGATACTACCTTATTAGTAGCAACCAGACAATAAATGTTGAAAAGTAAAAGCAAGAGAAAGGGAAGTAGATGAGTGGGGGACCAGTTCAGGTCACAAGCTGACAACAAGAGATCCCCCCTCATGATTTTCTGGGAAAGAGTAGAATTAATGGTTCCATCAGTTATGTGAAAATCATTTAAGGTCCTCAAGAGGCAAAGCAGACCAAGCACATCACATTATCACCACCATGTTTGAGTGTTAGCATTATGTTCTTTTACTACAATTATTGTTTTTGTGCCAGATAGGACTCACGGTTTCCGAAAAAAAAAAAAAAGTTCCACTTTTGTGTCATTAGCACGTTATTTTCCTAAATGTCTTGGGGATCATCAATATATTTTATTTAGTATGTAAGTCTCTTTAGTTCAGCAGTGGGTTTCTGCCCTGGAACTCTCCCACGGATGGCCAGTCACTCAGTTGTAAAAATTATGAACACTGACCTTAACTGAGCCCTGCAGTGTTTTACATGTTGTTCTGGGCTCTTTTGTGACCTGCTGGATAAGTCATCAGTGCTCTAATTTTGGCAGGCGAGCTGCTCTGGCTAGGTAGGTTCACCACGGTGAACCACTTGTATATAATGATTTTCATTGTACTTTGTTGGATTCCCTTTTTTATTATTAGAAATGTCTTTGTAATCATTTCCAGACTGATAGATTTCAATGACTTTGTTTCTTTTTTCCTTTAATCAAGACATTACTTGTTGCTTTTTGAGAATTTTTCATCTGCTTCATGCTGTTGGGCAGATTTCGTTTAAGTTACTTCTTGATTCTACCTCTGGTAGTTATGAAAACCTGAGTGTGGCTGAGGAAGTTCAGCTCAGCTCTCCAAATATGCGTTTTATCACTGTTTTCCACTACCAGCTTTATTCCCTTAATGCATGAATTTTTTATTCAAAAACTGTACTTCATGCTTAGTCTGGTTATCTTTGGTGTTGCTATATAAATATGTCTGAAGTAAAGTACACTGTGTATAAGATGAGAAAATATATATGATCACTTTTAAATTTGCTTTTTTTTCATTCAGCCCACAAAATCTTTTTATTATCTGATGTAATATGCTAATTTTAAATGTTTTAATTAGCTTTAAGCAAAAAAAATAATAATAATTACCATTATTAACATGAAGGCTTCGAGACAATCATCTGTGTAATTAACCTACATAAAGTGTTTCATTTAGTGAAAAAGTTTCCAAAATAAAATGACTTTACAGTAACAACCTAATTTATTGAGTGGGGATATGTAGTGATAGAGAGATAGATAGATGTATAGAATCTAGAGAAGGTGAACAGTCTCTGCTTCTGAACGAGAATCTAAGAAAATCTTGAGTGAATGGATTGAGAGAGGAGTTTATAGAGCTTGAGAGTCCATTAAAACTGACTGCCACCAGAAAAAAAAAAAAAAAATTCCCCAAGGTACCAAACAATGCTGTAGCTGGGGTTAAGTGCTAGGATTTCACTCGATGGGGGATTTGGGGGTCCCTGTGTTTTTAAGCCTCTATCCCCCAAACCTTGCCATATCCACCTCTCTCAATACACACTCTTTCTCTCCACGCACTTTCTTTCTCTCTCACACACACATACACACGCACGCACATATAAATGTTTCTTCCCATTCGCCCCCTTAATGCCCCCCAGGTCCCAGTCATCTGCCATAATCAGAATGATGATATACGGGTCCCATTAAAAGAGAAGGGCTGCTGACATGCAGGACAAAAGCCCCTCACAGCGTGTCCAGGAAGCCTGCCCATCCAGGTGCACTCTCCCTCAGAGAGCCGGAGGCCTGCCGCTCTCCCTCCTTCCTCCTTCTCGCTCTTTTGGCCTCTCTCCCCTTCTTTTCCACCAACAGTCCCAAGCCCAGCGTGAGTCCATTCAGACCAAAAAGGAACAGAAAGGGAGAGGAGCAAATGAGGAGCGGAGGGGTTTGCAGAGAGACGGGTAGGGGGCAGGGGAGATCTGCCGAGTAAGATCCGAGATGAACTGAAGCATCACCGGAGAGAGGGAGGGGCCGAGACGATGAGGAGAGCTCAGGTGTGCCGAAAAGACATGATATTTGAGCAGTCATTGATGGCGAGGGGGGTAGAGACGAAGGGTGGTCAGGGAGTTTGAAACAGTGGTGATAGTAAAAGTCTCCCCTTTCACTCTTTGCTGCTCTGTCTTTAGCTCTGTTGCTCAGCGCCTCTACCTAGCTGACCTACCGCAGCGCACGGCGCGGCTAAAGCGAAGGAGAGAGGAACAGCGGATGGGACGGGTGGCAATGGGACGGGAGTGTGTCATTGGGTTGCACATCATTACTGACGACCATCAGCTCATCTGTCAGCAGGTCATTTAGACTGGAGGGGGGCTCTATACACACACACATGCCCTCACACATAACTATAGAAAAGGAGATAATTAGTTTTCAGTGTATATTTCTGCTTGTCTGGTGTGTTTCCCAGCAGCATCTAAGTGTGAGAAACGGTAAATAGTGTCTATAATTAAAAATGAGTTTTACATTGGCTCCCGGGGTAAATATTGGTTTGATGGGATGACAGATGTGCTGTCATGGACTAGTGCAGACTCCAGTTGGCTCACTCTGCAGAGTTTTCCTCACATCGCTGCTGTGATGTTTTCTCTGGGTTTGGTTTTCTTCCTGAAATCCTGAGAACTGTGAATTTTGAAAAATCCCAGCAGAATAAAACTTGCTCTCTTTTAATGGACTGTGAAGCGCTGTGGCTGAGATGTTTGTTACTTGATTTTGTTTTTAGATAAAATGGAGAAGTGCATTCAGTCTTTGTATTGTTAGATTATTGTTTTCCCCATGTCATGTTTTGGAAAAATTCCTACCTGCTTTCTTTTTTTTTTATGATGGAATAGCTTCTTGCACAAGTCCACATTAAGTTGAAAATGTGATTATTCTTTGGTAATGTTCTTTCCAAGAAGTTGGCAGTACACCAGGTTGGACAAGGGAAGGCAATTTGCAGAGCACCAATTATACACTAAGTAATTCGAAGTGCATACAGGAAAAAAAAGAAAATATAAAGGAATTTACCTTCAAACATGAAATTCATAAAAACAATAGTAAAATGTTCTTATCACGTAAAATTTTTTATGATATTACAAACATATCAAGTAAATAGTCATGTTTTCTACTACTGATTCTAAAAGACCCAACAGTTTTCTGCACATTTTTTTAATATATATTTTTTAATTTTATATTCTTAAAAAGAAAAAAAAATCCCTTCCCTGTATAGTTTTACTTCTGGAAACACTACAGGTCTCAGGTCACCTGAGGAGTCTACATCATTTATACTTGATCAGAAATTTGGAAATGTATTTTGGACTACCCGATTACATGAGGTATATATTGAAGCATAAAGTGATGTGTACAGTAAACATTGCATTAAACAACAAGGGTTTGCAATGGGTTACGCTTTGTGGCATTAGATTCTGGTCAGAACTGGAAGGATCTCACCTCTTGTGGTGAGGAAACAATGGATAGTTGCGAGTGTTGCCAAGGAAACAGATGTGCAGTCGTCATGATTGAGTGTTAAGTTGCTAGGGAAATGGACATGTGCCATGGAACTGAAGAGGACCAATCAGGACTTTCGATTGATCCTCTTTTCTGTCGAAGAAAAGATGAGAAAGAACCAGTCATGACTGTGGTAAAGTCCAGAGTGTGTGCATTGTTAAACGCATTGTTGGCTATGAACATGCCGGGTTTCCAAATAATACATAAAGATCGTGTGGAGCTCAACGCTCGGTTGAGGTGGCTTCATCCGAGCACTTGTGCTAGGACTTCAACTTTAAAGTTGAAGAACTACAGTTCATCCAGGATTTTGGATGAACTGCAACATCTTTATAAATGTTTATGACAAGTGTCATGAAGTGTCATTCGGTAAATGACACTTTTAATGCAAAGTTGCTTTAAAAGTTGCATTAAAAGTTCCATTAAAAGTGACAACTTTGCATTAAAGTGTCATTATTTACCCAATAATGCAAAGTTGGGACTTTTATTGGCCTTTTAAAGCAACCTTGCATTAAAAGTGTCATTTACCGAATGACACTTCATGACGCCTGTCAAACATTCATGAGGACTCCTTCATGTTTATGACAGGTGTTATGTCATATTTATGACAGTGTCATATCGGTCTTTTGCACACCACTTCAAATAAAGTGTTACCAAAAATGATTATTTAAGATTATTCTAAAAGTTTGTCTTAATATCTGCTTAAGTACAATATCGAAGTTGTCTGCTTCCAACACTTCTTCAGGGAAACATAAATTAGTTTTCTATCCTTACCTATGTATCGAGGGGTTGAATTTATGTCAGATTAGTAAATAGCAGTTTAATTTAGAGCTCTGTTTTGATGTTAGATGTATTTTTTGCCTGTACTGTAGATCATACTAGTCAGTTGAAATATGAGGGCCTTGTGTTGCAGCCCTTCTGTTCAGTAGCATAAAGGATCACCAGACATGGAAGGGTCCAGCAGACAAATCCCTTCTTGCTCCAACCATTTCCTTCACACACCCCGATGACCTGCCCTCAGCTCAGTGTGTGGTCCTCTGTTCACGACTGAAAATAAGGAGGAAAGAGTAAAAAGAGCTGACAACTCTATCTCATATGCTCCTTTTTTCCACATATCCTGTATCTGTGCAGGACTCAGGATAGCAGTTTAGATTGCTTCTTTCTCTGCTCGTTCTCTATTCTGTGATAAAATACCAATCGGGAGCACTCATCCATGTGGTACTTGATCCCGACTTTAATAATCAAAGCTTTGTGTAGGAAAAGGTCTTCAGAGCCATTTTTGAATTTTTTTCTCCCTCTTGTTTATAGAGTTAAACATCAAGCGTTGGCAAGATATTTTCTTGCATATTTGCATAGTTTTTAAGCACCAAAACCTCTGCAAGCCTGAGGTTTTATTTTACTCTTTGGTGGTCAGCCTTATTTTTCACAGTACTTACCAAAGTATTCATGCCCTTTTGATTTTGTTTCTCTCTTTGTTACATTACAACTACAAAAGTCAATATATTTCATTGCGAATTCGCAGAACAATTTACCAACACAAAGTAATCCAGGCCTATAAATATAAGAAGAATGTGAAGTGGTTGTGATTTTTGTAACAATCTGAAAGAAAACGGCATCCATTTCTATTCATCCTGTGATATGACAACTATCCAGTGCAACAGTAAACATGTGGAAGTCCCTTTGAATATGTATGGAGGAAAAGTAACACTGCACATAATCCTGAATCCAACATTCTCAGAGCGAAACATGATAGTAAAAGTATTATCTTGTGGAGATTGTTATTTTGGGGGTTTTTTTAGCAAAAAATGGGAAGCTGGTTATAGAATATTGTATTGAAAACTGTTAGAAACTTTAAAAGAAAATGTTTTCCTTCCAGCAGGAAAATAACCCTAAAATACCTCCAGAGCTATGATGGAGTGGTTTAAAGATGAAAACATAGTCCAGACTGTAATGTCACTGAGAGTATACAGCGGCAAGACTTGTAGTGATGTTCACATATCTCAGGATTAAGTTCATTATCATATTAACGGAAAAATAATATCCCTAGATGTACAGTCCTGTAAGAAACATGCCACTAAAAGCCTTGCAGCTGTCCCTGCAGAGTGAAATGCTTAGACTATTGACTCAGTGGGGAAGAATACATATTCACATCATATTTTTAAATCTTTTTTATTTGTAACAAAATGAGAAGTCCCAACATATCCTTTTCTTTCCACTCAACAGCCATGTACTACCATGTGTTCCTCTGTCACATTAAATTCTAAAAATATGTAATGCAGTGCTGCTAAGCCCCAAGAGGTAGATGAAACCTAGTCTGGGAGATTCAGTCAACAAGGTGGCAGGAATGTTAATCACCGGCTTTCTGCTGCCTTTCCCTCTCCAACCGTTTTGACACTCAAATAATAATCCGACAGGCTTTGCCGTTCGACTCCCACTGGCTTTGCTAACTCAAAATGGTGGCGATCAGCATAAAGACCTCCTCAGCCCCCTGCCCACTGTCTACTAATAAACAAAGTACATATTAATTAAAGCTGAGGCAAACCAGCTTGAATAAGTAGATGGGCTTCTTTTTTTCCCCCTTAAAAAGGTTCTTTTGTTTCTCTGTTGTCTTCTTGACAGCTTCTTTGTTTCGTCGCGGATTTCTTTCGTCTTTGCAGATCTGAAACAAACATGATGTTCTGACTTTCTGCATATGCTTTGACAGGTAACATACACTCGTATGCAGTCTGTCTCGTATGAAATCAAGGTGATGGACTGTCGGATCCTTCGCAGCAGACGTTACCTGAGAGCGGCGCGCAAAGCGCATTCGTCAGCACCAATCAGAAGAGCTGGTGGAGTTTGTTTTTGGATCTCTGATTTTGGACCAGGAGAGCTTAAACACTCAGCGGTAGGTAAGGTTGACGAAGTCCCGGGCCGTGTGCGTGTCTCCTTGCAAGTGTGTGGCACACTCCATTCCTATCAGAGCCCTCTCCCCTCTTGAAGTAGAACAGATCCTCTGGATAAGCTCACCTAGGAGCAGAGAGCCCCCTCGTCCCCTGACCCCCACAGACACATATACGCAATTACCTTTACATGGCGTCTCATCTGTCTTGACCCCAATGGTCAGAGGAATCAAACAAAGATAAAAATGATTTTCAGCTTGCGCATACTCTAAAGGAAAGTCTTGAGTTCTCTGTGTGGGCAGGCAGCCAGTGGCAGCCCACTGGGGAACAAGACAGCAACCAGTTGCAAATGCGAGGAAACAGAGCAGCTAGCCTGTCTGTGAGCGACACGGAAATGATGACCAATGCAAACACATCGCCACCCGTCTTCCAGTATGTGCAAATGAACATATATTCAACAAACCTCACATGCTGGGAATGAGAGCGGCCAAGCACTGTGAACACATTTTTTGGAATTGCTTTGATCTTTTTTTTTTTTTTTTTGCTTTTGAATATTTTGCAGTTTCTCTTTGAGTCTCAAGTATGGAGGAAGAGAGAGGAAAAAAAAAACATGTATACACAATGAGGCCAACTCGTCTGTATTGAGAGCTGAAAGATAAATCCCAGGCAGTCTGTTCTAAAAGGATATATTCAGATTTGGGACAGGGGGGAAATCTCTTG
The DNA here is from genome assembly GCF_002775205.1 of Xiphophorus maculatus. Taxonomy (NCBI): domain Eukaryota; kingdom Metazoa; phylum Chordata; class Actinopteri; order Cyprinodontiformes; family Poeciliidae; genus Xiphophorus; species Xiphophorus maculatus. Next base: position 11,015,096 of record NC_036443.1, on the reverse strand, counting down.
CTCATCATCTCATGGAAACTTTCTTAGGGACCCAGCGTAGTGAAAATACATTTTGTCCCCGTGTGTGTTTTTTTTTCTTCTAGTCACACATGTTGTCATAGTTTGCTTTCCAAGATGGAGTGGTGTAAAACAACTTAATGGTCTTTGCCGCTTTAACTGTGTAACTGCTGTAAAGTTGAGGTTTGTGCATAGCAAACAGAAATCAGATAGCTCCTTATTTTAAATAGGGCTGCCACAAGTTATCAACACTGTTGACTATAAAAATCTTTTAACATCAGTGATTTGGGTTGATATCTATTTTTTTTATTTCTAAGAATTCTCAACAGAAGTTAGAATTTTCCTCCAAATTGATGTGTATTAAGTCAGTTTACTATACTATGTACCTGTGTGTCTCCACCTTTATTTATCAGTTGAGACCATAACAGATTTAGGAGTGAAACGCATATCCTCTCCCGATTTACACTCCGGCGCATCCTGGAGTTATCCCACCATCACTACAGAACAAGACAAAGGGACACTAACTCCTCTTTTTGAGACAAAGACAGACCCTTGAGTTTGAGAGAGCAGTCTACCTGTATCCAATTAACAACCACAGCCTCAAACTTACAGGAGTTGTGTCTTATTGCAGCCACTTTTTGCTCAACTCCAAACCCTTTCAGAGTCCACTAAACCTCAGTAGCTTTCAAGACGCCAACAGAACCAAATCGTCTTCAAAAACGTAGAGATGACAATCTGAGGTTCCGAAAGCAACCACCTTCCGCTCACTTAAACCTTGACTTCCTGCCAATAAACACCGCAAATGGGGTTGTTGAGATTTAGCAGTTTTGGTGGATTAATTAGCACTTAAAATAGGCTCAACTATGTGCAAAACTCTTACTTCTGGTACTCACCCTTAAAAGCATCCCTGCTCCCCCATGCTGCCACAGCAACTCCCACAACCTCAGTTCCAACAAACCACAATGGTTTCCTTAGACGTAACAACCGTTTTGTTCACTTGTTCACTTCCGTGAGCTTTTTAGCACATACCGCACAACATGTTGCTATGGTCAGAGCTCGAGGACTGAACAGAAGAGTTGTAAACAAGCATTAAGACGTCCTAAAAACTTGGATGGAGATCAGAGATCAAGACTTGAAAAGATGACACAAAAATCTGAAATACAAATGAATGGCGGTTCGAAACTTAAGCGCTGTACTAAGTGAGGCCACTGAGCTACACAGATGGAACAAAACTTTTGAGAAGACTCTGACAGCTGAGATGTGCCAACATGTCTTCAGTTGTCTCGGTAATAGGTCGCAAACTGCTAAGTGTCTCACAGCAGCATTTTCCCCAACGGCAACTTCAAACCGTTACTCTGCTATTCTGTTTTCAGAAGTACGTGTGATGTGACGATGCAGAAAGGGGAAAAAATGAAAAGTCCTTGACACATAACGACAAGTTGACCAGCAGTTTACTGCGTCGCTTGACATTTATGAGCTTATGAAGATGAAAAGTGACGACAGTGCGTATCTTTGATCCGCTTGTCAGACACTCTTTATTAGTTCTTCCAGAGAGGCTGAATATTTCCCACCGCACAGTGCGACACATTTGGTTCACAGATGAGTTCTGTTGTAGAACAATGTTAACAGAAACCACGCTGCTAAATAAAAGCCTTCCAGTGATGGAGTGCGTCGACTCAACGCGTAGACTGACATTGACGCGGCGGCGTCCGATTGAGCAACTGCTGCTCTAAATAAACAAGTTTGGGATATGAGGAAAAGGAGACAGAGCATGCAAACGGCAACAGTGTGATGTCAGGAAATTTCGATCTGAGATACTCCAGAAGTCGTGTGGGTGTCGCACGCAGTGGTAATTTAATTTTTCTCCAAGATTTGACATCCAGCTTTGTTTGGAAAAGAGCATGAGAGAAGAATGATGGCCTGTTAAAATAATTGGTTGTTTCTTTCATCTCTCAGGGTTAAGAAATAGGAACACACACAATACACAAACACAAACACTCATGTAAAATGTGTTTATTGTATGTGCTGTTAGCATCCCCTAACCTTCCTGGCAGTAGAAAAAAAACTGTACATCCATCCTCTGTTAGTCTGATTTCATCCATGCATTTTCAATCACCTTTTAATACTTTGCTGAGGAAGCAACTGACTGTCCCCAGAGGTTACACTCCGTGCAAGTCAGCAGACACACATGCAACACACTCATGTGGCAATTCATAGTGGTCAGTTAACATAATGTGGATGTTTCTGGATGGTGACAGAAGTCATGTTTGTTGTGAGGTAACATTAATTAATACAACTCCATTCCATCGCCTTATTTTATGCTGATATTTTGTCTGAAAAATCATACAGTCACAAAGGCGTTTTTACTTCTACGGTCAAAAATAGTTGAAAGACAGCAACAAAGACTGAGGTTATTGTACAACATGTGTTTGTGCATTTGACACAGGAGGGCAGTCTTTCAACGCGTCACTCTAAACCAGCCTACTATTCATTCATCCTAAGATCTCTCTTAGAGACTGGGATCGATCCCAAGCTTAATATTATGTAGTTATTTCATATAAGGTACAGTAACTGGTACAACTTCATTTAGGTTGAGTATGTTTTCTTCCCTCTGTTTTTTTATTGCCTTTTACCAGTGGCTTCCCACTTATTTTCTCGCTCGCTCGCCGTTTCCTTCTCATTTTCATCGTCGCCCTCTGCAACGCTTTTCTGTTGGAAATGCTTGCATATCTTTTCTTTTGAGCTGTCATAATTGAAAAATGTCCAGCGTCAATATTTGTCCAGGTTGTGCATGGAGCTATCTGCCACTTCAGCACTTGCTGTGCCCCTTCGACAAACAACACGCAGCTCTGATGCACATTGAAATTCCTCCCCATGTATTTCTCAAACCTCACCCCCTTCGTTCCTCTCTCGTACTCTGCTGTTCCTGCAGAAGTCCAACTAATTATTCAGTTGGTACTCTGGGTGAGCATGTCTTAAAGACATTCTTCATTAACTCTTCCCCCCCAGGCCACCACCCGTTGTCGAGCCACCCCAGAGTTGTGTGTTTTTTGTGCAGCAGCTCCTGTGAGGGTGCAGGGAGGAAGGGGGTGGGGGGAAGGCCCTACAGAGGAAGTGGTGGCAAACCCTGGGAAGTACTGTTGTTTTTGATGTGTTGCCGAAAATCCCACCCGGCAACCACCACCCCCACCTCCTCCCGTGATCGTCGTTACGCCCCCATCCCTTAGTGGAGATCCTATTAATCATCCTGTCAGTCGCAGCAACACATGCATTTGCTTTTTTTTTTCTTTTTTTTTTTGCAGCAGACACACATACACTTGGCAAAAACGCATAAACAAATAAATAATGCAGTTGGTCACTGCCGGGCAGCAGCCTAAAGAGGCAACAAGAGAATAATTTCGATGGAAATATAGAGAGAGAGGGAGGAAAAGAAAAGAAACGCCTGAAAGCTGCCAGATTTGTTTGCTGCTCAGTGTTTGTGCTGCAGTTGTTGGAAACCTTTATTGGTCTTTGTTGGGTTGTGGAGTGTTTGGTGTTTTATGGTTTGTTTCCCCCACGATGTCAGGGCTTATAGTGTAAGTGTTCAGCTTGGCCTAACTTTTTTTTTTTTTTTCATTTTCTCATGCTGGGAAGCCATCCACTCCTGTGGAGAAAAGAGGCTAAGTTGAAAATGTTTTCCTCAGAGTCCAATATGGAGCGCCACTCAGCAGCAAGAGCACCGGACAGCGTAGGTATATGAGTGTGTGTGTGTGTGTGTGGGTGGGGGGGTTGAACGGAAAGATTCGCTCTAGCAAGAAGTTGTTGAAGCTGAAGTCTCTCGCAGCGCAGGCCTGGATTTCTTCACTGTGGAAACATTGCTGAAAATCCGACCCACTTGGGGGTAAACAGTAAGACCATCTTGTGGTCCAAGAGGGCATCATCTGCTTCAACGTTCCTCCTGTTCAAGAAAGTGTTTCTTTAGGAACAAATGAAAATAACTTACCGAGTTTACCCATAAACAGTTTGTTTATATTTGTATCATTAGTTTGCAAAACAAAGAAATATTAAACTTTTATAGTGAAGGAATAAAACTCACTTTCTGCAATAGAATAAGACAAGCTGCATTTTTTTTTTATTGCTTCAAATGAAAAAAGTAGTTTTACTTTTCCTTGTTTTATGTCAACACCAGAAACTACAGTGAGTTTATTGGGGTTTCTTGCTATAACCCAGTCCAAACCAGTGCACAATGATGAAGTGGGAGTAAAATAATCTTTTTAAATTTAATTTGAAAAGAAAATCTTACATGTTGTGTGTCCATATTTAGCTCTCCTGACTCCGTGGCCCTTCAAAAAACATCAAGTTACACTAAGGTGCTTTCCGATTGGTAAATAGCCCAATTTAATCGTTGTGCAAATAAAGACATTTTGTGTTGACCTCACAGAATGGCTTTTTTGTCAGTGGTGGTAGCATCATGCTGTGGGGATGCTTTGCTTCAGCAGGAACATGGAAGCTGGTGAGATTAGAAGAGAGAATAGATGGAACTAAGTGCAGGAAGAAGACATACGAAAGCCGTACCATGGAACAACGAGATTACAAGCAAAACGACAAAGGAATCTCACATTCCCTGCCAATTTCCATACCCCAATCCAAATGAGATTCTATGGCAAGGCTCAAAAATTGCTTTTCACGGATGCTTTCCATCCATTCGGACTGAGCTTGGCCTATTTTGCAAAGAAAATGTTGAGCCTCTAAATATGCAAAACCGGTAAGAGACAGACGCCTAAAGAGTTGCAGCTGAATTTGCAGTAAACTTTTTTTTTTTTTTTTCTTTACAGCGTGTGGACTCGGGACTCAGGAGGCTGACATGTGAATGCACACTATTCTGATTTTTGTTTGTATTAAATAAAACCGGAAGGACACGACGTACTTTCTTCCACTCTGTAATCATGCAGTACTTTGCATTGTTCTGTCCCATAAATATTCAAATAAAACACAAAACATTACAAAATGCGAAACGTACGAATCATTTCTATGTGATATGTAGGAGGATGGCAAATATACCTCTTATACCAAAACTATATTTTCCTATCATCTTTACATCTAAAGTTAAATTTCCATCTGATTTTTAGTCGCCATGGAGAGGATGAAGACCCACAGGTTGCAGATCCCACTCTAAAACAGAATGCATGTAGATACACGCTGCTGATTGTGGATTTGACCAAAGAAACTAGACGTCCTCTGCTGTAGCTTAATGTGTTTGTACTTCAGCACCATGCAGGCAAAGCCCTCGGTCTCCCCTTGAGCATTTTCACCACTGTGAGTATGTGAATGCTGCGGCCTCAAGCACCATTATAGCTACTCACATGACATCACTCCAAACGAATCACACCACAGTGCATCATCATGGCTGCTTCCCTGGTGATGTGGAGAATGTAAAGGTGTTTGGAAATCAAAATAGATATTTTTTGTATGTTTTTGAAGATAAAAATGTGAGAAGGACGCTCTTTTTAAACATTCCAAGTTTAGACCTACTGACTAAAACACATTTGTAGTAGAGTCTCAATTAGTCTAATAATATTTCAGTGGCAAGACTCATAGACTATTATTATCATTTAAAACTGCGCCATTATCTTAGATCTTCCTACATTTTTTTATGACTGGGTTTATGATGGCATCCCCACACAAATAGTTGAGGAGATGAAAGACCTTGGGTCAGACTGTCTCACAGTTGAGAAGCAGATATCCCCAGAAGCCGCAGTGAACCGCTGTTTTCTGATGACCAGCCCGCAGCCGCCATGCCAGGCTGGTGTGAAATGGACACTTGTGAGCTCGGCCTGTTCCGTCTGTCCACAGTTGTTAATGATAACATGCGCTGGCCTCGGCACCTGATGCTGCCCACATGGGCCTCGTACAGCCTGCCAAGTGCGCATGTTCTTGGTGCTAATACATCTGCAATATGCTGGACTCACTCCGACATATTGGCTCTCTCTAACTTCGGAAATTGCGTCCTTTAGTAGTATTTGACTCCCAAAATAGTATAATTGCGTGTTGTTTTTTTCACTACTTAGGTTTTAGCCTTGAGAAAAAAAAACATATTAAGCCTTCTTTTAATTAAATTAATACATTTTTCTGTATTTAAGATGAAAAACAACTGAGATGAGATTTTGTTTTTTTTTTGTTATTCATTCAAAATGAAATAAAATGTTAAAGCAGCTCTTTCTGATCTGAATTCATCACTTTAAAAGCGCCATTAACACCTGCCTATCTGGCTTTTATACGTGAGCGCTTTCACGCGTTTCCGCTGAAATAAATAATGACACTTGCCCGACTTTATATTGTGACTTTAAGTTTTTTTTTTTTACAGTCGATATCCCTGCATTCGTACAAACGGTGAGCTCCTTGGCTGGGTAAAATATGACAGGCCATCCCCTCCTCCCCCCTCATTTCCCGCCACCCCCTCCACTCCAAACTAAAGATTAACATTGTGATTCCCAGTGTCCCAGCAGACAGCGTGATTGATTACATCATATTAAGGTCATTTCTACGTCGGGGTAATTTTCACTCAAGCCTCCCGGCGATATTTTAATGTGCATTTGTTTGGCGGGGGCTGTCGAGGGTTTCCTCGCTCCTCTGATCAGCGGGGAAATGGATGGCGACATTAACGAGCGATTAATTAAAAGCAACAACATTAACGATGATGGCTCAGGAGGAAAAAAAAAAAGCTTTCGTAATCATATTTTTTTTTCTTTTCAACCGTTTACATTTTGCAAATATTAGTTATTTCATTCTGAATTTCTATTCCGAAATTACGCGGTGCATCATGGTTTTGTCTTCATTCGCGTTTTTTCCCCACAGGGAATCAGGAAAACCTGTAATCTTACCGCCTTCTTCCCCATCACTTCCGTATTTGTTTATTTATTCGTTTCGCGGTTTTCACTAAAAGTGTTCCAACGAGATTATGCAAACATAAAACCGAAAAAAAAAATAGGTTCAATATATTCAGCCCACGGGGTGTGTTTGCGAGATTCGGGCGGACGTCACGTCACTAAGTTTTAATATGAGCTCAAATCCCCCATTTCGTACCTTCCGACTTCCATTTCGTGCCAGAGAGCAAACCTCTTTCATACTCATACCCAACCTGTTGAAATGTATTTCTTCGTTGCTACGTTTTTCATGGCGAATTGTGGAGATAAACAATCATTTTAAAAAAAAAATACTGTAATTTTTAGTTGTTTATGTTTTTGTTTCTAATATTTTGAATTTTTCTATTTGTGACTCTGATCCTGGTTTGGGCCGGTTCTACTCTGACGAAAAACGATAAATATGACCAGCAGAATTGAGCAGCAGGTAGAAAAGCAAATCTGACCACAAATGACACCTAATTATAGACTAATGTCTTAAAAAAAAAACTTTATTAAAACAAATGTAATCATATTTCTGGTTGTAGATTGGAGCTCCCATTTTATCCATTCTTATCTATTTACATAAATATCTCACGCTCCGATATAAACCCCGTGATCTTTGTTTCGTGATACACCAGGAATCAGGAGACTTCCAACCCGTGCACTCTCATGTGTAAAATGCTTTGGTTGGAAACATTTCTGCAGCTCATACCTTGCTCTTGCAGGTTGTGGTGCCTGTACACCGGCTGCCCTCTAACCTCTCCCATTTCCCCGCTCGGTAGCTGCAGCGCTGCAGCTTCTGACAGCATGTTAACAACACTGCAAAAAAAAAAAAAGGCCCCAAAGAAATGTCTTGGATTAGCGGTCAGATTTCCCATTTCCCATAGACGCACAAGGTCCTGAACCCAATTAATGTCTAATAATTACCAGGGCGACTTCGCCGTGACCGCTCCTGGGTGCTGCTTCATTAAAGGAGAAGGAGGCTGCAGAGGGGCTCCTCTCGAGACTTATAGGGACAAATGGATTTTGTGATTGATTAGCTGCTGGAATCTGGGTGATCATTTTTTCATTTTTTTTTTGATCATTTTTTGACAAAAGAACATCACTTCTTTGTCATGTAAGAGGCGTGGAGAGGTGGGTCATTCTGCGGCCGATGGCGTTATAGTTTCACTCCAAGCGCCTGAATCCTTCCAGCTGTACTAAGTGTGTTTACTCTCCCGTTACATCAAGTGGGTCAGAACTACAGTTCGCAAATTTACAATACTCACCGCGCCCACAAGAAAGGCCCGCTGCGGCTTTTTGATGTTCCCCCCGCGCGCCGCGCCGCGAGGTGCTCCATTTCACATTTCTGATATGCGCCGATGTTATCTGCGCACAACGTCTAATCCACAGACCCAAAGCCCCTCTCCATCGCGGATAAAGCTTGTGTTTCAGCGGGCTTTGTGCATATGTTTCTCTGTTTCTGCGTGTGCGCGCGCGTGTGTGTGTGTGTGTGTGTGTGCGTGTGTGTGGGAGTAGGAGTGGGAGGTAGAGCCACCACAGGCCGTCCACGCCACACCAGTCCACAGTGTCGGAACCCCGCCTCAGAGAATACACGCAAAAAAGAAGAAATAAAAGATTACAGTGGGTTATATTTTGAAGTGAATATTTTTCAGTTAATCATCGAATTGCGGGGGTTTGATGTAAAACTGTGATGGCTGCGGCGCCACCACGTTGACCCCGCTGCCCGGAATCTTATTTGTGCTAAATATTTCTCATGCCTTAAGAAAAAAAAAGTACCAGCCTATACAAGCGTTATTTATTAGTATTAATATACTCAAATTGTTCTACAAAGTACTCTCTTTTTTTTTATTTCTACATATACTTGGCTATTATTTTTTTTTATGTACGGATGTCTAGCAGTGACGATTCTGAAAAGAAAACACAAAGGGGCAATAGTCTTTGAAATTTGATTCCATTTGTTTATTAAACTTAATCTGCTTTTATTTGTCTGTGATAAATGCCCTGTGGGTTTTTTTATGTTGCTCGCTAACTTATGAGAGCTACCATATTTTAAAATGAAAAAAAAATGTCAGTAGTAAAAAAAAGGAACAAAAAATCATATTCTAACATATCAAATCAGCTTGTTGTTTTATTATTTTTAATCGGAGCTTAATTACGTGATAATACTCCTGAAATCATTTTATTAATGGCCCACTCCTTGGATTTATTTAATACATATCCCAGAAAACACTATAAGCCAATATGGAGGACAGAACTACAACACCGAGTGCAACATAATACATTAGTCTTATTTTTTATCCTTAAGGCTTTCCAAGTCTTTCTGTTCAGCTTGGAGAATCTTTGCTTTTGCTTCATCAAAGTGATTTAGGAACTGAAAGTGATTGGTGTAAACGTGTCGTTTACAATGTAAAAGGCTGACACATAAAGGGCCAACAATACCCTCAGTGACAACATACTGACACATAAGCTCCAAATAAGGTGATTAAACTAAAGGCACACAGGGGCGTCCAGGCGTGTATCAAAGGGCATCGATGGGGGCCACTGATGATCTCGCAGGCTAACACAGAAATACCAAAAATATCTTAAAATTGTGCTATCCAATAAATAAATACATGAATAAATAAATGTTTTCTTAAATAAAACCCACGTATATATGAATGTTGGCGAAACAAACAAACAAACAAAAAGAAAAACATGCTGGACAGAGTGGCCCAACAAAATTTTAGAGATGCCCTCACCCCTTGGTGGCGCCACTGACAGCAAGTCAAACAAATTTGCATCCCAACGTTGCTTTTCTTCTGTTCGTGATCCCCTTTGAGCTGATAATGAATTTGGTCTGCTCCCGTTTAGTCCAATTAAAGGGCTTAATAAAAACGAGTGGGGATCCTGCTCAGAAGAAGCAGCGCACCTCTCCACCTCTCTTCCTGGGCCGGAGCCAGCGGCGCAGCTCTTTCCAGTCTGCGAGACAAAACAAGAGGTTTTCCCTACGCAGCCTCCCCCAAATCCCTTTAAAAAAGAAAAAAAGAAAAAAAAATATCGGCGTTTAAACGATGCAGGAAAACTATAGATAATACCCCAGGCTGGCTGGCGTTTGACAGCAAGACTTTCTTTTGCGTAGCCTAATTGCTGTTAATTGCTCCTGTTTAAAAAAAGAAAAGAAAAGGTGTTGCAGCGTGAGGAATCATTTGTCCAAGTCAATGAGGTGCGGGAAATATTTAAAGGCCTCAGCTGTATCGGGTCGGTTCGTGGAGGTAATTCAGGTGTGTGTGTGTGTGTATATATATATATATATATATATATATATATATATATATATATATATATATATATATATATATATATATATATATATATATATATATACACAAAGTCAAAATTCTCTCTTTTCTTTTCAAGGTAAGCCAGCCATTTAATAATAATATGAAATATTATTAATTATTATTAGTAGTAATAATAATAATAATAATTGACCTGGCTGACATTAATCTAATTTCACTTTTTAATTGTCTACCACCAGCAGTCCTTCTGAGCTTCCGTTTGTAACTTGCCTTTAAAAAGTTCACCTTTAATGATCCCTGTTCACCCGAAGCATGACAAATAGATTATTAAAAAATAACAAGGTGCTCGCCCCTGTACCCCATCGGCGCAACGGGTACATAAAAAAAAAAAAAACAAAGCAAAAAAACATTTTTCACCCTCCTCCCTCCTTCAAGCCAATAAGAAAAATCTCCACCATCACCACCGCTCTTCCTCCTCATCCTGCTCATAGGGAGGCGAGACAATCTTCCCCAAAATATCCAGTGAATGTAAGCTAATTACTGTTGATTATTTATTGATTAATTATCGGGCTTTCGTTGCTCTTCGACTCGCGAGAAAAACATCCCATGGCGATTGTTCGCCAGCAGCGGTGGACTGGTGCTGGAGAGGTGTTTGATGGCATTTATTCAAATCAGCTGTCTCGTGCCAGCTAATAAATAAATAAATAAATACTATTACTACTTTTACTACTACTACTACTACTAATAGTAATTAGAATAGTAATAATGAACATGTTATTTTTGTTCGAATGACAACTAATTCGAACAAAATTCTGTATGACTTATTTTTTTTTCCCTCCAAGCAAACTGATCCGCGCCGCTCTCCCAGCAGACTGCAGTTGCTCCGTCACCACCGATCCTTAATAGGCTCCAGCATATAGAGCCGCCTTTATGCAGCCAAACTAGACGGAAACCATTCCCATATGACATGTGGGCTGGAGGCCCGGCACCACATGAATATAACGAGCAGCCTGACAGCATTAGGGGGAAAAAAAGTCGACTTAGTCTCTTAAAAAGAAAAGAAAGCAAAGACACGTAATAATAATAATTAATAATAAATAATAATAAACAGCTTGATTTTTTAAATATACATTTCGACTTGATGCAACATGCGCCTCACCTACACCACCAATATTACAATTATTTATAATAATAATATTAATGTGTTACAAATGTAATAAATCTTAAATCCTACAATGATTTTTTTTAAATATAGTAAATATAAATAATAATATACTCCAAATAATCTGGGTCACCTGAGTGTCTAATTGACACCTCTCACACAGATCTGAAAACATTTACCTTGTTGTTCTTCAAACCTCGCGCTCAGAAGCCCGCAGACCAACATAAAAAGAAAACGATCTCTGCGTGCCTGCAGCAAGCAAACAAACAAACAAACAAACAAACAAGCAAAGCAACAAACATGTGCAAGTCAACAGTCGGGGCTGCGCAAAGCTGAGACAGCAGCCTGTCCACCGTCATCCAGGTGCGCTTCTGCTCTCGCGCAACATGCGCAAAACACTCCTGCAAGAAGCAAAGTGCTCCATATACAATTGTAACAAATGGGAAAATAACACTGGAACACACACACACACACACACACACACAAAAGGAAAGCCAGGAGTTTTCTCTGGTTGCTGGTGGAGGGTCCATGCCTCCGTCAAACAGCTGCTGGCTGCTGCCTGTCCTGAGGGCAACAAGGTTTTACACACACATACACACACACCCCCACACGCACACACACACACACACACACAGAAAGTGAGAGAGAGAGGGAATCACACACTCCAACATACTCCTCACAAGACCAAATCATACCCTGGAAGCGTGTTACAGCAATCGAGCCTTGCTCCTTTTTTTTTCTCCCACGTGTGCATTAATTAAGTTAAAAATAACGCCTGGAAGTTGAGCGCTTTTTGGCACGAACGCTACCATGACGCATCAGCAGAGCCGACGAGTTTCTATAAATCTGTAAATTCAAATAAAAAAAAAGAAAGAGAGAGAGGAGAATTGTTGTAATTTATGACAAAAACAATTGCATTAAAATAAAAACGAAATAACGGAAATATTCTTTGTAATAACTACTATTTATTGCACGGTAAAACATTTTTTACATAGGGTTTGTTTTTGTTTTGTATTTAAAATGCGACCTTGACCCCGGCAGCATACCTCACTGTGTGTCCCGCCGTCGCGCTGCAGAAAACCAAGCAGCCTCTGTTTAAAGGGGTAGAAAATCCAGGACGGCGCTGCTGGCAGGAGCTGAATGGGGCGGATGGGGTAGAGGGGTGGGCAGGAGGGGTTGCATGGGTGAGAAGGGGGGGACAAGAGTGAGGGGGATGACATGGGGGTGGCGGCGGGGGGAACGGGTGAAGAGCGAGCAGAAGGAGGAGGAGGAAGAGGAGGAGGAGGAGGAGGAGGGGAAGAGATAAGTGATCTAAAGGGGAGACGATAGGACAAAAAAAAAAAGTGATGATGATGAATACATTGGAAAGTTTTTTGGCCCGGGCGAGGGTGTCAGATTGAATGGCCTGTGCGCATGTGCGAAGGTGTCCAAACTGACAATGCTGGTGAGATGAAGATAGTGTTGTTGCTGCTTCTGGGCTCACGGAGGACGACGAGAGGAATCTACAAGCCGACAAGATGAGATCCAAGGCGAGGGCGAGAAAACTGGCTAAAAGTAGGTCTTCTTCTTCTTCTGTGGTTTTTAAAATGATTTTTTATTTCTTACCGCTTCCAGCCGCCGGCTTCTAAAACTCCGCCGGCTTTGTCCCGGTCCAAAGTGTCCTTGTCAATTGCAATAGAGCTTTAAAAATAAAGAGGATGGGGGACTCTTTTGTCCACAGATAACTTTACGTCTCAGTTATTTAGCTGTTTGTTCCCCCTGCATGCTGCGCTCCCGGTTTCGCTGATCCCTGCGTCCGCAAAGTTTCACGCGTGATGAGAAACGCCGCCGGTGCTTTAGACCTGATCACACTTCTTCTATAAAAGCAGAATTAAACACCGTCGGTCATATCGTATTTTCTCCCCTGTTTCAGTTCGGTTCTGTTGTCGGTCGTTTCAACACAGGCGCAAGTCTGTCCCTTTTCTCCAAAATTAAAAAAAAAAAAAAAGCAAAACAGAAAAAGGAAAAAAAAAAGTTGTCGAGTCGCAGAGTAACTTTTTTTTTTTATAGGGAGAGTCGTTCCAGGTTTGGGTGCAATTGAAATGTAGTGGGCGCTGTGGCACCGCTCTGCTCTCCTGCGAGCTGCCTTCACAGCTCACGCCGCTCTGGACGGACTCATTTCGCTCCTTTGGAAAAAAAAAAAAAAAAAAGAAAGGAAAAAAAAAAGGACTGGGAGACCCCGAGATTTGAATTTGGACGTGAAAGAAGCAAGCGAGATCTGAAATGCACGCGCATTTGAAATCGCAGAAGATATTTGCCTTTTTTTTTTAATGCCAGGGCCACCGGGGCCGCTGCTGCTGACTGGTTCTTTCTCATGGGAATGCCAATCAATAATACGTCCTGCAAGCGCCCATGCACTGCTGCTGCTGCTGCTGCTGCTGCTGCTGCTGCTGCTGCTGCTGCTGCTGCTGCTGCTGCTGCTGCTGCTGCTGCTGCTGCTGCTGCTGCTGCTGCTGCTGCTGAACGGACTGCTGTTCGCGTCACACGGAAAAATTCATGTATTCGTGTTTCCCCCCTTTTTCTTTTTTTTTTTGTTCTGTTGAACATGAGCAGTTTTGTTGTCAGGCATGGAGCGTGTTTATTGTTTGACATTTGTTTATTGATGGTGCATTGATTCATGAATCATGTTTATTCTTGCATGAATTAACTTTGTTTCAAACGGCGTGTTCTGTTTTGGGTCAGTCTGATTTTTATTTTTTTAAATTTTTTTTTAATTTTTGGCCACAGTTTAATTCAACCCCATTTCGACCTGTGAAGAAGGCCTGTTGCTATTTTTACTTTTTTACATTTTTTAGTAGTTTATTTCAGCTGCACTTGCGGTGTTGTTTTACTTAATTTATTTCATTTAAGGATTCTCATGATTTTTTAAAAATATATATATTTTTATTTTATATTTTTTTTTGCGGTTTGCACATAATTATTTGTAGCCTTGCAAGGATTAAACACGTCACTACTGCTTTTATTGATAAGAAAATATAAATGTATATAAAAAAATGTTTTTACTTAGGCTAAAGTGAAATGAAATATTACACAGATTAAAATAACTCTGTTTAGGTGAATTATATTTAGTCTTTTATTCTTGTTATTTTTGTTGTTTTTACAGTGCTACTGCTGTGAGATGGAGAAATTAAATAGAAAAAAATAATAATAATTATCGGGCTTATGGCTCACCATGCAGAGATCGGATTCTTGTGCAAACCTAATGGCAGATAGAAAAGGTGGAGGGGAAAAAAAGAACAAAAAAAGCAGAACTCTAATTAGGCTGCTTTTATTGAATGAAATACTCCAAACACGTTGAGAATTGGGGTCCTTTTGCCAGGAGGTAATTACACTTGGTCTTGATCTCCAAACAGCCCTGATAGCCTGTTGATCCGGGTGCTAATGAACACAAATGCCTGGCTTTGGGAGCAGTCGCGTCGCTGCACTGGCAGGCAGCCTCTCTGCAGGCCTCGGATCTTGTTGTGTTGCAGCCGCAGCTATAGGGAAAACACGAGCAGACAGCTGGCATGAAAAATATCTTGTTCTCCTCAAACATTCAAAACACACGGGCCCGCAGATTTTGAATATGACGTACAGCGGACGTGCACGTCTCGTTTTTTTTTTGTTTTGTTTTTTCTTTCTCGTTTTTCTTCCTTTTTCTGCCCTCTCCGAGTACAGGAGGCCCACAGCAAATGTCCACCAGCTGTTTTATCATTTTATTTTTAACCTCCGTGAGTGATTTCTCCTGTAGACACATTAGATATATCATCTGACTGAACTGTGGGGTGTTATGCTGTCACAATGACGAGCATGGATTTTTAAAAAGTGCAGCTGCAACTGTTTGTGTATTTTAATGGGATTTAATTGTTATTGCTTATAATAAATTTGAGTTATCTTAACATGGGAAGATTAGTTTAATTCAGATTTATATTTGCATCTTACAATTTAAACAATTAGCCAACATTTTTCGAACATTGATGAATAACAGTTTAATTTATTTAAAGTTAATTAATTTATTTCTTCATAATAAAACGCATACTATTCGCGAATCTTGATTGCTCAGGCAGATTAAAGTTTTATTTGTTTCTGTGTGTGAGCGGTGCGGTCGTGCACCGTTAGAAGTCAAAAGAAGAAGAAGAAAAAAAATATCTAACACCTTGCGGCTGTTTTATTGTGGTATTCTTCTGGGCCCATTTGTAGCTTTTAAATTGGTTTTGGATCAATTAAGGGCTTCCGCTTGAGTGAGAGGAGATTTATTTTCCCCAGTATTCTTTTTTTTTCTCGGGGCACGTGTGTGGACAAAACAGCCGCACGCGCACACATCCAGAGAGCATGCACACATGCTCGCGCTGCTGTAAATACGCGACCGGTAACCTCTGCGCCGAAGCCAAAAGAAGTATAATGTAAATGGAAGCACGAAACGAGCTCTTCACGCAGAGACAGACATTTTCTTTAAAAAGGCAACTTACACACTTTATTGATTATTGTTACCTTTCCTTCTTTCTTTTCCCCCTTTTTTGCATTTACAGTAGCTACAATGATAATAATAAAAACAAAGGTAATGGCGCGTGTTTTCAGACGACCTACATTTATTTATTTATTTTAATCCTTCTCACTCCTCTGCTGATTCAGGTCGCTGAAGAAACGCACACATTACCCACCACTTCCCACCTCCCTGACCTCTGCGCTGTCTTTGCACATTTCCACATATCCCTGTGATCTGTGCGTTAAAGGCCCATTATTAGAATGTATACTCCCCAGTCATGAACTTGGCCCGGCTCAACAGCTTCTTATGTTTTGACAGAAGTAATAAAACCCAACCCATAACACTTGAAAACCAACAATGGTCGCTATGTTTAACTTCTGGCTAAACGTTTAGGGTCTCCCATGTATCGCTGCCACGCAGCTGTAATGTGTCACACAGCTCCCTTTCACATTCGCAGATTAGAGCCTGGTCCTATAAATGATAGGATCATCAAATGTATTATTTTATTTTATTTTTTTTTTATATTTGCTGTGCTTTTATTTTGAAATTGTATTGTTAACCTTCGTATAAGTCATTTTTACACGTTTTTCCTGTTGAGATTTTGTTCAAGAGTAGTGTATACAGATATTTTTAAACCCACAGATATGTGTGAAATCGGAGTTTTAGACCTGAGACAGAGTGTTTTTTCCCTTTGCTCCAGTTTAATGGAATTACCGCCATTTCAGCTTCTCATTTTTGAAATTATAATAGCCCAGTTTTCTTCTCGTGATCAGTTGAATTTAGCTGCAAACCTGACAGGAATAGCTTTTGTGTTGAGTAACTGCCTTTTTGCAATTTTACAAATTATTAAGTGTTTTTAGTGGATTGAGGAATAAAGCTTAACCATGTTATGCTTGATACAATGGCTATCAAGAATTGGGACTGTTGCATATCTGTTGACACACACAGCCACAGCAATTGTAGGCATCACTTGATTTTCATTGCATCAAAATTGATGCTGATATACTCATAGCAAAATAGTTTTAAAAACCCATGCATTTTGTATAAGATATGTTTAGCAATACCGGATAAGCAGAAGAAAATGGATGACTGAATGCACTTACTATGTACAGTAAGTTCTTAAACACTCAGAAATGTTTGTATCACAAATGTTACAGTTGGCATCATGTTATTATGACTGTGGTCGTGGAACTGTTCCAAGTATTTTTCAGGGAAATTTACATTACATTGTTAGAACAAAAAAAAACACAAACTCAGCAGGCTAACTTAGTGCAACAGTCCAGACCATGCAGGGTTGTAATAGGAAAACATTCAAGGCTGTTGACTGTGATGATGATAAATGCTATTAATGCATAATTGTCTTGATCCACTTTATTTTTCATCATCACAGTTAATCCTTCACTTGACTTGAGTTTTTGTATTTGGTTACTAAGACCCATTTCAACCAAGCTTCTAATGGTCACTGATGTACATTGAAGTAATCAAGTGTATTATTGTCAGGCAGAGTTAAATTGTCTGACACCTGAAATATTAAAGTCCAGCAGATACTACATGCAAGCAGTGTTTTTCAATTTTCTTTGCTTTTGTTCATTGTGCAGCTGTAACAATTTTGCATGACCAAATCTGAAGCACAGAAACTTGTTGATTGGATTATAGTTTCTAATTCTAGTGTGTGGTGCGTAGTATTTTTAAATTACACATTTTCGACATGCATTGGTCACACTTTTCCTCCACAATACCAATTAGCAAATTTTCTTTCAGGGTTATCCTGCCAATTCAAATATTCTTTCACAGAGATGAGACTTTAAAATCCAGCAGAAAACTAATGAATCACAGTGATACAACCACTGATCCAGGTAAGCGTCTGTCCCAAATCTTTATCCGATTTTTATCGACTACAGTAAAATGGTGGACGAGTGAATTTGAATCTGTTTATTATCAAATTTGTTGTCTATTTTTGAAAATGTGCTTTTACTGCACATATAAAATCATTGATGGCTGTTGAAATTAGACAAACTTTACAAAGGGTTTTAAAGACGACTATATCATTTATAAAATAAGATATGCACTGCACTATGCAGACATATTTCCCATTAAAATACTGGACCATAGTCATAGCGAAGTGCTAAGAAATAACTTGTAATCTAAACAGTGTAACAAGTTCTTAACCAAATGTTTAAAACTAAAGAATGATAGAGAAAAAAATGCTTTCATCGAGCAGGCGTTAAACAAAAAAGTATAAATAAAATTTAGGTTAAACTGTTTTTATTCTTGCTTCAAAGTTTTGCATCGATCAGAAATATATTAATAATCTAGGTACGATATAACATCTATATTACAGTCATTTTACATTTGGCTGAATCTTGTGCCTGTTGAACTTGTACCAGAGGTTTTTGAACTCTTATGAACTCTTTTTCACTATACAGTTCTGCACAGTTTCCATCCTAATGTACTTTGAAAACCAGGAAGTAAACAGTCTAGTAAAGCACATGCCTTGGAATGTTTGGAAATGCCTCAAATTCTATTGTGAACTCCAACCTTGTGTGTTTTATAACTTCAGTGCCAATTTTCCCTCCTGGTAGATGTCATTTTGACTTTCAAGTTTCTTTTGCTTTAATTTATCAAATCATCAGAAACAGTTTCCTTTTAAACGCAAACACACCCCAACGAACACTTTGCCTTTCATCCACCAGGTAAGCTGAAATGACGTCAGTTAAAGTTCAACAAAATTATGAAGTCACACTGACCCATCAGTGCCTACTGAGTCTCGCTGAAAGCTTGAATACGCTTGACTAGCTTTTCCTCATTCTCCACCCCACACACACACCTACATGCACACACATACAGACCATGCATGGACACACATCTGCACACGGTGGTGACAGATTTTTTGTGCATTGGTATGATTTAACCCCAATCAATCACAAACTAGAAAGGTTGAGTGTAAATGTCATCCAAACAGTAGGAGCTGGCACTGTTGGCTCAGGCTGAATGTGTGCGTGAGTCTGCGCTCACACTGTTTTTGTGCAATGTGTTGGAGGCCCTGTCACCGTTCTGAGCCATGACCTTGGCCACGGCAATGGGTGGGCACCTGGACACACGCAGACGAACTTGCAGCGACACGAACCCCCGTGTTTCCTGCCGAGTCTCATGCCGGCTTTGTCACATTTTGAGTTGACACACAAACATGGCTGCTTTAAGCTCTTGCACATGGCTCCAAATCCTATTCATTCCACCGATACGTCGACCTCGCATTATCCAGTTGGCAAATATGGCTGTTTTCCCTCCTTTGCAGTGTGACCTCATGTTCCATGTTTGAAAAAAAAAAAAACAAGATAAAACAGCCTCCCTATCACATCGTTTGTGCAGAGTATGACACGACTGGGAGAGTTTCAGAAATATCGCTGATGTTTTGTTTTTATAGCAGTCCCCCTGTTTTTCATCTCCCATGCGCCTGCGCCAGCAGCCTGCAGATAGGGGACAGGGGAATTGTTAAAAATAGATCAGTAAAAATTAAAGACCGGTCCATGGCGGAGTGATGGGGAGGGTTACTAAAATAAAAAGCCATTACTCTGACGTTAAATGCATTTTGTTTTCAACTGTGACTACTCATCCAATTATGATCTGCCCGGCTACTTTGCAGTGTGCAGTGGACTCCGCTCAGTCATCTTCGCTTCTGGGTTTGCTGATTAACACTAAATGATGATCTCTATGTGTGTCTGCTGTGATTGTACACCACCTGCTGCTAAACACTGTGGGCTGTTTGCAAAACAAGGGCACAAATGTGTCAAGTCCCCAATTAGCCTGTTTTGCAGCCCTCATGACCCCCTCTGCCCCCACCCTTTCTTTTTTTTTGTTTATTGCATCGTGATAATCGAGGGATTGCTAAACATTGTGACTAGTCTTATCTGGTACTAATCCAGATTTATTTGGTTTTAGCCCCCTCACTTTGTCCCTTGTCCACCCTCTTACATCTCTAATAAGCTTTTGCGTTTGTGCGTTCCTGAACTTGTAAAACTTCATGTTGTGCTTTTAATGTATTCTTTGTTTAAGTTGCCAAGAACAGCTAATAGAATTATCTATTAACTGTTTAACAACAATCTCACTTTGAAAATCTTAAAAAATCCCTCTAAAGATGTTCATATTGACCATGAAAGGGCCCCTAAATGATATAGCTCATTTATTTAACATGAATTTGTTAAATGAGTTAAAGGCATATAGTCAAACACAAAAAAGCCAATTGAAAAATCCACTGAAACATATTACCCAGTCTGAGAAAAGGATTTATTTTGGTTTTGAGTGCCTCAGTTGTCACTGCAGCACATTTCTTCAGTCTCACTACCGTCCATCTTTAGTCCCTCAGCGGCCGTGCTGATGATGGCTCATCCTGTTCAGATATGATAAGTGGACAAACTGCTCCGTCCCCTGGGCGGTTTAGCAGTCCTCCCAAACAGACAGTGGTGTACAGGGGCAGCATGGCTCTAAACTCCCTCCACTGCTCCTCCTTTCATCAAGCTAGCAGTTCAAAGCTTTGGCTACCCCCCACCCCCTCCTCGTTCTCCTCTCTCCATCCCTCCTCACTGTCTGTGTGTCGTCGTTAAAGCGAAAGATAGGCAAGCGGTGTCTCATTAAAGCGGATTAGAGACATCTCAGAGTCTCACTCAGAGTTGTTTGGGACATTTCGCTCTTCTCCCCCCACCCGTCTCCTCCACCCTTTTCTCTCAGAGATCAGGTTCTTTGATTTGGCCAGATAAAGACCTCTTTCATGTCGGTC
Organism: Xiphophorus maculatus; assembly: GCF_002775205.1. Taxonomy (NCBI): domain Eukaryota; kingdom Metazoa; phylum Chordata; class Actinopteri; order Cyprinodontiformes; family Poeciliidae; genus Xiphophorus; species Xiphophorus maculatus. Next base: position 10,994,497 of record NC_036443.1, on the reverse strand, counting down.
GGGACGGTTAGCGATTACACTGTCAGACCCGTCGTTTTGGTCAAGTTTGACAAATTTGCCATGCAGGGTGGGACGGGTGCGCCGGGATTGTATTGGGGAGGAGGCTATACAAGGAGATTCCCAGTAATTGAGCTGTCATTATCCAGTGACCCTGCCAGGCGTGAGTGCAGAGGGCTCACCGGTTCTCTATTTGCTTAATACTTGGCTAACTTTCTTTGTGAGTATGATGGATAGAACAGGGAGGAGAGAGTGGAAGCAGGGTTCCAGCCCCCCAGATGAATGCCTCTGCTTACTCAACCACCTCTTTCGAGCACTGCTGTCCATGAAAATTGGCTGTGCTACAGTGCTGCTACAAGTTCCATCCCCCCCATCCCCTACTCTCTTAGCTCCTCTACGGTGCAGCACAATTAGGCCCATATTCACCAGCTGCCATTTATTTTCATACAAAATGAAAACTGGTGGCATGTTGATTACTGAATTCTCCAGAGACAAAGGGCCACTACTGGTGTGGTTTCATTTCATTAAGTAGAGTGTGGCGCACAGGATAAATATGTTAGAAATTCCCCCGCATCCCGTCTCCTTCCCCTTCCCCACCATCCATGTTTACCTCAGCCACTCTGTATGCTAAGCAAATCTTGAGGTGTAACAGTTGTGAAATTGGAACAAATTACCTGACATGTTTTGGTTGGAATTATGCAGATTTTGCATTTCCTCTTCGATGCTTGCTGGTAGTCTTTGTGTTGGTTCTGTTTAAAATCGACATAAAGCAAGTATTTATTGGTTGATGGTTGCCAGAATTTTTTGTCATGTAAAATGTGCAGTGCCTCATGTGCAGTAAGGACTCGTACCCAAAGCACAAACTAAATATAATATGGGAGCAAGTAATATCAAATTTAAAAGAGATTAAATCTAGTTGAATCAGCTACCTTCAGAAGTCACCTGACTAGAAGAATCCACCCATGTAATTAAGAGTGTATTCATACCACTAAAGTCCTTTGATTGCTTCATGTTTGGCTTAGACCTTTTTTTTTTGTTCAGTGTTGTTGGTGTCTATAATGAAAAAAAAACCAACACTACATGGGTGACGATCATTGTTCCCCTTGAACAGGAATGATAGAAGCAGAACAGTTCACAGACCCGGAAAAATAGAAAACTTTGGACGTCTGGCATTCTGCATTTCTGTCATGCACATGTGTGCTGTTAGTAAAATTGCAGTACCATTTTAAATGTCAAGACCAAATCATACAACACAGATTTTGTGATGTGACATTTCTAACTTTGGAAAGGCATTGGCATGCTGCAAGTTGAATGAGACTTTCTGCACCCTTGACCCACACAATGCTGGCAGCAGCATCCCTAAACGGAAAACGGTGGATCAGGTACGAGTTCTTTTCAGTACATGCAGTAGTAGTATTGGCAACACTGATGACAAAGCAAAGGTGGGTCGGTAAGTCCAAAAAAACATCCTTTTACTGTAGTTGGTCTGGATCGAGGCTGGTCTGTGTTCGCACCAAAAGCGAACCGTGTCAAAGTTTGTTTGGAAGCAAACCGAGACCATCTCAAAATGTAGGTCTCGGTGTGGTTGTTTGGTTTTCATCAGGGTTTGCTTGAGTGTAGCTACGCCTCCACACAAGGGCCAGAGTAAGGATTCGCTAAAACGGGCCAAATGTATCAGGTGTGAATACATGCTTAGTCTGTTTAAAAATGATTCTGTAAAGGCCCAAGAGAAGGTAGAAAATATTAAAAAACAAACTGCATCATGACGACAAGGTAACACAATAGGGCTAAAGTTGTGGAGAAGGACGGGGAACTGGGTAGAGTACAAGGCAAGATGGATGAAGCTTATAAATGAATTACTTCCGAAGGAAAACTTGTCAAAGGCTGAGAGGAAGCAGACACGGACTTGCAAGGTGTTGTATGGTTTGAGAAGAAGGCAGGCAAGACAGTTCAGCAGCAGAGTGTCACTATATTAGCACAGAGATTTTGATAGAGGAAAGACGAGCCCCCACTTGTTAACCTAGAGTCAGAGTAGAGGTAAAGTGATGAGTCGAGTGGAATGTGTGTGTAACCGTTGGTGAGTGGATGCCCACTTATTTGTGTGAGCGTAGGTGTTGGAGAGGGTCATGGTAAAACATTTCAAGATGGCCCATTAGCTGGCGTGGGCCTGTTCTCTCCTGACACCAGGATTCTTCTCTGCTGACCCTCCCACCACCACCCCCAACCCTCTATAAGCCCCTCTGTCCCAGAGGCCCCCCCCCTCCACAGCCTCATCTTGCCAAGTGTATGGTTCCAAAGCAGTGATGAAGCTGCCTGCGTGTGAAAATATTGAATTGCAAAAACATCCCTGGGTGAGAGGGTGTGTGAATGGAGCTTTCAGCACCGGGGCCGACCCGAGCCTTGTGCTACTGACTGATGGACAACAAATGGCATTTTGTGTCCAGAGCCGGAGAGGAGAGAGGAAAAGAAAGAAAAGGAGGAGAAATGGAGAGAAAGGGGGGAGAGTTTGAAATTTTTCAGGACTCTTCAATTGAGGGTCCTTATATGCAGCTTTCTAATGCCTTATCACATGGCCACATCTGACCTCTGGCCCCTGCTCAGCCAAAGCTGTCAGGCTGCTCCCCAGCACAAAGCCACATAGCCTCAGTGGGCACCACTGACTCCCCGTTTACAGCTGTTTCTCCAAAGGTAATAGGTAGAAGTAATGTCAGTGACCTTCACTTTCCACCACTCTGCAGGAGGGCAAAACTCTTAAGATCCCTTGATAATGTCAAAGGTAGAAGGGTGGCTGTTTTGCCGTATTCACTCCATGTGCTTGGATCGCTTTAGATTACATTAAAGGCAAACTAAACTCTGCACTTTTATTCGTCTTCAGGACGGCGTTCTTTTACAGGCTTCTGCTAACTAAGAAGTAAAATCATATGTTTAAAACAAACATATTCACGGTCTCAGTTGCATTGTATTGGGAATATACCTGTGCAGCTCAACACTATGTTGCTGTCTGGGGGATGTTAGTGAATTTCTGATGTCTCAGAGGACTGACAGGGTCAAGGCATGACTGTACCCTCCTGTCTGGCTTTGCTAGCAAACACAGGCATCTCACTCTGCGTCTCTCCTGACTGGTCTGAGGATACTCCCCCCACCCCTTCCCCCTCCCTTCTTCTTTCTTCTTCTTCTTCTTCCCCTCCTTTTCTGGAACACTGGAGTTTCTCTCCTTCTCTCTCTCTCTCCGGTCTCCTTTGAAAAGATGCGGCGTCTTTGTCCGGCCTGATAAAGGATGCCATAGTTCCCCTTTTCCCCTTCTTTGTGGCCTGGAGGCTGGCGGCTCCTGTAGAAGTGCAAATGGTATCCTCTCGGAGGGGCTATCCCCGCGGGCCCTCGAGGGCCCTCGCTCTCCTCCAGGCTTGGCTAATTACCACCCTGCAACCCCCACCCCAGCACCGCCACCGCCACAGCTCTCTGGTCTTTGGAACCATGGACGGCACATTCCCACAACCAGCACCTGGCCTTCTTTTCTCCTGGGCGGCTTTGAAGGTTGACACCCCAGCCTTACCCCTCCCTCCTTCATCCTCTTCCTCTCTCTGGCCCTACTACACCATCTTTCTTTTTCTCCCAGCCTTTAACTTCCCCCTCTCTCGCCCACTTTTCTCTCTCTCTCTCTGACTCTCATTAGCAAAGGTTTTAAATTGCTTTCTGACCCTGACACACTGCTCTCGTTGGAAAAGGAGATGTCGAAAAGAACATGGAGAAGGAATTGAAATATGTAAGAGGGGCCAGGACAAAGATGTATGTAATGTACTTATGTTTCACATTCTGTACTTTGTCAGCTACTCTGTATTTTATTTTTTATTTTTGGTACATTTGTCTGTACCAGTTCATAAATAGCATTAAGTGTCCATATCCTTTTGACTGTCTATGTCACCAAAAAAATATTTTATTATAATCATATTAACCAATTTAAAATGCTCTGGTTTATAAATCCCAACAGCTGTCACTGCAGATTAATTTGATTTCTTTGCAAGTGTTATGTACGGACACCATGCGCATTTGTGCTAACACACCAGTATCTAATTTAGTTGCATATTTGCGTTTCACTAGCTGCAGGCCTGATCAATAACTTGCCCCTGTGGATTTGACCAATTCATAGCCGGCCTTTCTTGTAGTCTGCTGTCCCCAGCGAGAGCATTTGGACAGCTTTCTGAGGAAAACAAATAGCTCTATTACAAACCGGCGTATCTGTGATGCTCAGCCTCCCAAAGGCAAAGCAGGCAGCATTTATTAATTGAACGTCTTTGGTACAGCTTCACCAGCCATGGGGCAGAAGACAAAGAGATACATGTCAGTCACTAACTTGAATGTTTTCTCGAGACACCAGCTGCAGTTTAATATGTCCATTTTCATGCATTCCTAGTTTTGTATTCTTGTACCTAACACAAACTCAAACATCTGTTCAGCAAAGTGATTACTGCATCCTGTGTATCTACATCACAAAAAGTCAGGCAGAGACGCTGGGTGTTACTGGGTGCTGAGCACACCTAGACCAGTTACACTTGTTTGGCAGAGCTTTATGAATAGCCTCAATATAGGCACTATTTGCACAATATCAACAAATCTAGTTCAATAGAATATGACAGTTACCGAAACATTTTGTGCACATCATCACAATGGCAACAGTTTCCCATTTAGGAATTTGTGATCTTGTGTTAAGTTGTGTTGCAGGTACAAACTGACTAAAGATTGTCTTCATGAGATTCTTTATTACCACAGCAATACTCCAGATTATCACATACTGTATAATGATGGTCTTATGCAAAATCTGTGTATCAACCTGTAGTTATTTATGTATGTCAGCGCAAACCTTGAGAGTAGTATACAGCAAGCATTGAGAAATATTGTAAGCTTATTTTAAAGAAACTTACAATGTCTGAATGAACCAAAGCCCATGGTTGAGTCAACAAACTACAAAACTTTATCTTAATTAAGCAGTTTTTAATGAGATTATTAAGGAAGAAAACATAATTTGACTTCACAGATTCAATAAAGTTTAACAGAGTTTTACCTTTAGAAACACCATTGCCATGAAACATCTTGGATTGGTGTGGATTCAGCCAAGCCCCCGATAGATACACTTCTGAACTTATTTTTTTCTCTGGGACAGGATATCAACAGTAACAACTAAATGATTATTTGTCACTTTTTTGTGTGCGCTAATATATTCAAATTTTTTTGATCTGATCTAGAAAAAAGAGTTTTAAACCTTCATCAGGTCACACTTAAAGACTTTAAAGTTTAAAATATTACAATGTGAACATTTCTTCTGCAGTCTATTTCTAATTGTGCTCATGGACAAACTTTCAAAGTCTTATATCTTCCTCTACTCTTAGTTTTCTCCTCTTCAGGCCTTGCCACATCCTCTGTTTTGAGCACAGAAAAGGAAAGAGGAAGAGCTGGTTTCTCAATTGTGTTTTATGAGAGCCACTTCAGTGGTTTTCGTGTGTCCATGATGACCGTTCCGTTTAAAGTTCCTGAGGTTTCCAGACATGTCAGTTTAGCACTTTTATTAGGGAAGTTATTCCAAACAACACTTTGCACTCTTAACTGAATCAGCTGTCCAGTGACATATTTTGCTTTTGTTTTATGTAGATGTTTATTTGCTCATTGTATTTCAAAAGTGTGTGAAAATGGTTCTGGCCAATTTCTATATGCCTTTGATTCCTTTTGGCAGATATTCGGCTTTCATACACAACAACAAAAAGAGCAGTTGTATGAATTGTTCCACTTTAACTCAGTAGAATTAAACCTTGATGTAACAATTGCCATTCATTCTTATGTTACCTGCCACTTCATCAGAGCTTGACCAGAGAAATAGCTTGTTTTTTTAAAAATAGTTTTATATTTTTGTTTTCCACTGAATTTAAGAAAACTTTGATGCCAAGTTCCTCCGCAGCAAAACAGGAGGCCCCCGACCTAGCACATCTGAGAGTACTTTGGTGCAATAACAGCAAATGTTTGTTTTGTATTGTATGGCACGCTGCTGGAGGAGCACTAAAGCCCCTTCTTCCAGTGCCTAAAGCACCTCTTAATAAAATAGTCAAGAATAACTCCTTTACCTTAATCTTGCCTTCAGATTACTGCGCTTGGGGTGGGAAATTAGCAGCAGGCCCACACGTTTCCCTTCCTTCTCTAAAGCTGCTGCATGGTTTCTCGCAAGCAGGCTCCCCTTCAATATTTCTCTCTTCATCTGTGATTCTGACTTTGCTGCTAGGATTTTTTTTTTACTTTGTGTGTCGTGTTTTGTTGCTTTTGTTCCATTTTGTTGGCTCAGTATAAGAGGTAACTTTTTTTTTTTTAGCCCCTGGGAACAATGTCTGAAGTGAATGTAGCCATTGATAATTGATACAAACTCTTTAAATCTTCTGTGATGAGGTGAAAGTTGGTGCATGTTGACTTTTATAAAGAGACACAGACTATCCATTTGAGGAACTAGGAGTATGTGTGTCCTTTGTACTCGGCAGTGTAACCCACACCTTTACTTTGGTAGCGGCAGCCACTTTGAGCCGGGTTTGTAGTGCTGCCGTCTGATCCTCGTAACCAGAACTGCCCTTTACTGCTTCATGTTCAGTTGCCCCCTTGCCCGCCTGCCATCTGGGTCTGCCAGGAGACACACACTTTCGTTACACACATCATAACCAAGACAGTGCTGGTCAAGCTTAAACCTGTATCTTCTACTTGAAACTACACCTCTGAAATTTAGAAGGGGACTTATAATGCAGTTGCTCAGTGTATGTTTGGATTTTGTTCAAATGGTCAAATTCTTCTTTAAAAGAGTTCTTTGTACAAATAAGGTTCAATTTTGAAGCAAATGCTTTTTCTAAGGAGGCATGTTGGGACATTTTAAGAGTTTCTTTAGGCAATGATTGAAAGCAAGGCTTGAACAAGATCACAGGAAGGCCAAATGTATGACATCAAAGTTATTCTGTTTTATCATTTTAATCTGTCAATCCATGTTTGTTATGAAACATGTTAGACTTGTAAATTTCAGAGTTGAGAGAGGTTTCTACACTCCCTGGGGAAAGCAAATGTTACAGTAATGCTAGCTACCTCTATGGGTGAAAAATATAAAAAAGGTATAACATTCTTGTAAAATTTAATTATTGGCTGCTCTCAGCTGGAAGGTTAACAAAGACATTTTGAACAGAGAAAGACATTTTGAGTACTGTTGTACTCAAAGGGAAACTGGAATTGGCTAAACCCATACTGGCAGGTCAAAGCTTTACAAACAATGAGCATAAAACCAACCATCTGTCCTCCTTTGAGTAATTTATCACAACATCACTACATAGCTTCTTTTTAATTCCCCTGGTCTACATGTATCCATTCAAAATTAAGCTGCAAAATAAAAGTTTAATGTTTTAAAAATGGTTTGTGGTTCCAAATGGCATTTGATTTAAAGAAAGTGTGTTGCTCTGTAATTATTCCTTTCAGCTGTGTGAAGAAAGTACTAGCAATGAAGGCCATAGTAGTCTGTCTTAAAACTTAATCCAGCATTAAACTAACATCAAAGCCTTGAAGGAGTATCTAAATTACATTCCTGGGGAGATAACATTTCCGAGCAGAGGGCACTGCTGGTTTTCTCTATCAGGGATTCTAGTTGATACTTTGATCACTTCCTACTCTCTTCATACCTTCACTGAGAGTGGAGATCACATCACAGGTGGACACACACCGGACACACACCCACACACACCCGTACGCATACACACACATGCAACCGGCCCGTGAGCCAGTGTCAGGTGTAGCAGCGGGACAATGGCGGGATGCTTAGCAGCAAGTCAACACGGTGTCTGTGACAGTGACAGCGGGCGTGCGCACATCAAAGCTGCTCCTCTCCTTTTATACCATACAGTAATGAAGTGTGTCAGGATGGTGTGACTGGGTGGTTTAGCAGCTATATTGAATCTCACTTTCTCTACAAAGATTATGTTTCTACCAGCGTTCCGTAGGAGTAAGTAGAACTTTCCTGTTGAAGTTGAATTTTGTTGAACTTTCTCCTGACTAAGTTACAGCTGAATCTCTGTCTACCTTCAGCCCTCAGAGTCCAGATAGGGCTGCAAAAAGGTGAATCAGAGCATCTGTGGATTTCCATACCAATGTTTGAACAGTTAAACTTTTCATTTTTGCATGACATTGTGGTTTACATAAAATTACAGGAACAGTTCCAGGTCAGTTCAGCTTCCATCAGCTCATACCCCTAACTGTGTGAAAGCTTTGTTTCCATTTTTTACACTTAAATTAATATTTTTGTTTCCATTGCAAATGGGTTAATTTCCCATGGTGGTAGTTTAGAAAATGTATAAAATGTTTAAAGCCTGCAGTTTAGCTTAATTTGTACATTGTTCTTTGAAAATGTTATTTTCAAAGAACAATGAAAAACAAAGAAAAACAAAGAAAAACCGAGTTTTTTTTTTATTCCAGTATTTCTGTGTCTGATGTGCATTTAAACCATTTTTCCAACTTAGAGTTTTCTTTCACTGTCTTCAATGACTTTTCTAACCGCTCCAGTGATGAGCCACAAACCTACTAACTCTTTCTAGTATTATAGCCACATTTTCACAGTTTTAGATTACATTAAGTACATTGTTAAAATAAATTCAAACTATTAGTTATCACAGCAGGGCTGAAACTTTCCCATGATTGGTCTGGATTAACATTAATTCAAAGTCAGGTATGGAGCAACCAAAATTTAGACAAAAAGTCAAGTGTCCTGGTCAAACGACTTCTTTAAGGTATTTCACAATATTGTTCATTCCATCCTTACTTTCTTTGTCTACCCATTCTAAGGCTTATATGATGTTTTGAAAGGGGCTTTAAAATATAGAGCTATTTATCTAGTTTTGTAAAAATAAATGAATAGAATTTTATCAGTATTACTGTAACTAACATCTTAAGTCTTTCTTGCAAGAAAATGACTATTCTCAAGAACGTTTGTACTATTTCTTATCTTGATTAAAAGTTATTGTTCAGGTGCTATGGATAAAGATGAATGTGTTTTAAGTAAAAGTGATTTATGTAGTTATTTATTTATTACTTGTGTGTATGTGTCTGAATGCTCTGAGTCAAAGAAGAGATGGCTGTCTTTAAGTGGGAAAGAAAATCATGTATGACTTTGCAGAAGCAAGGAATATACTGTATGATGGAAGTGGATAAACATAAGTTTATTTACAGCATACTCATTAAGTGATGGGAGTGTAAGCAGGGTTGGAATGTTAAAAATTTTTTTTAAAAAAGCAGAGTATTTATTTTTAAATGTTGCAGGTGCCCACTCACAACTTATTGTTTTTTTTTGATGACTCTTTTACCTTAAAGAGGCCGATTTATGTTTCTTTCTCGTCTCCCTCCAGAGGCTAGGACTGAAGTGGATCACTTGTTTGAGCTGGGTCTTGTGGTGGTGACTTGTGGTGACACATTAATTGAGCGGTTTCTCCAAAGAAAAGAAAGTAAAATTTGACGATTGGGCCCGCGGTGTGTTTGCAGAGCTTTGAAAATTGGTTTTGTTTGGCCAGAAATCTCTCAGGTGTTTATTTACACAACATAATGTTTCGAACGCCGACCAGCTACCCCATCCATTCTGTATGCATGTTTCCGTATCTGCTTGTGTACATGCGTGGTTCCGTTTAGCCGGTGTTTGCTCTCATATGAACATGCCATCTGTACTGTCCAGTATGTGTTTGCATGTGAGCAATAATGGCGGAGGGACGGGGAGAAACGGAGGAGATAAGGTAAGCAAGACGCTTCCGCATAGGTGTAGGCGTCCTTGCTGTCCGTCTCATGGATTATTGACAACATTTATTCACACTAGGCAGCAGTCATTAAGTTAAGCAGACACAGTCTAAGTAAATGTCATGTTTCAATTGCTTCCCTTCCCAGGTTGCATTTTTATTTTTTTTTCATAAGAATTTGTCAAAGATTCAGACTTCACATTATTGAGATTTATTTGTTGGAATCAAGTGTTCATTTAATGAATTGTGGCATATTGGCTTCCAAAGTTTTTCTCAATGACCAATCAAAAGGGTTCTGCTGCTTTCTGAGTGTGTTAGTGTGTTTATTTGTGAAATGAGCTCACGATTGTGGCAGACCTGACCAGTGGTGAGCACAATCTGTCAGTGCTATAATTTACACACTTGTGTAATGTTTTCCTGTTACTACTAAGTCGAGTGCTAGGTCCGATGAAATGCACAAGCTCATGCACGAACACACACAGACCGACACAAAAGACTGTAAGTGTGTTGTTTGTTTCCTCAACCGCAGGCCAAATATCCGCTATCCAGTGAGAAAGAAAAAAAAAAAAAAACAGAAATTGCTCCTTCTGCCTTATCTCTGAGCACTGTTTCCAGGACAATTGCTGTTTTACTTGGCACTACTGTGAAGCTGAAATAGTAATATGAGCAGATCAGTCTGAAGGAAGGACTGGAAGATAATATTTTTACTCTGTTTTTGCTCCTCATTTGTTTTACAGATGATTCCAATTTAAAGAGAAAAATGATTATGCTTGTTTTCCACAGAAACATAATCATGTAGGATTTAGGGGGAGAAGTTTTGGTTTTGACTTAAAACCAGTAACATTTCTTGCGTCGCTTATATTCTATAAAACTGAATAGAAGTAAAAGTATGACAGTGATTCAAATTCAACTGATTACATACAGAGAAACAACTCAATATGATACATTTTATGTTATTTTATGACTTAAAACTAATGAAAACCTGAAATTCATTTTTGTAGTAAAGCAAATAATTTTGCAGAATACAAATACAAACAAACAAAAAAACATCTTTTAACAGAAATCATTTTTGTGGCATACGCAATCAGGGGAAGGTAGTGTAGGCATGGCATTTGTCTATCAGAAAGTCAGAGACCCTCCAGGAGGAAGGTAAGGTACTAAAGGCATTTGCTAAAGAATTTGGGTGTTTACAGAGTGGTGTAATCAAGAATATTAATTGAAAGCTTGGTGGAAGGAAAACATTGAAAAAAGTAACTGAAAGACCAACAAAGGCATTCATAATCAGAGTTCAGCTGATTATGAATGCCATTCAAAAGTTGAGGACTCATAATCCATGAACTGTAACTGGAGCCAGAGCTTTCAGAGCTGCCACACAGACACATTCAGGACACTGGCTACAAGAGTAGTCAATGTCCTGAATGTTCCTAGCAACTACAGTGTTGTTAGGTTACTCCCAAACTACAGGCAACATCAATGTCTATCCTGAGCTAAGGACAAAAACAACAAGACTGTTCATGAGTTTATTTAGCAGCAAGACCTTTCACCTACCCTCAGTGCAAGAGGTACCTGGATTGATGACTACAGCATCAATGTGACTGATTGGACTAACAACCTTTTTTAAAAAACAAGGATACAACAATGGAGAGCAGCTCAAGGCTGCTATCAAATGGTATATTTAAAAAGTTCAGCAGCTCTACAGGCTGATCACCTCCAACCTACTATGCATTCATGCAAATTGAGCTCTGACCTAACCTTGACTCAGATGGAGTGTAGGATACATATACTGTGTAGTACAGCCTTTTAAATTATTTGAGTATTTCTAAATTTGAATCTGAATGAACATAGTTTTCAATGGCTCTCAATTTGTCTGTAGTCAAATCCATTTTTACTGTCTAAAATAATATTTTTATTGTATGGGAAGAATTTATTAGTGGTAAGAGGAAATCATTAACTAAGTGAAATAAACACTTGAATAAAAATGAGCTTCACTTTTTGAATTTAATTACTGAAATAATATTTCAACAGTATTCTTATGTATTGAGATGTGCCTGTATCGGTTTGTTCAAAATAACTATATGCAGTACTGCAAACCCATCCATGACTTGCCTCCTCTGCACAGCTGCTTCATTTGAAAAAGTGGAAGAAGGATTCAGATATATTAGCTGTGTGTAATGAAGTAATCTTCAATCATTCTTTCTTAGGATTAAGCTTAAGTATTAATATTAAGATTTATCTTCCTCCACGACCCTCTGCCTTGATTCAATTATCGTCATCTCTCTCCCACTTTCTCTTCCTCTGGCGATCTCCCTATTTGCCCTTTTGCCGTGGATCCGTTTCCAATTGAATGCAGGTCATACTTTGTGTTTCTCTTTGTCATGACAAGGTTTCTCTCGGTGAGTGGAGGCTCCCTTTCCACTGTGGTTTAATTAGATCTGGTAAGATGGGAGGAAAGGATGAGGGGGGAAAAAAGGGAGGTGGGGGGTAACCAGGTAAATGTGGGGTCACACATAGTTTAGAACGAGATACCTTATTGTCTACATTTCCCCCTTTTTGGGGGGAAAATTTAATTTGTGTGGTCCCTCCTCCTCCTTCTTGTCTTTGTAATGTGTGTGTTTGTTTCTAATCTGAACCCTTTTGAAGTTTGAAAGTTCCTCTTGCCCTTCCACATGTCTATGTCACCCGGACCCCTCCATTCCACGACCACCACCTTATCTCGCTCCTCAACTTTCAGACATACCTCATTACCTGAGGCTGTGCTGAGTGGCGGCTAATCAAATTGACTCTAGTTTTCTGCCATCAGAGGAAATCCTGGCCATTGGGGGGTCACTGGTTCAACTCCAGGCTTCACGAATAGTACAAAACTCACCAGAATTTTCTGGATAAAATCAACTGCACAGTTCTAAGATTTTTGTTGTTGTTGTTGATTTGTGATAACCAGATTTTAAGCTCCTATGGAAACATCTTCGGATTTCTTTTAAAGAACTACAGCAACATCCTTTTTTCTGCTTTCTACTGTAGTGAAGTGTAAATTGACCAATCTTACTAATGAAATGGTAAAGCAAAATGGAACAATGATTTGTTTTAATAATAGCTCTAAGCTATTATAATCAATCAATCAATCGATCAATCAATCAGTTATTGATCAGAACTGCTTTCTGTATGAAAACAAAACCTAAGCTAAACAGGATTATTTTCTACAAACTTATGCACAAATAAGCTACGGTGGTGTTCAACCTTATGCTCAAGGGAAAAGAAAAAATCTTATTTGCTATGTGTTAAATTTCTAAGACATTTAATCATTTGCAGGAACTCTACAGGAGCCTTTAGCTACATTCTGTTGTGATCAGTGATTAATTGTTTACATCTGGGCCAGATGTGCGGCGTGAGAGAAAACGGGCACTTTTACATCGCTCTGCGGTAAAACAGGATTTTAAAATCATTTTAAAACGCATCAAATACTTACAGGGTTGACATTTTAAAGTGTCAGATATTGGCACAGTGTCATTTTGGGGGGATTAGCAATAATAATAGCAGTCGCTGTCTGTACTGTATGTAGAGTTAAGATTTTCTGATTCAACATATCACTCAAAATTCAGAATTGGACTCTTCAAAAAAAGATAAAGCGGCACCTTGCAGTTGGGCTACTTCCAGACAGGAAGCAACATGCAGTGCTAAAGTCTGCCTCAGAGTTCAGGAGATGGACACACACCTAGAAATTTGGCTGAAATACAACAATTCTGGTAGCTTTGATGAACAGTTTATTTTGTGTGTTTTCAGGCTGTAATAATTCTCATATTATTCTTCTTTTAGAATTATATTATAAATACTACTTTTTGTACTTGTTTCAGTCTATTTGCCCCATTGTCTGATTTGTAAATAAACGTTGCATCAACTCACTTGGATCTATCCAGTCAGTCAGCCATGCGGAGGAGAAAGAGTACATACATCTGAATCTGAATGTAAATTAATAAATCACCATATACCCAAAACATAGACGCTGATATAAACTAGCAAAAAATGCCTTCTTATGCCACTCAGGAATTGGGTATAGACACGTGTGCTTGCGGCATATTGTCTATGTAAAAGAACAAATTTTCTAAGTTCTGTACTGGAAGTGTAAAAAAACAATATAATTTTCAAAAAACTTTTATCAACAGAAAACATATTTTTTTTGTAAAGAAGATAAATAGCTAATAAAAAAAAACAATAACATAATGTAGGTTTTACCATTGCCGTGGGAGTTTGCAAATTCAGTTTACATGTGTTTTCTAGAATAGAAAAAATCTCCTATCGATCTATTGAAGGCGCTTTGGCAGCAGGACGCATCGCAAGCAATCCTGTACTTAAGAGGAAATTTTTTTTAATTTTGTAGTTTCTGTGATTATTCTTTGAATGTGTGGGCTAAATTGGGATCTATCCAGGCTTTCTTTCAACACTGAGGAGCGACAAAAAAAGGATCCTCTTTGGGGATTAGAAGCGTAACTTGAATAGCCAAAAGGCAACCTTTGATGCCTAGAATAAAATACATTTTCACCTGTTATTAGGCAGTATAGTGAAAAAATACAAAAAATAAAAACCTGAGGTACCCCATTAACAACAACAACAACAACAAAAAACTCAATATGTCAGTGCAGATAATTTCAGAGAGACAGAAAGGAGTCTGTTCGCAGTTGGCAGGTTTGGAGTGTGAACATCTTGAGGTTAGCCTTTGGCCAGCTTTGGAGAAGCTGTGAATGAGGCCTTTCTGATGACCGCTCCTATGCAAATTCTCATTACGCTCGTACACATATTCAGGAAAAGCGTGTTCACGTAGCAACCCTCGTCCTCCACACGTCTACGCACACACACACGCACACACATCACTTGTTGATGCACATGAGGTTGGAGGCAGGGAGCTGCAGCTGTTGAAGCAGCCAAAGGGATCAGTTGGTACACTTCAACAGCTTTAAAACTAGCTAAGTGAGCAGGTTTTGAAGGGTGCTGTCTTTGTTATGAGTGTCGGTAGCCATTTGCTGAGTACTTGGGTTTCCAAAAGGGAATGCACAGAAGTTGATAAAGTGTGAGCATCTGTGCAGTTGTACATTGGTTGTCGGGGAAACATGTCGCATTTTAAATTACTTTGAAAGATAGTTGTGCATTTTTGATTCACAGAGTTGAATGCGAACATCATTGTTCAGGGTATTTACATTCTGCTGTCATCAACATGTGAATATATAACTGATCTTATAAGAACAGACATATTTATGGTGATTTGTGATGGCTTTAATGTTCTCATTTGAAGCGGTTTCTTTTACATTAGAGTTTGTGAACAGCCAGCTCCTATTCACAAACAAAAACATTTCTAGTATGGATTGTTGAACCGGCTTTTAACTCTAAATTGAAGAAACATGCAGTAAAATATATTCTGTAATTTATTTATTTGTTATATTTAGTTAAAAAGAAGAAATATATGTATACAGTATATATATATATATATATATCTTTAATGCATTTTTGTGTCTCTCATGGTATGAGGTAGGCAGTAGCTTGAAGGGTCTTGCCTAAGGGCCCAGACTGGATTCGAACCCTGCCCTCTCGGGTGATATACCGATGCCTTATCTATTGAGCTATCCAGCCAGCCTGGACTGGCCTGGATATTTTAAAGACTGCAGTGCAGTCTTTAAAATATATAGGAAATACAAAAAATATGAAAATAGTTATATTTTTAAAATATATATTTTAAAAATTTTAAAACACTAAATTATTGAAAGAAATCGATCTGGTTTAGCGTCATTGTTGTTTTACGGCAAGTTCTACATGTGTGTTGTGTTAAATATATTTGAATGTATGCATTAAACATTCATTAAATACATTTAAAAAAATGTTAAACTATATGTCTCTCGACCAGCTAATTTAGCAAACTTGGTTTTCTTTTCCTTCTCACAGAAAATTTTGTGAAAATTTAAATGGGTAAATAACTGGACAAAAAAAAAATCAACAATTTTCTGTGACCAAGCAAGTTTTATATGAATGTTTTCCTTTTTGAGGTTGTGGTAATGATGTTTGTGACGGATACTTCCTCTGACTAGCCTTCAAGGCTGTGGCAGATTGGAGTGTGACATAAACTTAGGCTCCCAACTTTTTTATATCTGCACAAAGAGAGCATCCTTGTGTTCTATATGTGTGTTCTTTGGCACGAGGCAGCAATAGGACATGCTATCTTGGGTTTGCGTCCTCCGGATCTGGCTTCATGTTGACCTCTCACCCAAATTAAACTTCAACAGTTCTCTACCTCCCCCCCCCTTTCCCTCAACCTCTCTTTCCGCTGCCCACTGCCAGGCACTTTTGTTTTCACATGGTCGACTTCTCAGGGAACACGTTCATATTTGTGGCTTTTGGGGTTGGCAGCAGAGTGTGCTGTGCCTGTAAATCTTTTTTTCCTTCTTCTCTCTCACTCCAGCTTACCCAAGTACCCAAATTGAACTGTTTGGTCACTTCCTGTCATCTCCCCGCTTAACCATCACCCTTTGCCAAGGTTGCCAATAGTGTCATAACTTTTCCTGTGGTCCATTTTACTCAGAGTTAAAATTGCCTGTGCTTATTTATGAAGAAAAAAATTGCCTCACCATGAAGGAAATCATTAAAAACATATTGAATGTATGTATAAACATGATAGACAGCATTTTGGAGATTTTGGGCAGTGTTTGGTTCCGGAGGAACAGTTTTGTTTAAATGACCTACAAAGCATGAGCAAACATTTTGGTCTTATTAAGTAGCCACAGAGCTGTTAGTGTGAGCACATGTTTGAAGGAAACCGTCGAGAAATGGCCTGGCTCGTCCACAGCGTGTTGCTGGACGTGGGAGCGAGGATGGGAAACTCAGAAGGAGCCGGAATGAGCAAGATGGTTATCTGAAGTGAGGTCAGAAATGAAACATGTCATAGCAAATTACAGCCATGATGTTTGAATTACTCCCGGCTGCTTCTTAAGACTCTGATTTCAAAAAGAAAAAAAAATGGATGCAGATTGTATACCGAGTAGACAGGTAGATGCAAACTGAGTGAAACTCTGGGAACAAAACGAAGAGAGATATTTGGAGACCAAGGGACGTTGGACGACACAGAAAGGAAAATAATGAGTTAAGTTAGCAGGAAAGAAAACTGTGGGATTGAGAGTGAAACTAGACAGAGAAAATGAGTTTTTTCTGGAAAAATAATGTGAGTCATAAGCCAGCTAAGGAATAATGATGATGATGAGAATGATGAGAAGAAACCTTGGACTCATTCGTGCACACAGCTAAGTTTGGGGCATCATTTACCAAACTACTGGAGAAGGGCCCCTGAAAATGTGTGTGTGCGTATATGCAATAATAACCACATTCCCTAAGCATCTTCTGCCACCAACGCCTGTTTTTGTAGCTGGGAATAGGGAAGGGCTTCCTCGTTAGGGAGACTATTTCAGAAGATGGGAGAGGAAAAAGAAAAAAGGAGGACTTAAGGGGCGCAGGATGACTAGACGAGGTTGTGCAGAAGGACAGAGAGCCCGCAGGCTCACTGACTGGCCCATCCAATCACGGAGATGAGCCAAGGATTTGGTTTTTCCCTGAGAAAATGGCCTCCTGAGATTAAGCTTCCCGGACAGGATTTCACAATTCTTACTGAGTGAGAAAGCATCTTGAGGAGTAACAGAAACAGCGATGTTAGACAGTTGACTAACAATCATCGCAAACAGTGCTGCGCAAAAGTATTCACACCTGTTGAATTTTGAAGTGGAAAGGACGTGATTGCTTTTAACAAAACAATCGACAGTGTGGCATGCTATGTATTCAGCTCCCTTCACAAATGCAGAGAACACAGAAGTAATTAGCTAATAGAAACTGAAGTGCAATTTGAAGTTTAAGTATTCCAGCGATATTTGTCTGTACAGGTTTGTTAGAGAACATTAGTAAACAAACAGCATCATGGGTCTCAAGGAACACATGGGACGGATCAGATATGAAGCAATGGAGAATTTTATAATAGGGTTCGGTTATAAAGCAAGAACCCAGGCTTTGAACATTTAACAGAACACTCATTTAAGACTGGAGAAAGTATGGAAGAACTGCAACTGTACCAAGACATGGCCGCTCATCTAGATAAGAAAATCAATAACCAGGCAAGAGGTCTGGAGGAGCTGCGGATGTCAACAGCTCAGATAGGAGAATCCACTGATTGAATAGTTGCTGGTTGTTCACTCCACAAACCTGTCCTTTATGGATATTAGGGCTTTTCTGGGAGGGTGGCGAGTGTAAAGCCATTGTTGAAAGAAAGCCGTAATAATTCCTATTTTCAGTAAGATGAAAGCTACTTATGGGAGACAGAACATTGAATATGTGCTCTCCAGAGAAGAGACCAAAAATATTGGCTCATTGGCTTCCATACACAATGATGAAGCTCTTACACTATGCACAAAAGTCAGGACTGGTAGAGGTTTACCTTGCGGCAGGTCACTAACCTTATGCATGCAGCCAGAGAGACAAGGTAATGGTTTAGACCAAAGCCTTTTCATTGGTTTGGAAGCTCCTCTCAACATCTGGACCTAAATCAAATCAGGAAGCTTTGATGTTACTTGACTGATCTTGAACTATTTTGTAAGACAGAACAATTGATTTCCTCGATGTGCAAAGAGACACATCCCAAAACATTGCAGCTGTAATTGCTTCGAAAGGTGGTACTTAAAGTGTTTTTCCAAGTAACTGAATACAAATTCAAGTAA
The DNA here is from genome assembly GCF_002775205.1 of Xiphophorus maculatus. Taxonomy (NCBI): domain Eukaryota; kingdom Metazoa; phylum Chordata; class Actinopteri; order Cyprinodontiformes; family Poeciliidae; genus Xiphophorus; species Xiphophorus maculatus. The sequence continues at coordinate 10,975,989 of NC_036443.1, read as the reverse complement.
CAGTTTTCTCGTTTTTGTAGAGGAAGCATTAAATGTAAACCACGTCTCACTTTTTTTCTACTTTGTTTTGGTCTTTCACATAAAAGCCTCCAAACTCATTGAACTGTGTTTGTGTCTAACATAATAAAATGTGGAAAAGGTTCAAAGCATACGAATACTTTCGAAAGGCACCGTAACACGTGAAAATGTAACCTGAACTATTTTTATATTTACACCTCAGGAGTTCTATACTTTCAGTCACATTTATTTTCTCACTGTGTCTCATATTTGCTCTCTGCTTTTTGTCGGACCGAGCTCGAGACATCACGCAAACGCAAATTATATGTCTTTAGGTGTTAACGCTCGACAAAAACTCAAAAAGAAAAATATCATTTCGGCATATTGTGTAGCCACAAACATGGGAATTAAGTGTTGCAATCAAACACAGAGAATGGAAGCAGTGCAACACAAGCTGGGGTTAAGCTGAGCTGGTAATCTGCTGTTCAACAAAGAAATGCCTTTTGGAGACACGTGTGCTGAGCTGTATGTCTGTGCCCGTAAGTGTGTGTTTGTGTGTGTGCTTGGCTATGACTGTGTATTTGCATGCCCACACTGTAAGGATCTCACTCTGCGTTTGTATTGTGTAGAGGTCTGCCGCAGTGTAAGTCATGCCACCATAAACATAAGGGGGACAGGCGTCTTTGAATAGCATCGGTGTGTGTTGGAAGAAGTCGGGCGGTGAATCCATCATGTTACCACTGACAGGCCCTGCAATGGGAAATAAATATTTACTTTAAGCTTCCCCAAATCACATCCAGAGATTCTTCCTGGCGCTGTGAATCTCTTCTTTCAGCCCTTCCTCGGTTTCTAAGCCTCCGTTTGTGACAGTCAACATGTTTGTCCTTGCCTATGTATCTTTTTCTCTACACGTTTGCGCGGACATTGAGACTTTCATTGTCGGGTCGACAAAATGCAAAGAAATGTAGAATGGAAATGCTCATCTTGATGTGGAGCACCTTCAGTGTTTCCACCAAAAATAAAAAGGGGGTCTAAACAGACCAATCACATGAATACACACACTCACACACACGCCGACAGGGGTCAGCCGGAGATATTCATCTGGGATTTCTCATGTCAGACATGGACCATGTCTCTCTCTTCTGTAATTATGGCAGTATTTATTTTTTCAGACTATCCCACTGAGTTAGGAGCGTCCCGCGGTGTGGTTTGGAGATGGAAACACACAACATTTGAGCGATCCCTCTTAACAGAAAAAAAAGGAGCATTGCACACTGGCTTGAGATTGCCAACCCATAATTCAAACATTTAATGTAATATGAGATGTTTTTTTTTTCTCTTAAGGATGTGTGATGTGTATTAAATGTGTGTGTGATAGTTGGTTCCCAGCTGTAGACACAAGCAGGCTAGTAGTGAACTGATACCATAATGCCCCATTCCATCACATAACACTTATGACCCACCCATAATGCCTGACTTTGTAGCAGAATTTGCAAGTGTGACACATATGTAAACCCAAACATACAGTATTTCATAGAAATGCTGTTACACACAACTTTAGTATTTGGAAAGTGGTGACTGCCATTGTTTAAACAATTTCCTTATTCATGTAAAAAGTCTTCTAACTCTGTAGTGAATACTTATTCAATGTCATAGGATTTTTAAAAATCAACATTTCTCATTTGTTCTGTTTTACCTCTCATGAGAGTTTCCAAAATGCAAGGCATGCTCTAATGTGGCACTTCTAGTAGTTTGAGCGGTCACTTTCATTGGTTATGGTTGATGACATGAGCAAGACCAACTGGACTCCATAAATCCATTACTTTGTTCAACCCACATTTTATAATAAGTGAACAGTTACAAAACATACATCATTCGGTTTCTTAAATAATAGTTTTTTTCTTTTCTTTTTTTGTCTGACATCAGATGTCATAGTCCATTATAAAACCTACTATGAGAAATGCTATGTTTAGCTCTATCACAGCACTGACACACTCAGTTTCAACAAACATGGATCAAATTAGTTTTATTAAAGCAGAAAAGCCCCTACTGATGTTAAAAACAGCATTTTTAGCAATTGTTTTGGTTTTGAGGCATGTACATCAGCAAAAAATTACATAAATATATAAAGTAGCTTATAAAAAATACTACCTTAATTACAATCATTAGAAGTGCTACTTTTGTTTTTTTTCAACCAGCCAAATCAACAGTGTGCAGCAGCAGGTCGGGAAGTTGTGCTGCTGTTACTTCTTGCTCTATACAACCAGAGAAAACGTTTGTTACTCCAACACTTTTTCTGATGTATCATTTAAAGGCAGGCATGGGAAACTCTAGCAGTTTTGAAACTGTACCTTTTAAAAAAAACAACCTTGACATACATCCCATTAACCGACTCATGCTTATTTTTTAATGTCATTCATTGACCTCATATTTTCTCGAGGTTCTGCTGTAAGCTTCTTTTTGGTAAAACGTAGCTTTCTTTTGTATTGCCAATGCATTTCTGCTTAAGATGAGTAGCTGTTAAAAGTTAGTGACTTGTTGCAGTTGATGAGTTTCCTTAGACGGAAAAATAAATTACCAATTTACATACAAAACTGAACTTGACTGCACTGTATTGTACATGGAGTAGATCACAATGATTCTGAGCTTTCAAATATATACACTAACTGATGCTATGACTGCATGCTATATGATGAGTTATAATATGTTCTTATCTGTTATTTTAGATTTTAAAACCTCAAATACCAATACAAATATTTCATGAGTTTATTTTAGTGCTAATACCTTCATCGTCACTGAAAAGAAAAGTGGCTGAAAGCACAAGTACAGAATCACTTGACAACCTTCCTGCTGTAATCTTCAGATATATATATCAGATATATATATATATATATATATATATATATATATATATATATATATATATATATTAGCTGTATTTCACAGGAATCATGAATACTATCTCATGCTGCAGCACATTTCTCTGAAGAGAACCTTGTTGTTTTCTTCAGACTCCAGACTCATGATATTTTGATTTGACTCACATTCACCAGATCTTAGAGTTTTATTTATAATCTGTCTCTTTTTAAGTGCTCTAACAATTAAATGTGATGAGCCATGCAACAGCAGAAAATTTTGTTGGCTTGCTACAGCTGTTTATTGTCTCTGCTAGTTTACTTATCCAAACCACACCCCAATCAAAATCCTGCCAGTTCTTGAGATTAGCGTCTCTTTATTACCTTTCTGATTTTCCTCTGTGTTATGCCAGCTATGGTCATTAGACCGCTCTGTGTGTGTGTGTGCGTGCTGGGGCGTGTGCGTGTGTGTTCATGAGTGTCTTCCCAGTTCAGAGAAGTCACCGCCTGTCCTTTGCACAATGAGAGAACTTAGCAACCATTTACTGCTTTACATCTCCCATTCTCCGTCTTTCTTGTTTCTGATTACGCTACTTATTACCAGACAAAACCCTTATATTCTTGCTGTATGCCTTCAGGCTTACCTCCGAACTTCTTCTTTTTTCCTCCTTTGCTGAAATAAAAAGAGAAAACATCAACAACATTGCGATAGTGACTCATGTTCAATTAGTCTGTAGTGCTAATCAGCAATCGTCGTGGGAAAAGCACAGAGGGATGCAGGCCCGATGTTGGTTGTTGGAGTTGGAAAACCAGCTTTATTGTCCGCCGGAGATTAAAGTCTCCGTAAAGGCAGCATTGTCCTCTGACGGGGATAAATCTTCCTCCTCCCGTCACTCAGGGGCTGAATTCAGTTCTCCTCAACCCTTCCTAAAAGAGAGGCTTATCTCCCACTCAATAGCTTGTTGCGCTACAAGCCAGGCAGGAATGCACCGGGTTGTATCCCTGACACCCGCTCGCTGAGTTAAAAAGGAATTAGGGTCTGAAAAAGAGAGAGTGAGGGAAAGTGGGCGCCTGAATCGTGACCTCTGTTTTGCCAGAGGATGTGCGCTGGGAATCAGATTGAGGCACAGATAGACTGACGGAGAGAGAGAAAGGATTGCGGGGCAGAATTGATTGACTGCTGCCGGCGGTAGGGGGGATTGAAGCCAGAGCATGAGAATAGAGGCCTGCTCAACTGCAACACTGAGGTTGCGAGCAGCATGGTAAACTACTGCACCATTCTAAGGACGAACAGAGGAGCCACAGCGGAAGAAAGCACTTGGTAACTCCTCGAATGCTGTCATGATGCCACCTTCACACCTCCTTCTCTTCTTTAGCCTTCTGTTTTTGTTCTCTATTGCTACAGCAGCATCTCTCACTGCAGTCCGGGGGGCATCACCAGTTGCTAAGACCCACTCCTCTGCAACACTTGGACACCCCACAACTGCTCCAAACAGACTCAATTCAGAGCTCAAGAAAAGGGATAGACATATAGAGAGAAAGGATGGCTGGCAAATTAAAAGAACTTGTGCAGACTTAGACCCACAGCTCGACTCTGTGAGGGCCAGGGAAAAAACAAGCGTTGCGCCCCTATTTTTCACCTCTTTAGTCCCCCTTTCTTTTTCTTTCACGCTTCCCTTTGGGAGATATCTCCGGGATTTAGACACAAAAAGAAAGCAGGATAAATTGACAGTCGGAGAGGGGTGGATTGATATAATTTCCTGAATGTCTCCTCAATTCCCCATTTCTCTCTATAGAAAATTTAAACACAAGACCCTCACTGCAGTTTGTCTCTCCTTTATCTTGGTAACTACATAAGAAATAGAGAAACAATATTTATGTGATTTGAAAAACTACCCATATTCTACACATACTGTAGTTTTACCAGCTGCCTGTTTCCCTTCACATTCCACCCTTTAAATTTGTCCTTTACCCCCCTAGTGACATGGCACCACTTAATGATGCGGCTTACACCTGCTTACAGGATTAAATTGATTAGTATGAAACAGGAATCGGTTGCAGAGAACCAGAGAAAGAGGTGGGGGCTCAGGAGAAAAACTGAAGCAGAAAAAGGGCATGAATAAGCTGCTTGGAAGACCATGCACATGTTCTAGCAGATACTTCAGTGGGTGATCTATTATGGAAGGGAAGATGGATTATTTTCCACATACAAAACAAGTTTGGTTAAAGAGACAGGTTCTCTTTAGTGTGTGACAATATTGCCTCCTGAGCCATATTTAGGTTTTCACTGTGTGAGTTAACTGCTTCTGTTGTTCTAAAGCAAATACTTCATCTTCATTTATAAAAAGAAGGATCTTTTATTAAATCATTTTCAAATGTTGCCCAGCTTACAGCAAAAGCAGTTTTCTTTAAAAAACTAAACAAATCTAAAAGATGTACAAACTCTTTTCACGTTGATAGCACCAAATTAACTTTGAAAAACGGTTACCTAATTAGTGGACACAATCAACCTGTGTGCAAATTATTTTGAGTATCAATGCAGATCTTCTGTCAAGGCCTTAGAGGTTTGTTGGAGAACATTAGGGAACAAACATCATTAAAGACGTAGGAACACATGAATTTGAAACTATGGAAAAAGACAAAAATTAAACTAAATAATTTCCCATTGTCATTATGAAGTTTAGGACAATTTTTTTTAGCAAAACCTTTTTGGTGAGCTCACTCCAGTTTACCTAGTGTACATTGTTTTATAGAACCTACATCAAGATGGATGTATAGAACAGCACAGACCACAGCATAGACTGTGCTGTCCTCAGTCATCTGTCTCATTTCTCATGACCTCAGTCGTCTCCGTATCCCTCTATTTCTGTCTCTCCCGGGCAGCTATAGATGTGCGGTTAGAGGCCTGGATCCATCATGATAAGCACTTGCAGATGGGTCTGAATGAGCGCCATCATCCCAGCACACTGGGCTTGTTTTCTTTTTGAAGTTTACATGACACTGTGCTTGTGTTTGTACGTCGGGATCTACAAAGAGACAAAATGAGATCGGTAGGTGTATGGAGACAAACAGTGCGTCCCTTCATGTAGAGCATGTCAATCATGCTGCCACAGGACTGACAACGTTAGAGTTTTGTTTGAATTGTAGAGAGAGGATAATCTGAGTGTCTGTCAACATCGACTTTAAGGCTTTGAACTTAAACAATGGGGAATATTTTCCTTAACAGATTCACACAGAGTTGTCTGTGCAGCAGCAACTGTCGCATAACGATACAACAAATTTCACAACAGATCTGCTTATCAGTGTAAATATAAGTGTTTTTTTTTAATTCTGCCTTCTCACTTTCTGTCCTTTTTAAGGGTGATAATGACTGCTGGCATAAAGTAGGAGTTTTTTTTAAAGTTTTTTTAGTTTTTTTTCCCACAAAGCTCACACATACAGGACACAGAAACAAATGTGGCGTTGTCCAGGCTTTCGCGTGGTCACTGCAATCCCTTCCATATGACAGTGATTACGCAGGAAGGCCATAATGCCTGTAGATCCTTGCTCTGCCATCACACACTGAACACAAAAAAAGCTAAGAGAGAGACACACAGACACAACCCCCTTCAGTCTGACCCTAACACTGCCGGGCTTAGCACATTCCGTACCTGCATTAGCAAACAGCTTAGCTTTTCTTTCTGATACTTGTTTGTAATACAGCACTCTGTGTTTTTAACCGTGTGTAAGCATAGCAGGTGGATTGCTACTCAGCTGGACTGACTGAGCTACGTTTCCGTAAGACAAGAGGTTCAATTGGATAAGCAGACTGTTATTAGGTGCTTTTGCAGGAAGTCAATGCATACTGATTTATGTAAACAGAACAAAATCCTTGATTATTATACTCGTGTAAATTGTTTCCTTACACATGAGAGATGGTACAGGTTGCAGTAGATGTAGGTGCGTGTGTGTGTGTGTGGGAAAGTTCACAGCTGTGACAGAAGCATTGCCAAATCAGGTCTCATACAGATAACACTGACAAGATACTGGCAGACAGTGTTGGTTGATTGTGACAGACTTATTCCTCTAACAGGTGCAGAGCAAAGGCAGCAAAAAAGACTGTGGATCAGCAATAAAACACATGGTCAAAAGAAAATTCACACTTAGTTTTTTTTTTTTTTTTTAAGGTTTTGCCTAATGATGTATATTTAAGTGAGATTTATTCATAAGAGACCCTAACATTAAAGAAAGATATTTTACTTTAGAAGTAGTATAAAAGTATATGCAGTTTAATTGCATTCCATCAAAACTAATGAGGCAAAAAAAATAATAAAAATAAGTGATCATGAGCAATTTAACAAATTAAATCTTTTACCTTCAGTTGTTATAAAACGCAACAAACATCAAACAAAAGTAAAAAGAAATTTGACTTTGTAATTTTATGTCTTAAAATTGGGCCTCTGACTCTTTAAAAAGCTCCGACTCTTACACATCATCCCAACTATGGATGTCTATTATGTCATTTACTACCATTCCCAGTCACTTTTAAGCAACTGAGAATGGTTGAAGCTCGGCTGGAGACTACACCTCCAAGGAGGAGCTTCGTGGAAATAGGCGGCACTTTGTGGGAGCAAGCATTGAGGTTCCCCCGGATGGTTGAGGCAAGAGATTCAAGGATTTCTCAAACATGCCTGAAAGAATCAAAACGACAGTAGAGGTATGTTTTATATGAGGGAATAACATATCATGATGTTAAGACCCAAATAGTCAATTTTACGACACATAAGCAGGCATGTCAGGCTGAGGAAATAAAAATGTGTAAAGATTTTAGATTACAAAGGGCATGACAGCATTTTGGAAGCCTCCCAGAACAAGGCACCTACTACAAATAGATATATCTCACATTTGTAGATGGAACCTAAAAACAGCATTTTTATTATTGTCCATGTTTTTGCTTTAGGAAAACTGAGATTGCCTAAAGGAAAAAGCTTAACAATAATTCTGATGATACTTTGGTCCAGAGTTTTTGTGCCACTCTGTACCCAGTGTCTGCCTCCTAAACTTTCCTAGACTTACTTTCTTTGAAGCTTTCTCTTAGTCTTCCTTTCCCCCGCTGCATCGCTTGAATCTTTGCAAGCAGAGTTTAGATGGTTCATTGGCTGCCCATTTCCCCATCCCCTGCTGAATGCAATCAGCAGACACTGCTGGTAATAACTTTCACTTGTACACTTTTTCCTCCACTATCTCCTCCTCTTGGCTCCCTCCCTCGTTCCCTTTCACATCTCCTACGTCGCCTGTCTCTGATTTTCTTTCTTTGGTACTGAAAGTGATGAGTAGCTGTTTATAAAAGGTCGATAATATAAACAACGCTTCATATTGGCTTTTAATCCAGAAATGTAGTAAAAAAAAAATAGATGGGACAAAAATATTTCTGAATGTGAGAAAACAGCAGTTCAAAACGTAGACTTTGTGTTAGCTGGTGTCCAATTCATGATGCAGAGTATAATTTCAAAAGCAGGAAGGCCATTCAATCCCATGCACTCTGTGTCTTTGAATCTTCTTGTTATAACTCATCTAAAATGACATCTAGCATTGTTTCTTTGTTTTGCTGAAATAACCACAGACCTCTCAGGAATAAATACACTGTGTCTCTTCTAGAATATGTATTATATTTCAGAAGTTCTGGTTTACTGCATAACTTTAAAAATATGGCTTTCTTGAAATTGTGCTGTTAATAAACTCTCAAGTCTTTCAAAAAGAAGCTTTATTTTTTTCATCACAAAGAAACATGGTCTTTTCTTTGATTCACTGTCGTGAGATTTTGCTAGGATTTTGAAATATGGTTTTCTACCCTTTTTTAAGTTCCATTTTTTGATTAATTGACAAATTATTTTGAACATCAATGGGTTTCTCAATACTTCTGAGGCCTTGTGGCTACGTTCCACGCAGTGCTGTGGTGATTTCTTATGCATTCCTCCTGAGAACTGGAACCAGTCACTTGAATCCATTTTTGGCTTCTTGTTTTGAATTGTGAAGGACTGGAGATCTTTGTCTTGGCAAATAGTGTTGATTCTGAAGTACTTCCAATGCTAAATGGGACTTTGGGCTCAACAGGTGGAAAATAGCCTTAGAATAACAAAACTCACTTTCACTTAAACTGTAGGTGTGACTGCATTTTAGGCTTTTTTTGGGTTAGTTAATTTATCACAGTTACTCACACTGGGTAGAGTATCCAGAAATCTTACTCAGGAGCAAAACTTTTTAAAAATATTACTCAAGTTGAAGTAAAAAGTACAGTCTAGCAAGGTTACTCTAAAAAGGATTTTTTTTTTCTGAAAAAGTTACTTATGGGAAATATATATGTGTAAATCTATTGTGTAAATATCTGTGTAAATTATCACTAGTTGGCAAAATGAGTAACTGTAGCTGGGTTATAAATAAAGCCTGATATTCAGAATATCAGAAATATAAAAAAAGCAAAAAATAAAAATACCAGTACTCCACTATCAGCATATCTCAGCATAAGCAAGAACTGTCTCATGGTGAGATGGACTGTCTGAAACAAAATTAAAAACAAACAAAAAAACTGCAACACATTTGAACATTTCAGTTCAAATTTGTTGGAGTTTATTATTATTATTATTATTATTATTATTATTATTATTATTATTATTATTATTATTATTATTATTATTATTTTGCTTTGTTTTAACATGAAAATCTCAAGAAAATTTAATTTAAAAAAATGTTTTTTTTTATAAAGAGGTAAACACAGAACTGCTATAAAACAGCAGAAGTTAAACAGAAGCTTATCACATATTAAAATTTATTTGAGAACTTCTAAGTAGTATTTTTTGAATTAATCGATGCGCAACAACTCTGCTGTTTCCTGTTCAGTCATGTGTATGCCCGCTCTGTGTCCCACATGATCCAAACAGCGTCGTTAAAACGACACGAGTCAAAGGTGGTGGCGGCCTCCAAAAATTGTCTTTTGCCCCAGCCACGGGATAAATTGTATACTTCAAATTAAGATGGTCGCAGGGAGCAAAAAAGACAAAAGGACCAAGAGTCCAGTGGCATCAAGGCAATTAAAGGCCTCCCAGGTAACGCCCTCCAAATTCTGCCCCGTCCTCATCCTCTCTCTTCTTATCAGCCTAATTGAAGACAAGCTCTTTGAGACAGACATACAATGGAGCCAACGGTAGAGTGGTATTTGAGACTCAACGGGTGGACGGGAGAAAGGGAGATGCCGGGGTATTCTATAAGAACCCCCCCTCCATCACCACCACCACCTTCTCATCTAAATCCCTTTCTCTCCCTCTTTCTTTTATCCCATGGCGTCTCATTGAGGACCCTACTTGACATAGCGCGACCTCTGAACCCGGAGTTTATGAACTGAAGCGGCAGCTATTTATTTGGTGTGGAACTAATGTGTAGCCTCGCTTTTGTGCGCAGCTTTCAAGGCGATGTTAGCATTGTGTTTGAGTTGCTGTGTGTGCTTGGATAAGCTGGTGGTCAGCTGTGCTAATACTATCTCAATGCTGGGGTTGATTGAATTGTCATTTGTCAGTTAATGGCTAAAGTTATGGCAGAAGGACAAGCCTGGCTTTTTTTTTTGTTCCTTCAAATAAGGTTTCCTCCTATTGGATTTGTGGTTATTGTTTTTCCATCAACGTTAATTTTCATCTACTTGTCCTTTTAAAATTGTGCCAGAAAAAGACTGGCTTGTGATATTTTTAAAGAATCAGATCTGATTCACTAGGCGGTTCGGTTGACTGGATTGATATTTACTTAATTTATTCCAATTCTGCTAAAATTAATTTAGAATTGTATTGCAATATTTTGTTGTACTATTATAATAAGGAAAAAGAGTACGATAAAAAAAACTGTTTATTACTTTTTTTTTAGGTAACTGTATGACTGTGACTGCATGGTACAGAACTCATAGCGCCACAAACACAAATATTGTTCTTTAAAAACATTTGAAATAGGTTTCCTGAACACATCACTTAATTAAAAATGTGTGACTTATTTAACTAAGCTGCACATATTAACTAGATTTAATCATATTTTTTAAATGTATAGAATTTTTTTTGATCTTGTGGAACAATCGGTGGAGAAAATAGCAAAAACAACATTTCCAATCATACTGTCAGTTTTGCTTTTTTGCTTACCATTAATAGCTGCAATTTATTATGACAGTGATAAATCAAAATTATTACCATGATAAGAATTTTTTCTGATAAATGGTAACAATACAATACGATCAACGCCCATCCAGGAAACACTTGATTATTTTGACAGTTTTCACTGTAGATACGGGTCAGTTACCGAAACAGATAATAATTTCCGTCGTACATTTTATTTTATTTAATAATATACCCAGAATCCATGAAACCTCTCTGCTTTTTCTCCAAGTCATCAGTCCATGAGAATATGATAGTGGCCCATTTCTACCAGTCACACAGGAAATAGGTTTTGTTTACTGTTTGAATATCCAGGCAAACTATTTTTTCAGTTTTAAGCCCAAGGAAGGCATACTTAGCTCCTTTTCTTTTTTGAAGACTGAAGATCATTTCATCATTCAGAGATCTGGGCCTCCACCCACTCGGTAAACAGCGGTAATCTTTATAAAAAAAGGTCCTCATCACTCATAGTTCAAAGGTGAGATTGTTAAGTCCTTCTACATCGACTCTAGGGAGACTGTTGTGAAGTCATCCTGACGTTTTTAGCCTTTAGAGCAAATTATCTGTGGAATTTCAAAAAAAAAAAGAAAACTATCTTGACATTAGCCTTTAAAAAAGTTTAAAAATCTATTTCGTGAAATTCATATTAGCCCATGTGCTTCTGTAATATCCAGGTTACTGCAGGTGTTCAAATACAACCAAGATTTTTTTTATCTGACAGCTCAGATCAAAAATGTAAATATTATTTTACTTATATCATCTAGACAAGTACTTCATGAAGCCAGTGTCCCGCTTACACAAGTCAAAGCCTGTCTTTTGCGCCACCTCCTTATTTTTATTTGTAGGTATGTGTGCGGGCGTGCGTGGGGGTGTGTGTGCGCGCATATGAAAGACCAGGTTAAGTTTTAAGAGAGAGCATTGTAGCCATCTCTTTGGAGGACGTGCCGCTCCAAGCAAACAGAGCTCTGCCTAAACAAACAGGGGAGGACAGGAGAGCAAGACTAATGATGGGATTCACGCAGCTTACAAACACATGTATAGGCACAAGCATTCGGCGATTCACGTTGACACTCACTGGAGCAAGGATGAGAGGAATTTGTCCCCGGAAGAGGAGCGGCCGAGATAGACGGGCGATCTATTTTTAAATTGTTTCATCCCACCTGTTCTTGTTCCCCTGCGAGTAACGAAGCAGGTAAATGCAATATTTTAAGCACATTAACAAAATGTCTGACTTTTTTTTTTTTTAAGCAGAATTATTGGTTTACTATAGTTTAGTTTGCATTTAAGTGTGAATGTGTACGTGTGCGTCTGCATGTGCACGAGTCCACGCCTGCCTGAGCGCCCTGACGCCATTGAGCAGCAGAGTCCTTGACAGAAGTGAATTAATCAGACCCCTCTGGCCCATTTGTCTCTATTTGGGGGGCTAATTGGAAAAGAAGCAGGTGTTAATAAAGAGAGGAGGGAGACAGAGCAAGCACATGTGCGTCTGCGTCTGCTTGGGTACGTTTATGTGTGTGTGTGTGTACATGCCGTGCTTGCATGTAATAGAAGTCTCAGAGTTAAGTTAAGCAGACTGAATTAGGCTGCCGCAAGCACAGCATAGTTCCTTCTCTACCGTTGAAGGTGATGTGGTGGGATTTAGATGGAGAGATGAGGGAGGGAAAACTTTTATGTACAGGCCAGCTGAATGGTCAAGACTGACTAAAACACGAGCAAGTTCACAAAAGCTGAATTTGGTATTATGTTTAGAGTTGGACTGACAGCACTAATGCATTCACACATGCTATTATTCTAAAAGGTTTAATTGTTTAATATAGCATACCACAGATTAATCATATTACCTGTTTTCATTTAACAGTCTCGCTACCGTGGAGGGTTCCTTTGTTAAAATAATAATGCATTTTACTTATTTTAATGCCCTTAACACATAAGATCTTAAAGGGCTTTTGTTAAAACCTTCCTGAATATGAAAACCTGGAAAACTGAGATGTTTTGTTTGAAACAATAAAGCATTGTCTTAAATATTTTTTGAAGACATGCATTTTCAAATTTCAAACTTGGAGAGTTGAGAACTGTGATTAATCGCAGCACTAGAGACTGATTAATCTGATTAAAATATTTTAATCAGTAGTTTAGAGTATTCACATATTCAGTACTATGTACATTTTTAATGCCCTTTGACCTTTTTTCACATTTTGTGACATTACATTCCTAAAATGCACTGCATTTCATTGGCCAAAACAAAGTAGTGCAGTAGAATTGTGAAGTAGAAGTAAAATTGGCATTAAAAAAAATTGAAAAGGCCAGCATGCTTAGCCTTTGCTCTAAAACAACTAGTAAAGGCTGTACCAACTCATCGTAACTTCATAACTTCAGAGGAGCAGTAGAGATCTGCTAACATCAAAACTACCAGAGTATAAATGTGGTATTTATGAAAGACTGGGAACAAGGAAGTCATTGCTCAAAGAAAGCCTTAAATGATCCCTTTGTAGTTTTGCCACAAGCCATGAATGAAACACAGCTAGCATGGGGAAGAAGATGCCATGGTTCAAAATTCACCTTTTTGGCTTTGCATAGGGCGAAATTAACACAGTACATTATTACCCTGAACACACCATCCATGCAACGAAACCTAGGAGTTGAAGTGTCATGATGTAGGGTCACCTTTCTTCAGCAGGAACACAGAGAAGACGGTGAGAGTTAATGGGAAGATAGATGGAGCTAAAGAGAAGGCAGTCGTGGAAGAAAACCTGTTAGTCTCTGCAGTGGACTTGAGACTGGTTTTATTCACCTTCCATCAGGTCATGTCCCTAAACTTACAACCAGGGCTATGATGAAACACTTCAGATTAAAGATCATATATATGCTATATGATCTTTGATCCTAGTCAAAGTCAAAATTGAGAAACTTTGGAAATGCACACAGAAATTCTTCATCTGAATTTCGGATTGAACTCATTTGCGAGGAAGAATATCAATGTACCACAAAAGATTTGATTTCAGTGGCAAGTTGTCAGTGGTGCTGGCCACATTAACACCTGAGTTAATGTGGCCAGCACCACTGACTCAGGTGCTGGGCACAAATGCATATCACGAGTTTCAGATGGTTATTCCTAATAATAACTAAAACCATCTACCCTTTTCCTCGCTCTCCAAAAATATAAACTACATTGTGTTGGTCTGTCGCATAAAACGCACTAGGTTATGAATAGTTTTGCAGGGAACTGCAGACAATATAGAGATCTCCCACTTCCACTGTGCAGATATTTACCTCTGATAGTGGTGCCTACGATTGTTTGTTTGCGATGCTCAATTGAGAGTGTTTGGCAGGCCTGTGTCCTGTCCCGCGGCGAGCAAACGATAAAGTCTGAACCTGTTTAGAAGCTCAATCAAAGGCCCCAATAGCTCATTAGCTCCCTGCATATTTACTCATCTAAGTGATGTCAGCAAGTTTTAATGGATGGCAGCTTTTTCCAATTACACAAGAGGGAGGCAGGCAAACTGTATCCAACGCCGTGCATGTGTGTGTGTCTGTGTGAGAAAGAGTCCGTCCATTTGATGTGGTGTTTACTCAGTTGAAAGCTGTCTCCTGTGTGGTCTCCTGATGGAGTTATATCCCTCCTTCAGATCGCACACATGCTCACCTGAGGCAGTTGTGCGCATGTTTATTGCGCACGGGTTTGCGTGCACACGTTCGTGTAGATGTTGGTCAAACGTGTGACACATCTGTCTAAATTTTTGGGGTACCTTCTGCCTTTATCATCTTGTAAAATACAGCGCATGTATGTTGCAGCATACAAATATACCCACACGTGCACACAACGATTGAAGCTATAAACATTACAACAATACTTCCATAATATTTACATGTTGTCCTACACACGCCCACACACCCGCACGCACACACAACTTTAGACGTGCACACACATCAAGTTGAATTATTTGGACTTATTTGCGTCTTACCTAAGAAAAAATACAAATATTACACATATTACACATAAATATTTTCTTGATGAGTTCTTAAGATGACTTTATATTTTACAGAGGCTTTTAAGCAGAATTGTCTTTTTAATTTTCTTGCATAAAATCTCAAACTAGAGGGAATAACTAAAAGTTTTTTCGGTCAAAATAACAGCCAAGATGGACACACCTATTTTTTGACTTGTTTATTTAATTTTGGTCTTAAATTTATTTATAATTAATTATTTCATTCTTTCACCACTTGTAATTACTCCACAATGCTCTGTTCACTTATTCGATTTTTTTTAACATAAGCTTAAACTGAAAACTGTCCAGTTCCTGGGAGAAATCAATTTCTTGACGTAATTCCTCTCTCACCTGTTTTTAAAAATATTTTTACTACTTTATTCTTTGTTAAAGAATACATTCATATGATCAGTTAAACACCAGTAGCTGCATGTCAACAGCGATTTATTTATAGGTGCTATTACATATTTTTGGTTTAAAAAAGTAGCTCATAACACGCAGAGTTGTGTGTTTGCTTATGCGTGGATCTGTGAAGGTTGTGCTAATGTGGCTAAATATGCATCTGTGTGAACACTCTGCCCTTCTGAACCTGGGATGCCCCCTGACACACATACACACACAAACTCAAACTTGAGTCGGAGGTGGGATAGCTGCAGGCGAGGAGGCAGGTCGGCAGCGATTAGAGGTCCTGTGTGCGTAATGGTTGCCATGTGCAGACCCATCTCACCCACCATTACACACACACACGTGCGCACCCCCCACACATAACGCGCCCACCTCCCGAATCCCCTCCAAGATACCGTACACTTTTAAAAACATTAGCCGCTAATGCTTTAATGCCCTCACGTCGATGTTGTTTGACTGGAGCTAAAATGGCAGACACACAGGAATGCTGGCTTGTGTTTGTTTAATGTATGAGAATGGGTTCTGGCTAAAAATTCATTCAGACTTGATGGAGCTTCAGCCTAAGTGTGCGTTAAACAATGCTGCATTTAGCTTCACCCTTTTTCTCTAATTACATTTGTGTTTGTTGTGTAATTTCGGCGTACCGATTGGCGCATTATTTTCTTTGGCTCAGACCATTAATCACAGACCTCCATGCAAAATGCAGACCAGTGCGGACATTTACATGAGAATGGTGTGGCCATGTTGCCGAGGGAGTAATGACTAACGAATGCTGGGCATGGGTAGTGGCCTGTCACAGGAATGTGCCAGGTGTTTGTTTCGGCATGAAAAACAGCGTCTGACCTTGAGACGGGTGGCTGAAACCCGAGCCGCCTCCGCCACGTCTAAACGTCGGGCGCATGAGAAAGGCTCCTCCTTCCTCGTTTCTCTTCTGTTTGTTCTCTCTTTCTCCGCCTCGTACCTGTTGTTCCAGTCGTAGTGATGTCGAGAAAGGAAAAAAAAAAGGAGTGGGAACGCACCCTCCTCCCGTGCCCCTCTTCTGCGTTCTCCTCCCACTTCCATCGCATGTGGACGCAGACGCTTCGGTCATTGGGCGCTCGGCGGCTTCCTTGTCTTTGAGCTTGGGTGAATGTAAACATGGCCGCAGAGGGTGCAAAAACAGAAGTGTGATTGCGAGGGATTCGTAGTGTCAACATCATGGCTGATTGGCTCCACAAGGAAAAAGAGAGGACAGTCGAGAGACTATTTACAGACCAACAAAGAAACCTACGACACGGAGTTCATTTTTACTCAGTAAAAGCAACACTTTTGTCATCAATGAGTGCGGTGATTTTCTAGTTACAAAACGGGGCGGAGGGAAATAAAATCACTGTTCCTTTAAGACTTTTATTTCCTTTAAAACTCCAAGTTCAAACGAGCAGAGATAAGTTTTAGATTATGTTCTCCAAATATAAAAAAAGAATCAAAAACTCTAATAAATGAAAGCATCTCCAGAGTTTGTAACAATGGACAGAGATATGTTCTCTGTCTAAATACATACTCACACACAAACACTAGTATGGGTAAGGTGTGGCCAAGAACCGCATAAAGAAAAAAAAAAATCAGCCTTCCACTTTTCAGCTCTGAAACAGAGAAGGGTAATTGTTTCTTAGATCTTGATTAGTAATTTGGAGGAAAGAAAGGTTGGTAATGTAACCAGAAGTAACTTGGCACTTGAGGCCAATTAGCGAAATCAGATTGGGGGTTAATATAGACACTGAAAGCAGCTCTGTAAGCTTGTCAATGAATGGACTGGGCTTTTACTGCTCTCTCCATTGCTGAATTCAGTACTTTATTTACATTTGAACCAATGATCTGTAAAGCCTACAGTAGGAAGTTGCTCCCGCCTGCCACCCGCTGCTCGATCATGAAGAGATGGGGGTCTCTGTGAGAAGTAGAGATTTAACAATGTATCTGCTAGCTTACTCAGAAATTCAACTTTTTACCAGCTCACGTATTATGAATGTCTGGTTCTGCTTGTTTGTTAATGCAGTAGAATTTGATGAAAGATGAGAAAATGAGACCTGGTTTTTGTAAAACTCTATACAAAAGCTTTTTTCAGCTTTTATTTTTTTATTCTGCTACCCCTCAAAATTTAGAATAACCAACTTCTGCTAAAGCTTCTAATATTACTAACAGTAATGTTAAAATTGTTATTTTTTTCTTTCTAGTCAACAAAAAGTAACAAGGCCAACGCAATCTGAGAAAACAGCGTTATGTATTGTGTGTTTCAGCGTTATGAGCTGCAGACCTCCCTCGATGATTCCTTTAACTTTTTGTACATTTAGAAGATGAACTCTTCACCTCTCTTCAGTTTGCACCAATCTATCACCTTTCCTATTCAAATATTGACCAACTAGGGATCAACTTGATTAATTTAGAAAGAGCTCTCCTTTCTTCTCGCCCTTTGTTTGACTGTTGTTTCTCTCTTAGTCATTCTCTCTCTCGCACTGGTGGCGTGTCTCCTGGGTATAACACGTTTAAAATGCCTGTACATTCCCTTCAGTGGAATCCAGGATCGGGTTGAGGTCTTTTAATGAACTGTGTGGCCAATGCTAGCCTCAACACCAATTAACCAGGCTTTAAATTGTGTTTTTTAATCAGACCAACCGATGACAAGAAGCAACACTGCCTGTGCGTAGATTTACAATCCTGACAGGCAGAAACTCTCAATCACTCTTCAGAGAAAGAAAGTTGGCTCCATGGGGGAGGATATGTTTCCATTTTAAGAGACGCTCATTCCCTACCCAGCTTCCTTTCTTATTTTCTCCTCCACCTCCCCTTATTTTATTGTTGACCCAAGACCTGTCTGACCCAGCAAAGAGGGCTGGAAACAGATCTGGCCCCTAAAATAGCGCCAAAATCTTTTATTTAGAATCTCAAAGGCAGTGAGTCAAGGGTACATGTTGCCTCTATCCAAAAACATGAAGCAACAGGAAGAGAATTTCTATTTGAGCACCCTGCCAACTTCCCAAGCCGAGAGGGAAAAACTGGTATTTTTATTATGCGGAGAGGACTTTGACTGTTCGACTGAGAATGCGTAGACCAGTTAACGTCGGTCATGGGGGAAAAGACAAAAAGAAATCAGTTAATACACATGTACATGATTTATTACTTTGTTGTTCTAAATATAAAGCAATGCGACTGTAAAAACCTTGTTTTTCAGATTTGAGCTTTGCTTTTTCTTCAGATTTCCAACCAAATAGAACCCAGATAGATTCACCAATCTCTTTATTAGTTGCATCTGTTCAATTCCCTATTAACATAATTTGCAGATCAGCAAACTTCATGGTAGCAGCTCTATCCATTATATATATATTTTTAGATATTTAGTTTTTAGATGTGATGAAACTAATGGTTCAGGTTGCTGTTGATGGCATAATGCTGTGGGCAATATTTTCTTGGCTCACTTATGTGAATTGAGCACCATTTGTATGATGGATATGTAGCAAAATGCATATCCATTGTTGTTCACAGGTATTGAACAACAATACCGTGTATTGTTGTTTATCCCATCATGAACCCTGTGTACACCTGTTGTCCTGTTTCCTGTCTTTCCGTTAAAGACAAGAAACTGAGGCTACAAATCACACTGACTGGATATTTACAT
The DNA here is from genome assembly GCF_002775205.1 of Xiphophorus maculatus. NCBI lineage: Eukaryota > Metazoa > Chordata > Actinopteri > Cyprinodontiformes > Poeciliidae > Xiphophorus > Xiphophorus maculatus. Next base: position 10,956,932 of record NC_036443.1, on the reverse strand, counting down.
ATTGCTTGGCTGATGTGTCTCTATTTCAGTTGCAACATTCAGATGGTAGGTTTAGATTTTGATGAAATTCAAACTCTCCTCGATCAATAGTTCAAACTGCTACATGGAAAGTGGAAGATATGTCTAGATGCATGTTGAAACTCTTAAAACCACGTGAGCATTGTTTAAACACCACAAGCTGTCTGAATATTGTTGGTAGCCATGCCAGCACCTACAGTATATGGCCACAGTGTACCTATCCGTTTTTGGGAATATCGAGCAGGAGAATGCACTGCATAGCTAACCTCCATTCATCTCAAGCTAGTTTCTTGAACAGCACAGTGAGTTCAGTCCATTCCAGTACCATCCACAGTCAAACTGCAACTCCATGTTGGTGACATAAAGTACGGAACAATATATCATGTTAATGATTTCAACACCATGTTGAATTTATGTCACAAATAAATCTGACTGCAGTAGATCTGGATAGTTGAAGGGTGCACCCAAAAAGTAGTGGGTGAGTGTACAGGGCCCTGCAAGTTGAGCTCTTTAAAATGTAATTGTTTTTCTAGAATTGTTATGACAATCAAAGAGGGCTTGGCGAGGCCTCTGGCAGCACTTCTGCATATCACGATAGTTACAGGAAAATATGTTATTTTTGGGAGCAGGATCTATGTGGAATAATCCCAGCTGTCTCTTTTATGACTCTCAGTTAAAACTTTCATGTATCGAGGACAGAGAGGAGTCGTCTTTCAGCTTTCATTAGAACAAATGTATCAAAAGGTTTTAGCGTATTTTGTAAACCCAAATTTATGATACTAAAGAGGACAGCATCAAAGGCAGTCGTCTTTAAATACATTTGCAAACTGTTATTTGTGAGGCTATGATTCAATTCTGAAGATCGGGCTGACCATACAACGTTATTCGTGTCTTGGATCTGTGTTTATAGAAAGGGGTTTATGTTTGTACAAATCCAAGTGGTTTCCACATTAATTTTTTTTTAAAACCAGAATGAGGAGTAAAACTTTCTTAGAAAGAAGGAAGACATGAAGTGAGTCCTGTTCCTGAGATTTATCCTGAATATTTCCTTCTGATTCCTTTCTTCTCAGTCCTTATTATTTCATCTCCATCTCTTTTCATTCTGTCTCTTTTTGCATATTCTCTGAGAATTGTCAGCGAAGCTCACCTACTGTTTCTAATCAGCTGCCTTTGTAGTGCCACAGCAGCAGAATACAGCTCACCCCGGCAACACTGACACATGAGGAGAAAAAGAACACTTTTGGAACATTTGTAAAAAAATGTCCCACCTTTTCTCTCTTTCTCCGTCCTACCATCTTGCTCTACCTCTGTCCTGTCTCACAGATAAAAATAGGCATGTGCACACAATCTTGTGCACATACAGACCGTGAGATAGTGTCGCAGACAGACTGGCATTAAGAATGACAAATACAGGAAGACAGATAAAAAAGGTCGGCAGACAAAGAGAAGCTGAGTCCTGAAAATGACCCTCTTAAAGTCCAGAAGGAATCGAAGCCGTCGGCACATTTAGAGTTGGCATGGCCAAACGTTGGAAAACTCTTTGTCCATTACTCGGGTCTTAAAAGCATCTCTTCGTCTCTGTCTCTTTTCTTTTGTCTCCTTGTTCCACATCTCTTTATCACTCTCCAACTCGGTTGTACTTCCTGTAACCCGGGTAGCCTTTATTCCTTTCGTTAAAAGAATTAGTTTGTACTTGCTCTGCAGCGCCTATTGAGTCGTCTTGCTTTAGTGTTTAGTGTCTATGGTCCTTTCATGCTGTGGGCAGAAAAAATGGACCAAAGTGCATTCACCACCGTCTTTCTCTCAGTCCTGTTTAAACAAACGTGTGAATGCCAATTGAACAACATGTGCTTTTGAACATAGCAGGAAATACACAGGTTTGTCTTTTTACTGTCTGAAATTAAACTGAGCAAAGATATCCCAAGTTTTTCTTAATGGGTGTAAAATCTGTATAAAAGTATACACAAATGAATCTGTGGTAATTCATTTTTACTGTAGTTTTCAAAACAAAATGCACAATTTGAAAGTTATTTTTAGTGTTATTTATTTCAATGCAGTGATTTTTAACATGAGTTGTTACATTTTGTCAGAACAGAATAAAAGCTATTCTGTAAATATGTAAAATAGTAACTCCATTTAGATAATAATAATAATAATAATAATAATAATAATAATAATAATAATAATAATAATAATGATGATGATGATGATGATGATAATAATGATAATAATATAATAATAAATAATTTTAATAGTAATTTGATAAAGAAATAACAATTCTATTCAATATTTTGGGACTTTTTGTCATAAAGAAAAAGTGAAAAGAAAAAAAAAAACATGATTCCTCCCTTCAGGCCCCCCAGACTAGCTAGCAGCAATTAGCAAATACCTGGCAGAACTGTGCATCTGCTGAGATGCACACTTCATAACTAATTTTATGAGCTATTTCTCAACGCAACACTCATAAAAACACTGTTAAAGCTTTAATAAAAGAGGAAATGAGGACTTCTTGAAGGCAGAGCAGGAGTTTTTGAAGAGACAGAGACTCAGTTTCAAGCCATAAATCACAAAGTCAATTTTCTTTTAGGTCATATTTGATATATTTTGGATTTTCTTAACAACAGAGGGGAACATAGTTATTTAATTGTGCTAAGTAATTGGACCCATAATACTGCCACTTTAGTCCCTCAAATTCTCCTTCTTACCTTGGATTTATATACTTCTTTGAATTTGTCCAAAATATATCATTTCCTTAGTTTATGAGTTCAAATTTAACAGAAAAAATATTTTCAAAATATTTTAGTTCTACAAATAAAAAATCTGCTGCACAAATATTGTAAAAATTCATAAGGCAAAAGACTAGCCCACAAGACAGATAGTACATATGCATTTATGTTAAAAGAAAACCAGCAGCAACAGGTTGCAGTTAATGTTATGTGTTCATAGTGCTTTTAAGAGAGAGAATATGATGTTAAAAGTAAGTAAAGCTCAAAACTAGACTTCAGCTCAAGAGGTATCTGTGGGACTAGTCAATCCTTTTTATACAATGAGGTAGCGGAGAGGACAATATTAATAATTTACACATTTGAAGTAAACTGACCAGGTTTCCTTCGCCTCTGACTACATAAGATAAAAATATGTTCATGACACTGAAGTCTAGCTCAAGTCTTAAAGGGTCTTAGTCTTGTCAGAAGTCTTTGCATTATCGACATGAGTATTCTTTGAGTCCAAGTTGCAGACTTAATCTCCCATCATTGACTCAAGTTCGAATTCATTTTTATAATTTAATGATGATTTTATAATGACACTTCTATAAAATCCCAGGTTGATTAGTGCAATACTATATGACTAGAGTTAAGAAGGAGCTTTACTTGTAATAGTCACAGCTGGTTGTTACTGTGTGAGCACATTTCTGTGTCACTTCTGTCTTTTAAACAATTTATAATATTAGGACTTATTTAATTCAATTTACTTCAGTAGCATAACACAAATTTACTCAAAATTTCCTTTATTATCAAACTAATAGGTTAAATTTATTTTCAACTACATAGAAACAAGTAAGTTCAAGTTGTACTGTACAAATGTTTAATCCTGAGCAAGCTTATGGCAACAGTGGACTGGAACAACCTAATTTTGATGTATAAGATACTAAAGAAACTTACCTGTGAGTTTCTATACTTTAAATATCCTGAGATCTAGGCTGTCTCACAGAGGAAAAACAAAAGCTAAAACATATTTGTATGTCCAGGTTTTTGAGTTGGCATGTTGTAAAGTTTTGTATTGCTAGATACATGTATTGTTTTTTTTTTAATTTTTCTTTATTTTAAATGTTCTCAAAATGTTTATGCGTATTCTTTTTGCAAGCATTGAAAAGTTCTTCAGTCAAAGGCTGACATTTTAAATGTCCTTTATAACTGTAATTAATTTGATCACAACTACTTATAAAATTTCTGGACAATTAGCTGGATAATAGACAAAGTCTGCAAACAAGCCTTTCTAATGAAGTTTTCATCCAAAAGCAACTTTCTTCTGTCGCCTTTTTGGTCTCCGTAAAGACTTAGGTTAATTTCAAAGAGACCCTGATTTTTTTTTCACCACCTGCTGTGTTTCATTAAATAAGCTTGCACGTCTGGGCCTTGATGCTGACAAAATACATGCGCACACTCTCTCTCACTCTCATACGTACACACACAAACACACCTTTAGCCTAATTAAAATGGCCTGCTTATGCGTTAGGGCATAGCAGGGGTTGCAGTTAAGCATGTGAAAGAGGGGAGGTGTTGCAGGCTGGGGGGTGCACAAATCTCGACTTAAACGCAAAGAGATTAGACAACTTTTGCAAGATATTAGCTGTTCAAAAATGAGAAAAATGTCTTTAAGCTCCTTGTATAAGAGCTGGGTGTGTGGACAAGGCCTGCTTTTGTTTCATTGACAAAGGCATGGATTACAGGCCAATTAATGTGTGTGCATGCGTGCATTTCAGTGTTTATTAGACCATAAAAAAGAGGCCAATATCGGCACCATTTCATCTGCAATTAATACACAAGCACTCCACATATAATTACGTGTAATTATATATTTTATGAAACGACCTTATTTGTGATTGGCAGGTTTACGAGGGATAGCAAAGAGGTGACAGTGGTATTAGTGGACAAGCGTCTCCTGAAAGGAAATCATTTTTTCTCAGTTGGGAACAAGTACCATTGTTTTATTGCTCTGTAAGTAAACCGAAAGTACAATAAAAAAAAACGTTGACAGTAAAAAGCCGATAAGAACAATTTATTTTACATTACTTGTTCGACAGCTTTAGAAAGCCGGAAAAGTAATATCTCCAAACTATCATGACTAGACTATATGAGTGAGTTTGTTGCTTAAATTCATTAACATTTCTTAAGGTAAAGTCCAGATTGGTGTGCTTCTGTTAAACAAAGTGCTGTATAAACACATATGTGCGTATGCGTAAACTTCTCCATCTCCACTGTGTATATTTTTAAATTGATGTCGATGTGTGTATCATCCAATGTGGATGTGACCCACTAAATACATAAATGAGATAATCCATTCTGATAATTAAGTTTCAGTTGTCCTATATTGTGAAAAACCTTTAAAAAGGACACAAAGTGGCAGAATTTGATATGGTTTATATGGCTCACCACCTAGGATGCCTTTATGTCATGGGGTGACAAAAAAGTTACAATAAATTTGCATCCAGAGTTTGTGGCCTGTGTGCAACTGTGTGTTTCTACACTATCTATATTTTGGTGTATGACCAGTGGTCAGCTGGTCATACACCAGCTGACCACTAATGTGGTCCATTTGATATTTGAAGTTTGCTAATCAATCGTAAATTTAAAGACAGTGTCCCAGTTAAAACAAATACATTGAGACTGGTTAGACTAACATGTATTATTTCCCTTGGAATGAAGATTCTTTAAAAACACGTTTTGCTTACTCTTATGAAGAACCGCAAGAATGAGATCCGATCAGTCTCTTCCCAGCACACCACAGCAACAATTAAACTAGACTAAAGAGCAACGTGCCTAGAAGCAAAATCACTCCCTCTTTATGGGAAACAGCAAAGAGACAGTTCACACCTGGACAACACATTTTTACACTTTTAGTAAAACCATGAATCTGACTGAATGGCCACCCACAAAGCCATCTCCAGGGGTGATGGCTTTGTGCAGCAAAAATACTTAACCTTGAATCATGGAAACTCCACATTTCCATCTGTATTCCTTCGTACAAGTTCAAAAACTAATTGTAATTGAACTGTAGGTCGATTATTGTTTATATTCTGCCTTGTTCAGTCACTCTGTCATCAGATGTTTTTGTACAGCTACAGAGAAAAAGAAGAGATAGTCTGCAAGAAGAAGAGTCTTTACTGAAGCCTTTTTCTGCATGATAAGAAATCCCCAGAGTCCCTGTTGTGTGACAAGACCCGGCTCTTGTCATCAGAGAGCTCCTGTTGGGGCTGAGAAATCTCCACCACTAGCCCCTCCTGTTAACCCCACTTTCCCTCATCACCAGCTTAGAGAGAGGTGGGGAGACGATGATCAGACAGTGTCCAGACAGAGGCCATGTGAGTGTGTGTCATATGGAACAGATTAGGCGCTAATGACTCCCACTGCATTTTATGCTCCGCCCCTTCTGCGCTTACCCACCGCTACCCACTCTTCTTAGACACACGTCTCAGTGGTTCTTCCTGGTTGGTATCATCCCTGCACAGAAAAAAAAAAGATGCTCTTCTTCAGCCGCAATGTCAGATGGATTTACCCACCTGTGAACCCATTCACCCCTTTTGCTATTCTGTTCTCCTGATGTAGTCTCAAGTCAAATGAATTCACGAAAATTAAGACTATTTCCTTAATTTGGTGTCTCAGATTGGCTTTATTTTAAGAAGTAAAACCATTTTAAAATCTAGTTTTTTCTAAAAACATCATAGAATGTTTGTGGTTATTTACTTTCAGTGTCTAGAGTGAATTTAAATTATTTCTGTTATAAAATTTGAAAGCAAATGGTCTTCCAATTCACATCTCCTGTATTCATTTGGCCATTTAATCTTAAAGTTGGCTGTTAGACATTCAAGAAGTACAGCCAGAGTTTTTTTTACTTCTGTGCAAGCATAAAAATATAAAAAATAAAAATCAATTAATCACGCAATAAATTAAAATGGGCTTGATAATTTTCATTTGCTTGATTGGTTATTTTTCTTGTTTCTCTTTTTTTTTATTATC